>NC_069661.1:206007348-206310378 GCF_027244095.1 Hemicordylus capensis
TGGGCATCCCAATGTAAAGCTAATGAAGTTGGCAGTGCAGCAGTAGTTATTTCAGTTCTAGAGGAGAGGAAAGGAGCTCACCTTAAATTTGGCAGTTCCTTGAAAAGCAATGATCACAAATTCCCTCCCAACAGCACTAGATACTAAAGGAGGATATAAGTGACCTTACCCAACAAGACCGTGATATAAGCTCCCCTCAATTGATCCACTAAACTTTGAGACTCCTCTTGCCGTGCATCTGAGTTACTTCCAGCTTTCTTTTTCCTCTTAAAGGTACACATTCTCATTGTTTATCTTTACCCTTTCCCAGTCAGTCGGAAAACGCTGACAACATTCAACTAGCATCTTCTTTAGCTTTCTTTCTTCCGCCCGGCATTAATAGTTAGTTGTTTTTTTAATCTAAACTGCTTTTATTTCTTTTACTCTCTGTGTGTATGTTTTTAAAAACTTTTACAGTTTAAACAAATAAGGACCAACTCCCTGGCGATTAAGTTATCTTTGAGACCCCTTTGCAAGCTATCTGTTCCTACTGTTGTTCTTACTACTCCCTCCCGTGTTGCTTAACATAATAGATAACCCAATCAACACCATGGTGCCAGGAAGACCTTGCTTAAATGCCCTAGAGCGAGCGAGGCGAGAGAATAGGCAGCAGCAGGCAATGAGGAGAGTCAGCAGAGAGCACCAAATAGAGAGCAAAAGAAGGGGCAGACGTTTAAGCCAGGCGTGCGGGGCCCTAGAAAACGCGGGGCCTGTAGCAAATGCTACATTTGCTACTATGTTAATCCGGCCCTGCCTGGAGAAGTGGTAGTGCTGGTACAGACCTGCTTATTTATTCTTAAAGGTGCCTGTTGCTACCCCCCTGACACTGTCCTCACCGGCCCTTGAACTGCCAAACTGGAACATACATAGGAACATAGGAAGCTGCCATATACTGAATCAGACCATTGGTCCATCTAGCTCAGTATTGTCTACACAGACTGGCAGCAACTTCTTCAAGGTTGCAAACAGGACTCTCTCTCTCCCCTATCTTGGTGAAGCCAGGGAGGGAACTTGGAATCTAGGTGCTCTTCCCAGAGCAGCTCCATCTCCTAAGGGAAATATCTTTGAGTGCTCACACATGTAGTCTCCCATTCATATGCAGCCAGGGTGGACCCTACTTAGCTAAGGGGACAAGTCTTGTTTGCTACCACAAGACCAGTTCTCCTCCGGCACCATTCCTGGAAATACTGCAATACCAGGTCGATGCATGGAGAAGCTGGAGCGAGCTCTTTTTACTTTTACTGTCTCCCAGCACTAAAAATCTATTTAATATATATAGTTCTTAAATAGAGAACATATCAGATATTAAACTGATAAGAACCAGAGGCACTTTAACCCCTGAACCTTGGGGACCCGCTCCAAATGGCTGGGGGGCCTCCGACAGCCACCCTGCACCCACCCCACTTAAAAAAAATAAATTACCGCCACCATGCAGCTGAGGGATGGCTGCCGGGGTATGTGTGTGAACGGAGCAGTCCTTCTCCCCGCCCCACCGGTGGTGGCCGGAGTGGTGCTGGGCCCGTCCGTTTGGCCTGTGATGTTTCTTTTTAGATTGTGAGCCCTTTGGGGACAGCGATACATCTTATCTATCTATCATTTCTCTTACGTAAACCACTTTGGAAACTTTTGTTAAGAGAACGTCTTCTTCGTCATGAACGCCACCGCCCATTGAGATCATCAGAAGAGGTCCGTCTGCATTTGCCACCGGCTCTCTGGTGGCTACTCTGGGATGGGTCTTCTCCATTGCTGCCCCGAGGCTTTGGAATGTACTCCCTAGTGAAATAAGAGCCTCCCCATCTCTGACAACTTTTAAAAAGTCTTTAAAGACACATCTGTTTACTCAGGCTTTTAACTGATATTGTTTTGTTTTAATGTTGTTTTTAGAATATTGTTTTAAAAATTTTAAATTGTTGTGTTTTAAATTTTTTGTTTTTGTTTTTAACTAATGTTTTACTTTTGTTTTTATCTTGTTGTCAACTGCCCAGAGATGTAAGTTTTGGGCAGTATAAAAATATGTTAAATAATAAAATAAAATAAAATAATAAATAAAAACTTGTATATAAATATTATTATTATTATTATTATTATTATTATTATTATTAGTAGTAGTAGTAGTAGTAGTCAGGCCTCAGCTCCAAGCCCCCTTGTTAGTATGCTTTCAAGTCCTGTGAAGTGTGTAATGTGTAGTGCTGTCATGGATTCCACACCAACTGCAGACTACCACCCCACTCCATTTTCCAATTTCTGAATATGCTATGTATTCACCAGTATGCTATTTATTGGTTTAAATATGCTAATTTTAAATGCTATTTATTGGTAAAGATACCAGATAAGATTGGTGAAGATGCCAAATCATGCTGAGGAACAGTGCTGAGTGCATTTTCATCACCACTAAGTCCGACAATTGACCCTACAAAACTGGCACTAGGGTTTAAGGCTTTCGTACTTTAGCCTTGTCACGGTCACAATTTACATCCTGAGACAAGTACATAAAGTGTAACACCAAAATGACTCATTTTTATTTAGAATACTATTATAGGCTGGAAAAGAGCAGGGGACAGGGAGAATCCATGGTGGCTTAAAGCAAAATTAAAACACACACACACACACGCACACACACACACAAAATATCTATAAGCAAATAAATGAAGAATACACGAAGTTTGATATATTAATAGCAGTAATAGAACAACAACAAGACTGACCTTTTCAATTAGAGCTGCAATCCTATACACACTTACTTGGGAGAAAATCTGATTGAAATCAATGATACTTATTCTGTGTAGGCATGCATACAGGTGAAACTCGGAAAATTAGAATATCGTGCATATATCAGTTTCACCTTTTAATTTGCATTACTGAAATTAATGGACTTTTGCACGATATTCTAATTTTCCGAGTTTCACCTGTAGAATGGATGGCACTATAAAGCCAAAAATCTTAAACATTACAATACAGGTAAGCAGTCACTTACATCAAAATCAGGTTATCCTCTCAACTGCCCTATAGGGATTCCCTGCTAACAATAAACAAAGGCAACATTCCTCAGGATTACTTATTGTGAACTTCTCCCAGCTAGCCTCCTGTGCTTCACCTGCCTTTCTCCAAGTCCAGCAGTTTAACAGACTGGGCTGGCACTAGGGAGCATCTGCAGCAACCTTCCCAGTTAGGTTTGGCCTGCTGGCTTCCAGTTGCTGTTCCTTTTCTGTCCCTTCTACTCTCTTATTTCATAGCTCAGAATTAAAAGTGTAATCCTGTGCCTGGTTAAATGACTTAAATCCCATTGAAGTCAATGAAATTTCAGAATCCTGTGTGCAGGATTGAAGCCTAAGGTTCTGTGTTGAGGCCTTGGGCTCAGAAGTTGCTTGATTTTTTTCATTTCCTTGTTTTTTGGCTTTGAATTGCCCCAGTATTATGCATGGATTCTGTGCTTTGCTGAATTGTTCTGAATTTTTTAAATTAAAGGAGTGGGTGGGGGTGGAGTGGGAGCTCCTGTAGGAACTCATTTGTGATGGCCATAGTCTTCAAGGCTAGATTAACCGCACTGTCTGAATCCAGAGACTCCCAGGGACAGTCTGTTCTGCGCATTGCTCAAGAGAAGCTTCATCTCCATCCAGACTTCTGCCTGAACACCCTTTGATTAAATGGCATCTGGAAAGCATGGGCTCGGTTTTATTTTTAAACTAGGTTAGTCAAAGCTTTAGGGCTATATAATAAATGCATTCATTTTTTTAAAAAATGATTTCAATCTATTATTACTTCAGTTATTTCAATCTGTACTTATTTTAACGTGTCAATATGCGTATACGTGGGCTCCCTACAGGTCTTTGTGCTCAGGTTCGCAAGAATGGAAAATCTGCTCCTGTAAGTTGGCATCACGATGCTTTGGAAAAGCTGGTTCTTTCTGCAAAGCCACCTTATGTTTTTAGTAGCTGTGGCTGATGAGCCAAGTTTGTTGGTCTTGTTTGAAGCTCCTCCCCGGGGGTGCAGAACAGGAAGAGGTGGAGGTCAGAGGCAGCTGCTGGAGTTTCTTGGTTTGTGTGTGTCTGAGTGAAGTTACCGTTACCATTTTACTATGTGTGTGTCTTATATTACAGCCATGCTGCACATCAATGGCCAGAGAGAGGGGAGAAGGGAGGAAAAGCCTGTTTACACAGACTGCAAACCGCCTGGGGAATAATGCAGGAAAGGAAGTGAGCCGGCTCTCTGTCTGACTGCTCCAACTTCCTGCTCTCTCTCTCGCTCACACACACACCCCAACCAAAGGGGGGGAAAGAGCGAGCGAGAGAAAGAAACAAGGGGGGGAAATCAGGATCTAATTACAAGAGCAACAGAGCGTTTTAGAGGACTGTCAGCATGGAAAACCAGGGGATTTTAAACGGCTCCCTTTAAAACTGGAAGAAGAGGCTGGAAAAGCCCACCAGACTCTGGGTATGTAGCTCTAAAGTTGGACAGAGTTTGGGACTGGAGGCAGAAAAGGGTGAGGGGGAGACAGGTGGGAGACGGCACGGAAAGTGGATGGTGCTGGACGGGTGTCCGCGCCAAAGCAGCCTGGGTTTCCCTGTCTGGCGCTTCAGTTTGGGGGCCGAAGAGGCTCGTGCTGGGGGATCCCTGCCTGCCCCACTGCAAAGCATCCGGTTCTCGGGCTGCGGGGAGGGGGAAGAAGTCGTGTGCTTGGAGCGTCGAGCCGCAACGTAACCCAGTTCGACGAGCTCTTTTTGCTGCGGGACAGAAATGCCATCTGGCAGGCAGCGGGGGTGGGGAATGTCTGAGGGAGCAAAGGCGTCGGGGGGGGGGGGAGGAGTGTCAGAGTCAGAGCCTCGTGTGGGGGGAGAGAATGGCGACACGTTGGACCTTGGCTGCACGAGAGGGGACGCGATCGGGAGGTGCTGGGGGGTGGCAGAACAGAACGTGCTCTCATGCCAGCTACTCGGGAGTGGGGGAGAAATGGAGGGGAGTCTCCACCTGCCTTTGACGCAAAAGGAGGATGGGGACCCCCTCTGGGGGAGCCTCTTGTGGGGAGAAACGTACAGGCATGACTTGGCTTGAGGGTCGGATACTATAATAGCGGGGTACTCTTATAGGTGGGGAGGAGGGTCATTTTATGTTTGGGGAGGCAGCATTTGGGCGAGTGCCTTTGTGAAGTGGGTGAGATGCACGGGTTTGGGGGGGGCACCGTCTGACAGGCTTGGAGAGAGAGCATTAATCACAATCAGAAGGAGTTACGTCGCCATGAGACGCTTTCGCGGAGTGTGTAGTGTGTGTGCGTGTGTGTGTGTGCGCGCGCGCCTTTGCTTATGTCCATATTATGCGCGGGGGGGTGGGGTTGGTGTCCCGCCTGTAGGCAACCACATGGGCCCTTTTTATTAAAACAAGGAATGCAGGTTTGTGGGGGGGGGAGTGTGGGGGGCACGCCGCACCGTAGCCCCGGAGGATACAGAGGAGTTTGCTGAGGGCCAGTCCAAATTGCCAGGGGCTGAAAGGAGAGGAAGAAACGGCCAAGGGGGCTTTGGAAGAAGGGGGGAAAGTGTTGGGAGAGTTTCTGGCTTGTCTGGAAACAGCAAGACTAATTGCCATGCGCTTCCGGTTTGAAACTGGCAGCAGACAACATCTTGAAAATGAGTCACTGCAGCTCACAAAGAAACTCTGTGGTTTTCTCCTTCTCAGGTTTATGTATTTGCTCTCTTACAGTTTCCTTTGTAGTCTTCAGAGAAAGAGGGTTTCTCTCACTCTCGCCGTTTACCTCCACCAAACAATCCCCCCACAACCCCCGGCCCGTTTTTATTTCTTACACCATCATCTCAAAAGAGGGGCGAGAGGGGGGAAAAGGAAAGTTGTTTTTGGCTTTGGCTTTGCTGAAGGTTAGAGGGACTCTGATGCTTCAGGAGGAAAAAGTTCCCTGAATTTTCCACTGGCTGCAGGAAGAGAGCCTATTTAGTCATGGCTAAGTAATGTCTGCACACACCAACTAATCTCATTAGGAGTTTCCGTTCCCTAACACAGGAGGGTTTTGTGAAGCCCTCTCAGCCACTACTGTTGAAAGCAAGACAAGTTACATCTTTATTTAGTTGGGGGTGGGGCCAAACCAATTTAATGCAGCATCTTTTTGGTTGGTCATGAGGTCTTGAATGACTTTTTGAAATGACAGCAAAGTAACACAAAGGTTTCACTTTAAATTTTCCTAAAATAGGGGCATTACTCATTCAATAATTTGTTTCAAAGATGGGTGATTCTACTGTATCTAATTCCATCCTGCCTCTCCACTTCTTTCTGTTTTACTATAGTTGAGATTATAAAATGTATATCTAAAAACAAATGCATGTAACTGCATTTGGCCAATTATCTTGTTATAAATGCATATTGTTTTGTGTGATGATTTTAAATGATAGTATAAGATTTACATTTAAACATTTTTACACCTATCAGTTTATATAGCTTCTAAAGAAACTTATTTACACTGAAATATTTTTCCCAACCTGAAAGCAAATGGCTGGAGGTGGAGTTCATATTTCTCATTTCTAGGTGCTAGTATAACATTTCTAGACATCTGGGATTTTTTTCTAGTCCTGATTGCATTAATGCACAAAACACTTTATCCAGTTTGGGACCCTTTTGCACATTTATGAGGAGCAACATCAACCTATTTGTTGTGTTATAATAGGTATTGGTGGTTGAGGATTTATTTTCGTTTTGTTACTTTCTCCAAATCTGATGTAGTTGTATGTGATAGGTGTGTGTGTGTGTGTGTGTGTGTGTGTGTGTGTGTGTGTGTGTACATTGCACACAATGAACATGTTTTGGGCAAATAATGGGAGAATGGATAATTTTTGGAATCTCCTCTTCCTTTTGGTGCTTATTGTGCTTCCCAAAATTGTGTCCCTGAGGATCCTACAACCCTCAGGTACATATTTTAGGGAGGCACAGGAGATTGTAGAGGGAAGGGAAGAGTGCAAAAATAGCCATTACCCATTGTACGTATGTAAAGTTTTTCATTGTGTGCAATGTTAGTCTGGATGTTAGCCTGCATGTCTTCTATGAGCTAAGTACATTCAAAACAACACCAACAATAAACATTGTTTTAAACATTGAGAGGAGAGCTGGTCTTGTGCTGGCAAGCATGACTTGTCCCCATAGCTAATCAGAGTCTGCCCTGGTTGCATCTGAATGGGAGACTTGATGTATGAGCACTGCAAGATATTCCCCTCAGGGGATGAAGCCGCTCTGGGAAGAGCAGAAGGTTTCAAGTTCCCTCCCTGGCTTCTCCAAGATAGGGCTGAGAGAGATTCCTGCCTGCAACCTTGGAGAAGCCGCTGCCAGTCTGTGAAGACAATACTGAGCTAGATAGACCAATGGTCTGACTCAGTATATGGCAGTTTCCTATTGATACACAGACTGTGATTGCTCCATGACCCAGCTTTGCTTCTGGAATTTCAGGGCTGAAGCAGCTAGGAAAGCTCTTTATGAATTATATCTGCTGCACTAACTGAATCTTTTTCTAATGAGCCTGGAAAGTGCCACCCATGCTTTTGTAACTTCAAGGACTGACTCATAATGTGTTGTACATGGAGTGCCCTTGAAGACTGTGTGGAAGCTGCAATTTGTGGACAGTGAGGCAGCCTATCTTTTTTCAAGAACAGGAAGGCATGGCCATGTTTAACTAGCCCTTCAGTAACTGTGCTAGGCTATGGACTGCATCCAGGTGCAATATGGAATACTGTTTTTGACCTTTATAAAGTAGCATCTCGTAAACCTTAGAGAATGCCTCCATCTTCTTCAGTTGGCTGAGGAGGTCATGCTTAGATGTTACCAGTTTTGAAAGTTTAGTCAATATGGGGATGGAGCAGAGCTTTTTCAGTAGTGGCCCATAAACTCTGGAACATCCTACCTAACAAATTATATTGGATGTGTCTAATACTGCCTAGAGCCTCAAAGTCAGGAGGTATATAATTACAGTTTTTAATTGTAAACCGCCCTGAGCCATTTTGGAAGGGTGGTATACAAATCAAATAAACAAATAATAATAAATAAATATATAAATGAATGAATCAATTAATTAATAATATGCTAAAACAACGCTGAAAAAGTCTACAGATTCATAATCTTCTGCAACTCTCCTTGAATTCTTAGCTATAGCTGAGAATAAGAAATAGCTATTCTTATTCCACTGGGGTATACTGGAATATAGAAATTAAAGAGGTTGGTCTGTACCCAGGAGCATCTGATGGTTCATACAAAAGGAAATCTAAATGTGCATATAGACATCCCTTCAATCAGGAGTCTGTTGTTTTCCCCCTTATGAGTGAGTCAAGATTCCTCTACTTTTGTCTTGCAAAGAAAAGGCATTGTAGTTTCTAATTGCAATTACAGGTGAATTGAATCCTAGTTATCCATGCTGGTTAAATGTTGATTAACTGGAGTGGTTTGACCAGGATTGCACTGAAATTCTGCATTCTTGAAGTCAGCTCTGCGGGGCTTGCTGATGCCGATTAAGTTTTTAACCTTGTGATTGTGATGAAGCCACTGAAAACAGTTGGAAATCTGTGGAGGCACCATTGGAAGTTGTATTTGCACAGCAGAAATGAAGAATGGAGTGCATAATATGTATAGACATTAATTTTGAATGTACTCCCTGTGGGCCATATATTTGTTTTTCCTGACTTTTTTCTATTTTCATCTAGTATAGAATGGGCGTAATACCTAAATGAACTTGAATGTATCTGATTTTCAGCGGTGGCAGTTTTACTACTAAATGTGCTATAGGATTATAATTGGGGATGTATATACTTTGTGCTAAAAATCAAAATCAAAATTCTGCACTAAAAATCTGAATTCTGTGATCTGTATGAATTATGCAAATTAAATATATTTGTTTCTATTCCCATAGTTTTTATCATTCTGGTTCTGCTAATCACAGGGAGAGGCAATAAACTATGCACGTTAATTGTAAACCTGCTTCCACTGGGAAGCCTGTTGAGCCTCCCTCTGGCTTTGAACATTTTACCAGGCATTGCACAAACACGTTACAACTTATTTTTGTAGCCCTAAGGGCTAGAAACTTAGATTTGATAATATGTGTACTGAAGCTTTCAGAATGCCGAATTCTGCAGTCAGCCAGTACAAAATGCTGTGACTTCTCTGTATTTGGACAGAATGGTGAAATAGACACAGCACTGATTATAATTCTTTGATTTACATACTGCAGGAACTGTTATTTTACAACTGATGTTTGGTGGTTGTGGTGGTGGTAAATATCACCAACAAAGCTTTTTTGTGTGCACATTATGATTTAAAGACAAAGTTTGGTTTGGCAGCAGATAAAGTAGTAGTTAATGAAATAAATGTTGCACAAATACAAACCCTGAGGAACCATATTGCACAACTCCTGAGTCTCCTATGTCATTAATCATTATTTTTCTGTACATTAACTGGCTGACTGGACAGGATAGTGATTCTGCTCATGTGCAGAATGCTTGCTCCCTTCCAGTTGTATAAACATAGCAATCTTTGCAAATGTGGGAGTAGGATTTCCTGACTGGAATGCATGACTTGTGGGGAATCTTGAGTTCTGAAACCTCTCATAAATGGAACACTTAAGTCTACATTTTATGCATTCTTATTTTTCAGTAGGCCTCATTGATCTCAGTGGTACACATGATGCATATGCATAGAATCAGGCTGCAACAGCCTGATCTTAAGATTTGATGGGCTGGCACTAAATATTCTCTACAGAAGGCCATATCTATGCCTACAAAAGTTAAAACGTGATGATATCTGAGTGTTGTGGTGACATAATGGCAGTTTTGCAGGAAGATATGTCACCATACATGTTTAGAATTGGGATGTAAGGTGTTTTGGCAGTTACATAATGTAGCCAAGCACATGTGAAATAGTAAATGAGAAGTTGTGTATTAAAAGATAGGTAGGGTGCAATTATATTGATTTCCTGGTTCATACAGAGAGCTGGTTCAGATATGCAAGAATTAGCGTCCAAGACACCTCAGATTTGCATGCTTTCTCCTCCCTCAAGCATGACAATTTCTTCCCCTATTTCCTTGTTTGAGGCAATTAGTAGTGTATCCTTGATCTGAACTGGCAAATTATAGATTAATAATAATAATAATAATAATAATAATAATAATAATAATAATAATAATTTGATTTCTATACTTCCAAAAATGGCTCAGGGCGGTTTACAAAGAGAAATAACAAATAAGATGGCTCCCTGTCCCCAAAGGGCTCACATTCTAAAAAGAAACAAGACACACACCAGCAACAGTCACTGGAAGTACTGTACTGGGGGTGGATAGGGCCAGTTACTCTCCCCTTGCTAAATAAAGAGAATCACCACATTAAAAGGTGCCTCTTTGCCCACTTGTCCTGCAAACCGAGATCAAACCTGGTTTCCAAACCCTGGTTTGCCAGTTTGGAGAAGAGGCACCCTATCATTTGCCTCAAATTAGGAAAGGAATGGGGGAATTGCCCTGAAAAAGGGAAGAGGGGACTGTGCAAGCTGAGGCTGCTCGAAGGCTTCTGCTTGTAATGCCAGATCATGGATTGGCATTATATCTGAACCAGCCCAGCCTGTCAGTGCCCTTGGTTTCTAGTAAGGTCTGTGAGCTGTGTAGAAGATCTAATGTGCATAAAAGTACACAATGTGTTCTGTGATGTGAAAAATATGAAGCTGCACAGCTGATTGTGAGACATGGTGTTTGTAGGAAAAGCAACTTGTTAGGAGGGAATTCTGTTAAGTTAGTAAAAATCTATATGCATTTATTTGTCCAATGGCAATAGCTGGTTTTAAATAAATGAGCAGTGTAGAGAACCATGTTTGCTGCTATTACATTTAACTTAGAAATTGGAGATGGTAAGCAAATATTACTTTTCATTATAAATCACAAGTGATGAGACATGAAGCATGTATAGACTAGGAACTTAGAGGCTCTTGCAAGCCCAAAAGTTTCACGTGAGAGCTCAAGTTTTGTGTGCTTTCTGGGGCTTCCCCAGAGGTTTTTCCCTAGCACATGGTTCCTTGCAGTGTATTAGAGGCGTGCCTTAAAATATTCCAAATTCTGGGAGTGGCTTCTTAATTGATGCAGGGCTTTTCTTAGTGGGACCTCTGAAACTCCTTCTATTTTGCTTATATCTGTATATAAGATATAAACATGGTATAGTGCTTATATCTTGGCCATATATGTGTAACTATTTTATGGTACGGTTGAGTACTGATCCTAGGAACAAACATGGATCTCACACACACACACACACACACACACACACACACACACACACACACACCCCAGAGTAGTAATTTTGTAAAGTAGAAAGCTATAGCTTTCTAACAAGGAATTTAACATCCTGACAAAAGAACTCTTGTTGCTTGTCAGATGCCATGACTGTTTACTTTAAAATTTAAAAGTCTATTTGCACTGTTGTTGTGCATTTGGGGAAGGGAAATCAAAGCTGAATATTCACCCATGGTAGAGTTGTTCCAACCCTTGTGGTGTTGCTATGAAAAAGTTGGTGAGGGTCCCCACTTAAGTTCATATTTCCGTTTTGTTTTGCTTTGATTGTGGTGTTCTGAGGGTTAATTTCTAGAGAGCCTATTCCAGAATAGATCTTAACTGAATCATGTCAAAATTAGCATGTATATTTAGACTACACACGCCCTTCACTTCTGTAAATGCTGATTCATGGCCTAGATGTGGTGGCAAGCTTAGCACTTTGCAAAGAAAATATTTACTTATTTTTACTTGCTACATCGAGTAAGGGCACAACTGGCTTCCAGCAAGGTATCTGTCTGTTGACATTGGACACCTCTGTGTCATTTACAACTACACTCAGTGCTAGTTACAATAGGCCATGATGGCATATTTGCTTTTAAAAATATGCTTCATGGTGTCAACCCTTGGTTGGTTCTCTTCTGTTGTCTTCTGTGTCTTACTTCTTCACTAATTTTTCACTATGGAGTTACTGCATAGACCTGGATGTTTATACATGTTTGTTTGATTTGAAGCTTCTTGCTTGGTGAATCAGTTGGTATTTTGGAGACTTCTGAAGGCTCTTGAAAGACAAGAATGTATCTATTCCCAAGAGTGTTGTTGAATTATATATGACTTAAGAATTACTCATGGTTTAGCGTGGAACATCAAGATTTAGGAACAGGAAGTCAGGCTTACTAAGCATCAACATCAAATGCTGAATGAACAAAGTATGTAGTTCAAAATGTTCAAGGATGTAGTTCAAAATGTTTACAGTTTGGCTTGTATAGGCCTTGTCTAGAGAGGGGATTAATATTTGACATAGGATTACTCTTTCACAGCATTTCTTAGTGTTTTAACACTTAAACTTTTGTATCTGTTGATAATACTGGCTGACATCCTGACTAAACTTACTAGAGGAAGTCCAGTTGAAATCCAGTAGTCCTTTAGGTAATTCCTGAGTAGTACTGTTTTGATCAGAAATGTCTGCCACTAGAATTTGCTTGTGAGGAGACAGGGTAAGACATATCCAACTGACAGAGAAATCCAGACCAATGGAAGTTATGAAAAATATAAATAACTTCCATATTCTCATGGAGGCAATCCTATTTTGCTCAATGATGTTAGGTCCTGTAGCCTGCAAAAAGCTACACTTTCTCCAGGCTGTAGACCATATATTGATGTAGGCACTCAGTTAAGTGCACCCTATATACCAAAGACACCTTCATCAAAACTATGTACCAAAAACAACCCAACTGTCAGATTCCTGGCAGGTGTAGGATGTCTTCACATCCTGCCGAAAGGACAAGGAAATTGGAGTCATCCCAAGGAACTGGAGGACAATCAGGGAGCTAACATAAATCCCAAATAGGGTTCAGTATATTTCTGTAAGCACTTCAGGTCAGGCATCAGAATCCTAAAGGGCACACATGCATACAGGAACCTGATGGAAATAAAAACCAGTGCAACACTTGTTTGACGATAGGCCATAGAATGTGTGTAGGAAGCTTGAAAATACGTAATAATGTTCTTTGAGATGCTGTGGAATTTTCTTTCTAGGAGGTTTTCAAGAAAAAGTGGACATGCAATTGTTGTGAACGTCTTGGGTATGAGATATCCAGATCTTGAAGCAACCTACTTGACTGGGATTAGACAGTCACTAAAGAGTGTTTGTTTTAAAATAAATTATGTGCATGTGTTTACTTCCCTGACTGTTTTTATTTTATTTTGCTATTATAGACTTAATTGTTTCTTCTTGGACATCATGTATTGGAATGTTTAGTGGTTGATTGATTACTGGATCCTGCAAGCCACTGTGCTGAGGCAAGAATACTAAAGAATACTAGAAAGATGATTACAAGAGATGCTTTTATGTACTAAGAAAGATTCATAAATAGGGATCTTTCTGAAATCTAATATTGTATATTTTTACAACAAAGGATTTGCTTTTTCCTTTCAACTGCCATACATTGGTTTTGTTCTACGTATTAGTACATCTGCAAAACAGACTTCTATTATAGTGTACGTTTCTCCTAAATGTTGTGGTGACAGTATCATACTACAGTATCTATGCATACTTATTTATCATCAGTCAGTTCAGCACACAGACTGGATTTGCACATGTGTGCCAAATCTGCACTTTTTGGCTATTGTTTGCAAGGAATGTAACCCTTCACCACACACAGAGGCACACATGTAAGTGGGAGTGTCATTTCCAGCAATTTCTGTAACATACATGCAAATTACCCATTTGAAGAGCAGCTGGGGGCGGGTTTATATTCATTTTTCTGGAAACACTCTTAATACACATGCAAATATGAATAAATATAAATCTGGTCCTTTCTGTGAAAGTTGTTTTTGAGAGAGTTTGCTATTGTGAAATATTTAAGTTCTGGTCATTTGAGACCTAGATGGGGATTTTAGATGCTGTGCACTTGTATGAGGAAGTGCACAAGATGCTGTGCACTTGTATGGATAATTCAATTAACTGTAGCACCTTTACCTGTAAAACTGATGGAAATTCCATATGCCTTCTTTAGAGAGTTGATGTGCACTTATAGTGGTGGAATCTTGAAATACTCCATTAAAATTTATCTAGAAACTTGCATAATTCCTGTGGGGCTTATAGTTCTAAATATAAGAAAACTTCTATTTCCTTGAATTGTACAACAGTAAATGCTTTGTGGGTTGCATCTTATGCTGCAAACCAGCTGCTTTGGTGTGTTTGTAGAAACCTGGATACAGATAGAAAATACCATGCAAATAGGAGCTGTCATCCTCTTCAAAGTAGGGGTGTGTTTTGTGAATGTATCCATATCTGGGGATAGAGCAGTTCCTGCTTGAATAAAACACTGTATGCACGTTGGACTCCCACAGAGCTGTGAACCATGTTTGTGATGTCTACAAGTGAGTAAGATAGGACCCCTACAAGGTATGTTTTTTGCCCTTCTGCTGGTCCAAGGGCAATTCACATGTTACCAATTAGGCACTTCCCCCCTCTCTTGAAAGTAAATGCAAATAATCCTATGTGCCTGGGCCATGCAGTGTGCAAGTCAAGAACAGACAAGCTGTAGCGTTCATGATCAGGGTAGATCTATGGAAACCATGATATATTGTAATTTTTTGTTTTGTTTCAGCTGTCACGTGACAGTGCTCCAGGGATGGGCACAATTCTGCCCCTACTGGAATCAGGCTGGAACACAACAACACAGTGGGGGCAGAAGCATTTCTGCAGTGAGTTTAGTACCTTCTGTTTTCTGGTGGGTTCCAGGCACAATCCAGAAGTAAACAGAGGCTTCTGGTTCAAGAGTATTTTACCCCTGTGCTCTGGAAGCATTAGGGTACGTGAAGAGTGTGTGTGTGTGTGTGTGTGTGTGTGTGTGTGGTATGTATCTGTGGTAGTCTGGGATCCTGTGTAGGACTCTCACCTCAGATTGTGATTACCTTGTGGTATAGCGAAGGACTGGTGTTCTGCTACCAATCTTTTGCAGATCTTCCATCTTGTTATGTGGAACACTAGGATTCCACATCCCTGACTGTAATGTAGTGCGAGGCAATAAAAACATTGCTTCCTTACTATCACATGACTATCATGGATATAAAGTAAGGCTCAGCCAGGCTGAGCCTTTTGTGCATGTGATTTGTGGAAGCCAACCTGGTTTCCATGAACTAGTCTGGAGTTTTGAGGGAGCAGAATTACTTAATTTCACTCTCTGTCAAAACTATGCAGAGCAGAACTGGTGTTTCTGCTCATCACTACACTTTTCTTACAGGCAGAGCACTTGTGTGACCTGAGAAGAGAGAAAATGACTGCTTGGCTGTAAGGTGTTAATAGCCCAAAAACAGACATGGACAATCAGATAGGAAAAACAAAGTGGCATTTCAAAGGCAGCATGCTTTTCTTCCAGTTTCCAAGCTAGATCTCTTGAACAGGAGTTGGTTCTTATGTAATGGTTTTGCCTGCATGTACTGGCTCATAGAGCCAGTCTTAGGTATACCTGCATTAAAACATTTTATTGAAATGGATGACCACACTGTGGCTGAACTCTTGCATATTGTTCTTCCTTTTTTCTGTTAGACTAATCCTGTTACGTTAGAGAATTTAAGCTTCTGACAATGAATTCTGTTTGACTGATTTATACTGTGGGTGGGTTCAGACTACTTGTAAATACTTACCAAGTAACAGCAAGAGGAGTCACCTTAAGTGGCGCTGTGAGGAAATGCTTGACTAACAAGCAGAAGGTTGCCGATTCGAATCCCCGCTGGTTTTATATCAGGCACCAGTGATATAGGAAGATGCTGAAAGGCATCATCTCATACTGAATGGGAGGAGGCGATGGTAAAGCCCTTCTGTATTCTACCAAAGAAAATCACAGGGCTCTGTGGGCACCAGGAGTCGAAATCGACTTGATGGCACACTTTACCTTTTAGCCACAAGAGGAACTGGAGATTGTGAGGAATGTGTGTTCCTGTTGGGTGTCTGAACCTGCCTAAATCTTTTGTCTGTGCTCTCTGCCTGACATTCTCCCAAAATTCTCTGCTTGACTTCTAGATCTTGGGTATGGAAGTCCAGTGAATATTGGGTGGAAAATCTTGAGAACCAGAGTTGGGCATGTTCAGATGTTGTGCCCGACAGGAGTGCACACGCCTCACTATCTCCAGTTTCTCTTGTATTTACTTGGTAAGTACTTACAGACAGTCATCTGAACCTGCTCTATGTCTTGTAAGAGATAGTTGCATATATCTAAATAAATGTCCAAAGAAGAATTGCAGTTGACTTATCCCCCCCCCACTTTTTTTGGGGGGGCTGCTTTTATAATGTGAGAAGTGTTATGCATGGATTTGCCCTTTTGTGAGATCTAAGAGCTTTAGAAGCCATTTGAGTCTCTGGATTCCTCTACTGAGGATATTGATGTGACTCACTTCTCACTATCCCAAGAGCAGAAAAAGTGCAAATGTTTCACAAGCCTGCTTGTGTTTTACATATCCTTGCATCTTTTAAAAGCATATGTGTAAATGTAGTTTGTTTGTTTGTTTATTACATTTTATATCCCGCTCTTCCTCCAAGGAGCCCAGAGCACTGTACTACATACTTAAGTTTCTCCTCACAACAACCTTGTGAAGTAGGTTAGTCTGGAAGGCCAACCAAGTCTCACAATATGTTATGTCTGTAGTCCATGTAAGCTCAGTGGCAACCTGAAAGTTTATACATTTTTAAGTTTATCCCATTACTTGTAGGGCTCAAGGTACAGAGTTTTTCATCAACTTCTTAACAGTTCTGTAGAAAATAGTAGAATATTTCATGAAGGGCGAAGGGTTTCTGCTGAACTGCAATGTATGAACAAAACCATGGCCTGAGTCAGAATTAAAATAGTAGAATATATTGTTTTTCTGTTTGCTCCTGGTATCTAATTGGAAGAGCTTTTTTAAAAAAACCCAAACAAATGGGAAATGCGATCAAAGTTGTACACAATTTGGCTAGCATCCAAAGAGCCATGTGCCTGTGCCCAAGTGCTTCCATGTTCAAGCTCTTTGGATTCTTCTAATTGCTGTTCCTTGTGCACTGGAGTGACTTCCGATTTTCAAAGAGGGATCCAGGGGTGATCTGGAACATTAGAGGCCAGTTAGTTTAACATCTGTTCCAGGCAAATTGATGAAAAGCATTCTCAAGGATAAAATTGTTAAGCACCCAGAAGAACACGTCCTGCAGCAGGAGAAACAGCATGGCTTCTGCAAAGGTGAATCTTGCCTCACTAACCTTTTGGAATTCTTTTGAGAGTGTCAACAGGTGTGTGGATAAAAGTGATCTGGTTGACATAGTATACTTGGACTTCTAAAAAGCTTTCGACAAAGTTCCTCATCAAAGACTCCTGAGGAAATTAGCAGTCATGGGATAAGGGGACAAGTACATGTGTGGATTGGTAACAGGGGGTAGGTATAAATGGAGAGTTTTCACAATGGAGGGAAGTAAGAGGTGGGGTCCCCCAGGGATCTGTACTCAGACTGGTGCTTTTACATTTATTCATAAATTATCTAGAAGTTGAGGTAAGCAGCAAGGTGACCAAATTTGCAGATGATACCAAACTATTTAGTGTAGTGAAATCTAAAACAGATTGTGAGGAGCTCCCAAAGGATCTCTCCAAACTGGGTGCGTGGGTGACAATGGCAAATGCGGTTCAATGTTGGCAAGTGTAAAGTGATGCACATTGGGACAGAAAACCCCAACTTTACATATATGCTGATGGGATCTGAGATGTCGGTGACTGACCAGGAGAGGGATCTTGGGGTCGTGGTGGACAGCTCATTGAAAATGTCGACTCAGTGTGCAGCAGCTGTGAAAAAGGCCAATTCCATGCTAGGTATCATTAGGAAGGGGATTGAAAATAAAACTGCTAGTATTTTAATGACATTATACAAAACTTTAATGCAGTCACACTTGGAGTATTACGTACAATTTTGGTCACCACATCTAAATAAGACCATTGTAGAACTGGAAAAGGTGCAGAAGAGGGCAACCAAGATGATCAGAGGCCTAGAGCACCTTCCTTATGAGGCAAGACTAAAACACCTGGGGCTTTTTAGTTTAGAAAAAAGATGACTGTGGGGAGATATGATAGAGGTCTATAAAATCACTCATGGTGTGGAGAAAGTTGAAAGAAAAATTTCTCCCTCTCACAAAACACTAGAACCAGGGGTCATCCCATGAAACTGATTGCCAAGAAATGTAGGACCAAAAAATGGAGGTACTTTTCCACACAATGCATAATCAACTCACGGAATTCTCTGCCACAAGATGTGACAGTCAGCAACCTAGATGACTTTAAGAGAGGTTTGGATAACTTCATGGAGGAGAGGTCTATCAATGGCTACTAGTTGGAGGGCTATAGGCCACCTCCAGCCTCAGAGGCAGGATGCCTCTTGAGTACCAGTTGCAGGAGAGTAAAAGCAGGAGAGAGGGCATGCCCTCATCAGCTCCTGCCTGTAGGCTCCCAGTAGCATCTGGTGGGCCACTGTGTGAAACAGGATGCTGGACTAGATGGGCCTTGGGCCTGATCCAGCAGGGCTGTTCTTATGTTCCTGGACTGACCTTTTGAAGGTGTGGAGGGCTGTGATGGGAAGGGAGATTTGGAAGTTTTAGTGTATGCTCAGGAGCTTGTGTACATGCCTAGCAGTAGTGCTCTATACACATACCTCCTCCATCATATTTAAAATGTTGAATAGACAGTATGTTTCCAAGAGTAGGTTAAGAAGAGGTCAAACAAGTCCCAATGCTGGAGTACTTTAGATAATGCAATATAATGTACACTTCTAGGTGTAAAGTATTACTATCAAGAATCCTTTGGAATCTTAAAGATTAACCCCTTTAGTTTACTATGGCTTTGTGTAGGCAAGTCCCTGCTTCATTAGATGCAGCACACTTGAAGCAACCTTGTGGTGGGAGATAGAGATTTGTAATAGCACCCAGGAACATAAATCTGAAAACAAATGTGTGGGAGTTCTCTTCATGCTCTAGCAGTCTTTGGATTGGGCAAGAGGGAATTTCCAGTGACACTGAGGGGCATATCTATGCGACAATATTTCTAGCACTAATAATTTTCTAAAATTGTGTTCCCTTATTTAGCCCAGTTAGTGTCAGTACAGCACATTACTTTCCTAGTGTTCTGATAAGAAAAATGGGACCGAGTGCTGAAGGGGAAATGGACACTTCAAAGCCTATATAAAATACAGATTTGTCAGTGAGGAAGGAGTGTAATAAGTATTACTCAGTGAACAAGTAAGTAGTCGTATACAAGTAGCAATTATATCACAGGATCTGCTTGATCCTGGTCACATCTATGTTTTCCACATTTATAGAAAGGGAACCATATCAAATTTTATGTAAGTCAGCAAAATAATTATCTCTCTGCCACACTGACACAAGAAGAATGCAACAAAGATTCATATGGAAAGAATAAAGATGCAGGCTGGCTTTGAATCTGGAAGTCCTTTAGTGTGCAAGCCAGTGCTGTGCCAATATACCACAGATGCTCACCACATGAGTAGAACAGGAAGTGTCAGGGGTCTGCATGCATTTTATTTCCATTTCATGATAAGTTTTTGGAAAGAGTATAGATTTATATGCTTTTCTGCATGGTTACCCTATGACACATCTGAACAGGTTGGATTTTAAAAGCCTTACTGAATAGGAACTAGCTACTTTTCTTTCCTGTTTGAAGGTGGTTGCAGTAAGAACCTATGTGTGAGAACAGGCTTTCATGAGTGCCTTGCTAGGTGTAACCTGTGTACGCAAAAGGATGGTCTCATAGAGATAGCAAAAAACTGCACATCCAGTACCATAGGGTGGTACATATTGCAATGCTTGCTGGATTGAGTCTGCATGCACATCTCCCAGTAGCTTGGTGATGTCAGCTTTGATAGCACCAATCAACTGTTGGGACTGAACTCAGTCCATATACACACACGCATGCATACAGGATGCACACACCCATGGCCAGTAGGGAACTAATAGGGACAAATTGAATTTTCTATGACTGCATTCACATAAGCACAGTGAGCCTGGTTAAAGAGTTAACCAGGGTAGCTCAACCTCGCAGACCTGACTGTGAGAACCCAGAATTTCCAGGTAGTCCTGATCAAACCCCTATAAATAAGATGGATTAATCATATTGGGATTAACCACAGTGGTTTGACCAGGATTGCTCAGAAATTCTAGGTTCTCACAATCAGCTCTACAAGGCTCAGCTATCCTGGTTAACTCTTTAAGCAGGTTTGCTGTGATTGTTTGAATGCAGCCGAATTGGTCTATTGGAGCAATTCTGTTATGGTCCTTGATTGACATTTTATTGTGTTTAATGATTAAGGAATCTCATGTAATTTGATATGATCAATTATCAACTAATTTTGAATGAATGATTTATATATTATTTGAATATAAGGCTGCATACTAATAAATGAATTTTATCCTATTTTGAGTTGAACTTTTGTGATTGACTATTTTTAATTGATTATTGCTATTGAAACAATTCTCTTGGTTATTGCTACTGGAATGATTCTATTATGACTGTTTTAAGACAAAGGTTCTTAGATTTGAGGTCCCAGATGTTGTTAGACTACAGTTCCCATCATCCACAGCCACAGTGGCCATTGTGACAGGGGATGATGGGAGTTTTAGTCCAACAACATCTGGGGGCCCAAGTTTGAGAACCCTTATGATGATCAGTGATTAAGGGAGTATAAATAATTTGATTAGCAGTCCTGCAGTGGTCCCTCTAATTTTTTTCACCTCTGTGCAGAATGAATTTTGTTCTGGGCAGCAGTATCAAAGCACTGTGTGCACACATGCATTTAGAGCGGGGCCTTCCTAATTCAATCTGAGCAGGAGCTAAAATTAACTGAGCGGACATCAGAAAAGTAGTGAGCGTTCGCACATGCACACACCTTAGAGGAAACAGTGCAGCCCTTTTAATCATTTTGGAATATTAATAAATACCTGTATAATAATTCACATATTTGATGTGTTAAAAATGTTCCTTTTTTAACTGAGTAAAGAGTCACCTTTTAAAGAGGTGGCTGTCCTGTGTAGCAGAGAGAGAGCAACTGTCCTTATTTATACCAGCGTAGGAAATGACTTGATTGGCAAGCCAGAGGCTGCCAGTTCGAATCCTCACTGGTATGTTTCCCAGACTATGAGAAAAATATATATCAGGCAGCAGCGATATAGGAAGAGGCTGAAAGGCATCATCTCATACTGCATGGGAGGAGGCAATGGTAAACCCCTCCTGTATTCTACCAAAGACAACCACAGGGCTCTGTGGTCGCCAGGAGTCGACACCGACTCGACAGCACACTGTCGAGTGTCCCTCTCAGTAACTGTTTGCTGGTCTTATGACCTGTCTGTTTTAGATTGTGAACCATTTTGAGACAGGAAGCATTTCCTCATTCCTTTTGCTATGTAAACTGCTTCACTGATTTTCAACACAAAAAAAATTAAAACAATATTTTTGTCTACTTTTCTAGATGAAATCTCAGTTGATAATTAATAACCTTAGTATTAAATAAACCATTTGGTAGTGTGTAAAGGGAGAAGGGTAACCCTTTATTTACTTATTTTTACAGATGAATAGAACTCGCAGGGTAAGATTAGTGGTTGACATCCAAGTTCAGGAAGAGCTTATGCTGCATAAGAAGCAGCAGCACTCCTGAAAGCTTCCTGATTTACTCAGCACTGGCGTTTGCATGATGGGGTGAAAATTTTTGACAACCTCCCTTTCCCCCCAGAAGCTCTGCACCATAAGAAAATATGTCCCTGAGGGCTGCACAAACCTTGGGGACATATTTTTGTGTGGTGCAGAGTGCTTTTGGGGGGAAGGGGTAGTCAAAATTGGCTTCTTCCCAACATGCTGTGCAATGTTGGAGTTAGTCAAAGCCATTAGGGAAAACTGCCACTTCTCACATTGCACCAGTGCTTCCTCAGTCTGGTTGTCAGCCACTGTATATATGATTGATATGACACAAGAAAGGGGAAAGGGTTAAAAAGAGGAAGAAGGAACTGTTCACAAAAATGTAACTATTGAAGTTATTAAATAAGTCTTCATTGGAGCCTTTAAATAGCTGAAGATAGAAGAGAAAAATGAAAGAGCAAAGGAGAGGGATTAGAAATTAGAAATAAAGATAAAGAAACAGAAATTGAGAATGAGATTAGTGCTATTAGCAAATTTCAGGTACTAGATAGATGGAAAGAGATATTTTGAATGTAAGAAGAAAGATCTTGACAGTAGAACAGAACAAGGTAAAACAGGCAGAAAATATTTAAAAATTATAGGAGTTACATCTTTAAAAGCTGCTCCAGCTCTTCATATTTGGAACATTATGTTATAGTTGTAGAGCTGGAAGGGACCACAAAGGCCATTTAATGTATATTTCGACCAAGATCAACAGTACTCAAACTTCCCCTAACAGCTAAAGCAATGCCTAGAAGAATACATACCTGATCTTTGTCTGGGATGGGTGGAGGGCACTGCTGAAAATTTTGCCCTGTAGGCATTTCTGTTGTATAATCACTTTCTTTTTAAGGATGCAGCCTGGAATTTGAGGTGTAATCCTAGAATATAATCCCTTTCTCCCCCACCCGCCTCCCCAAAAGCAAAATGTGAGGCATAACAGTCATTTCCCAAGGGCTTCAGAAAACTCCTTTCATTTATGTTTAGAGGAGTTCAGTATGGCTTGAAAGCTTATTATCCTGCCCAGTCAGTTGGTCTAGTACAAGATGCCATCTGAACCATTTTGGAACTTTTTTGGGCTTTTTTGACTAGTTTTATGAAGCCATCTTAGAGAAATGGAGGCAATTGCAAACATGCTTAAATTTCCACTGGGTGGTGCTGCAGGAATTCCTATCTTTTAATGAATATCTGCCTTTCCCAGAAAGACGCCTCTGAAATATAATAGGAGGAAGTCCTGATTTAGATTTTACACTGTCAACATATTGTGGGGGAAGCATGAGGATGCTCAGCTGGAAATGATGCTGGATATGGAAAACATCACCACATTTTGTGTCAGTTACCAAAAAAAGTTTCCTAAAATTGAGTAGAAATATATTGTGCACCTTAGTGAGAATCAATCAGTGATCAAGAGAGAGAGCTCTGCATCAGTGTAGTACAATTGTGTGAATACATTTCCTTGCAAGCCTAACTTTTAAAGGTCAGTTAAATCAACAGTCAAATCTTTGATTTGATCAAGTTTTTAAGCAGGCAAATTGGCTTTTTTCTCCTTTTGGCAGAAATGTTGAATTTTCACCAACCACATTATATTTATCATCCCTGAAATATCTCCAAGGACAAATGTAGCCTAAAGTATGGCTCAGACACTTGCTTTAGTCCTTTAAAAATAGTATGTGCAGATGTTTAGATAGGCTTTGCCATTCACCTTAACATTTCTTAATATAGAGGTTGTGACTGGGTACCCCACTAGGTACCCCACTGCCTTGGGTGCTGCTTTGGGTAAATTGGGTACCCCACTGCCTTGCAGGTGTGTGTGTGTGGGGGGGGGGGTTGGTTGGTGGCACATGGTAGTTGACAGTTGGCACTGTCCAATGACAGTCAAAATGAACAGAAGTAATGAAGGTGTGCAATGAATCCTCATAGGGATTCATTATGAGGAAAATTATACACCAAAGAATCAAAACACTTGAAAAATAGTGACCACAAATTTTGCTCCATAACTCCACTTCTACAATGGCTAGAGCTTTTCTTTTCTTTTCTTTTCTTTTAAAAAGATTAAAGCTGGGTATCCATGTTAGGGTTAGGATAGGGTGACTTCGAACCCCCATTTTTTCTTATGGCAGAAATATACAAAATCAGTAAAAACTAAAAAACTAAATAATTAAAAATCAACCATTTGCCCCGCTGCCTTAAAAATTGTGTGGTAGGTGGCACCCATGGGACCTACCCACTACCAAGATTTGGTGCCCCTAGGACCTTTATAATTGGTCCGAACTGATCCAAATCCAAATTGAATAGAATCAAATCCAAATTGAACCTGAGGTGCTTTGGGGGGACAGATTTGGACACAAAACAGATCAGGGGTGATTCAATTCAGGCACAAATTGAATTTAAAAAATTGATTCATGCACATCACTAGAAGAAAGTTGTTAAAAGTGGGGTAAACTGTATGAGGGAGAAAAGTAGAAATGCTATCCCTGTTTCCTTATAGAGTTGCACTAGGGTTTTAATGTGAAAAGATTTAACTAAGGTAGAACACTTGCATGGCTTGTTCCTTAAAGTAAATTAAATGAAACCTTGATGTAAACTTAATCAAGAGCCTTGTGGCACCTTAAAAGACTTACACATTTATTTTGGCATAAGCTTTCATGTACTAGAACCCACTTTATCAGATGCATGAATGTGCACCCTTTGCTTTTCCTGTGGTAGTTGCATATAACTTTCATATGCCACAATGAAGGCACATGATCAGTTGGATACTGTCTCAAACAAAATAATGAAGTCCCCTCTCCCCCAGGAAAGGTAGAGCTTGCCTACTACAGCAAAGGAAGCCAGCTATGTAGACTGCTCAGCCCATGTGGGTCTCTGAGCTTTGTCAGAGCAGCGCCTTTTATTCGGCAAGCACAATTATTGTGACTATGACACTATATGCATCTTTAAACATCCTTTTGCATGCAGCTGGAAGCCATGTGACATATGGATCTGCCTGTCATGGACAGGTGGGACCAGTGGGATTTGAAGCTCCTGTATATGGATTGTGAAAATAGCATGGATGCACTGCATGAGGGCATCCAGCCGCCCAAATAGAACATGAGGGTGCTCCTGATTTCTTCTCACATATTTCCAACAACGTTTTCATTCCCTCTGACGCTTAGACCTGTGCTAGTGGTTTGGTAGTTATGATAAGTAATTATATCCCTAAAGGAAGCAAATAAAAATTTCAATTTACTCTTGTACCAAATAGATACCTGGATGGGAATAGCCACCATACTTTTTTTTTTTAAGGAAGCATTTATCACATTACTTCATTATAGGCTGTAACTTTTGTCACAGGAATTGTGAGCTGAACTTATTGATAACTTTATGATAGGAATCATGAGTTAGCATTATTGGTCACAGGAATTTAGATTCTTTATTAGATACTGATTTAAAAAAAAACACTAGGGGAGTCATTTAATCAGTGTAAATGTGACTTTGTATTGCATTATTTCCAGTTAGATATTATACTTTAAAAAAGGATTTTACTATCTTTAAAAAAAAAAGGTCCGGTAACTATTATTTAATCCCATTACAAATGTTGTACTTCTGTAGAAACTGATAAGGCATGTAAGTGCAGTTGGCATTTGGGGGGTTAACAGAAACCTGTGCCACTTAGCAAAATAAAACCAGAACTGAGATTACAAACAAGGACAGATGTAGAAGGCCAGGTTTCCTCTGGTCCATTTTCCCATTTCCTGCCTGCAGCCTGCAGAAATAGAGGAAGCAGAGTGCTAACGAGAATGAGAAGCTAACAATGCCCTACGTCATTCAGCTCAGGAAAAAAAATGTGCTGCTAGACAGGGTTGAGATCTAGTGGTGATAAATGAACATTCATGCGCTAATACTGGAAAGCTTTTAACACCACCTGAAAAAGAAAAAGGCACCTGAAGATGCTAACTGGGTAAAGAGTCACCTTTTTAACATGGCAAATCTCTTTGTTTAACAGAGGGAAACTAACTGGCCCAATCCATCCCCAGCACAGTACTTCCAGTGACTGTTGCTGGTGTCTGTCTTATGTTTGTTTCTTTTTGGACTGTGAGCCCTTTGGGGACAGGGATCCATCTTATTTATTTATTATTCCTCTATGTAAACCGCTTTGGAAACTTTTTTTTTGAAAAGCGGTATATAAATATTTGTTGTTGAAGATAAAAATTGTGTCTGCAAAAAGAGCATTTTTCTTGAAGATACATAAACAGATAAACACACACTTGTGCACATTTGGTGTTGGGAGCAGTGGTAATTTTTGCATATGATCAGATTACAAATTAATTGCTTATTTTTTAAAAAATAAATAAATTGATTTTCCTACTTTGTGTAGATAGGGAGCTTTATTTACATAATTGACGACCACAAAACATCTTAGCTATCCTTGTTTACCAGTCACGTGGGGTGTTTTGCATATACAGCTGTTTTCAGATTATTGTGAGGTAGAGGTCTGCAGTCAATCACCTCATTATGCTAAGAAATTGGTTGGGAAGGGGAATTGTACTTTTCTTTCTTAAGGTAATATGTACACTTAGTATACTGAATATTTACATTTATTATTACTTTATTTATATACCACTTTTCAATGAAAAATTCTCATATTTTTTTCCTGTGTAAACCACTATGAGATTCCCTCTCAATCTTAAAACATGTTAGGCATCAGTACAACCTCTGGAGATGCTGTGCTGGGGATGGATCAGGCCACTTGGTCTCCCCCTGGGAAATATAAAAAGAATCACCACTTTGAAAGGTGCAGCTCTGCAAAATTAGAAGGGGGTTACAATATTTAGAAGATTTCAGAAAATGTAAAGATTCAGCAGAACAAAATTGTGTCTCACCTAAGACTATGAAACAGTAATGTTACTTAAGTAATGTTAGTAAGAACAGCTAAATACCTCTTAGTCTACCAATAGATTTGCTAACCGAACAGGGAGAAAAATTGAATTGTAAGGGATTTGGGGGTTGCGCTTTTGCTTCTTGCTTTTGAGATGGTTGTCAAAACAAAAGGCAAGGGGTAGAACTATTTTCTCCCTGCTCCTTTCAGCCTGTTTTTTTTAGCTGTATACCATAGCTGTATACCATAGGTGAACAGACAGCTTTTGTGTCATGTGCTCTATCCTTGGACCCACCAAAAACTGCTGGACTCTGTCCACAGCCCTGTTTTAAAAAACCATCATGCCTTCATCTCCAGACCCACATAAATGTTGGCCTTTGTTTCCAGACCTGCCAAACTGCTGGCCTCCTATATGGAAACAGCCCCAAACTGTCAGCTTCCATCACTGGTCCTCTCTGGGCTCCATTTCCTGATCCATAGGGCTCTGCCCTCCTGAAACCAGGAATTGTTTATTTCGCAAGTTGTCAACCCTGTGTACAAAAGGAGCAAAAAAATGTATGGGTATGCAGTGTTCCATTTTCTCTTTCCCTTTGTTGTGCATCTTTATTATTGTAATAGTACCTACTTATTTATCCACAACGTCCTCATGTCTGCTTTTAATTTGGCTGTTGCATTTTATGGGTTTTCTATGGAGGTCTGAAATTATTAAGTGTGATAAAAACTTGAATATAGTAATTATGTAATGATGATGACTTCCGCTCTAGTAGCGGTTGACATTACTGTGGTAAAAATGATGTCTGAAAGTAATCCAAGGCTGGAATCCAAACACTGAACTTAGTGGGATGTATTTACTTATTTAAGAGGTTAACTTATTTAACTGGTTATGGCCAGGTCTCCAGAAGCTAGAGATCTGGTGTAATCTAGTTCCTTACAAGACAGTGCTGCTGTGCCTTTAAGCAGATGGGAGTATTAAGCAGAAGGGAGGTCAGCTTTGCCTGTCTGTGGGCTTTCACTGTCTGTTTCTGTGATTGCAGTGAATTTCTGTTACACCATATATCTTAATCTTATTTCCTCCCGACTAGTTGCTAAATCCTTGAGATTGCAGTGGAATTCTAGCCCTCTTCAGGAGTTATAAAAGCTTAGAGGTGCTGTACTTGCATATAGTCGCTGACATCCAGAGCAGCCGTATGGTAGTGTGAAAGAAAGATGTGCTGGCATGAAAGAGAACTGCCCCACTACGGCTTTGGTTGCGCAGCCTTGGGCATGCAGCAGGAGGAACAAATTCTGAGCATTCACTCTGACTCCAGGAGTGTCCTGTGTCACATGAAAATGCATCCCTAAGGGTTGCATGACCCTCAGGGACACATTTTCGGGTGATACAGGGCACTCCTGGAGCCAGAGCAAATGATCAGAATTTGCTCCATGCTTCTGGGTATCCGAAGGTGAGTGGCCCCAGCAAAGCTCTCTGTCATATCAGCGTGTCTTCCTTTTGCATTACTGGAAGGTTCTGGATGTCAGCTGGTGTCCCAGTACCTGCAGAGACAAATGTGGTACTTGTAGTCAGATTCTTGCCATGATGGAGAGTGCTAGGGCAGCCCTGCATTCTGTATCATAGGAAGAAACTGTCCACTGTGACAGCAAGGAAGGTGGGGTTTCTGAGCATGTCAGTATGGGGCAAGGCTTCAGAGTGTGCTCTCAGGAGGTCTCCAGTTTTCATAATGTCTGAAGAGGGCTTCTGTCCAACCATATGCTTCATTCTCGTTTCCTCCTGACTACTTGCTAAAACTCCTATAGAACAATACACCTTAAATCTGGAGTAACGGGGCTTAATTTTTTTTTTTCCTAGACCAGTGGCTTTGCATGAACCTTATGCAGTACTTTGGTACTAGCACCCTGTAAATATATGGCCCAGTTAATCTGTGGCCTTACTCTCTTTGCATAATTCAATTTCCTCTTCTACATCCTGGTTCATGGTAACTATAATTTATTGTTAAATGATAACTGGGTTTCCAGTTCTAATTTTGAGACTAGAAGTTTTAGGGTTCATAGTAATCATAGTTTGCCCGATTCAGCCATAATGGCCTGATTCAGCCATATAGTTGCCATGAATCAGAACACGAGGGAGTGTATTGGAGTGTGTTGGGGGAGTGGTTAAGCCTGAAGCACAGCCCCAGTGACCAAACTATGGTTTGGCCATGTTTGAACCAAGCCTATGTATTTGATATTTAATATTACTCTTTCGTGTATAAACACATTCAGATAATTGGCATTGTGCATACATCCAAATTTTATTCATGTAGAAACCTCTGCCATAGGTTGTGTTGTTTTTTTAAAAGGAGGAACATAGGGACATAGGAAGCTGCCATATACTGAGTCAGACCATTGGTCCATCTAGCTCAGTACTGTCTTCACGGATTGGCAGTCTATGGAAAGGTTTATGCTGGCTTGAAAGGAATTCTAGTTGGATTTTGCAAAAAAAGATCCCTGTCCAGAAGCCACTGCCTAAAGTCTTTGGAGTAGGGAAGTGGTCCCTCTAATTTTTTATCTCTGTGCGGAATGCGTTTTGTTCTGGGCTGCAGTATCAAGGCAGTGTTTGCGCACACTGATTCAACCTGAGCAGGATAAAAAATGAACTGAGTGGACATCCAAAACCTTTTGAGCGTGTGCACGTGTGCACACCTTAGAGGGAGCAGTGGAGGATGGGGTATATAAGAAATTTTTAATTAATAAATAATAAATAATAAACAGGAATGCAACCTCTTATTTGCAGGTTCCTTGCAAAGGAATCCACAGCAATAATTTATTTTGAAGTATTTTTGTCCATATGTATTTCTTTGTTTGCTCTTTTGTGGAGAAAAACATGTTGGAACCAGCTTGTGGAGTTACGTTAATGTGATAGAGAGCAGTTTTTTGGATTGTGACAAACAGGAGATTCAGACAACCGAGGCACTTGCCAGGAGGTTTACAGTGGAAATTTCTAGCCACTAGCTTTTATCAGTGGTAGATGAAGCAGGTGAGAAGAAAGCACATAACTCAAAATGATCTAATGATTCTGAAAAAGAATATAATTGATTGGAGCTGAAGTTTTCATGTATTGAATATGTTTGGGGAGCCAACAGACCCCTCTGCTCTTGGTAGTTTAGATAAGAGTAATAGAGATGCATGTGTAGTCGTTCTTTCTTTGTACTATGTGATATTGCTTTTACTCAGTAGCCTTATTCAGATACTATGTTGTACGAATATACAGGTATCTGTATACTCGTACATGTTCTGTGTGACTGACTGTGTCTATACTCATTTAAAAAGGTTAACCTGGGTACAGTTCCCTCAGATGCATGGCACAGACAGGAAGTTCAATCCGTTGAACACAAATACCTATGTTCAATGTAACATGTGAATAACTGTACCCGTGTACAGATCTGTGTCTGTGCACACTGTACTTGTTCAGACATAAAGTCTGAATATGGCCAAGGTGGAGGCTCAAAGTTTAAATACTGTATTTCTATTGCATTCTGTACCAAAATATCTGAGTGCTTACTGTGCTTTAATGAATGCGTGGACGTAATAACAGAAGACAGTTAACCAGAATCATATGGGCAATGAACATTATCAAATACTATTTTTAAAAAGTCAAACAGTGATTTTGCTTTGAAAGCAAAATTTAAACATATGCCTTTATAAAGTTATTTTATACTGCATCAAAATGAGATTTGTCTGGAAACCCTTAAGATATAAATAAAAACATTGTGTGCATACTTCACCTTTACAATTGGCGAAATATAGATATAGCTGATCCGGAATATACATGGACCTATGTGGGCTTCTTCACGAGTCCGTCATGGCTGCCCATGAACCTGTGCCCTGCTGCACACTCTACTGTTAATGTTTTGCACATAACAGATGGGAATCTCAGGATAGAGATGTTTGCTTCTTAGGTTAGAATGTTTAAACTGGATTTTCTCCATTTTAAATATGTTGTTGATGAAGCATGTTTATGTCTGTCCATGTCCAACTGGTTAAGGCAAAGTATTACTTGTGTTTTGTGTGTAGGGTAATGGTGAACTACCTGTAGTGTTTGGAGAAAAGTATTCATATTGGTTATTAAACTATCTTTCCACTGTAATAGGTTGCTGCTAATGATGTTTTGTATCTAAAGAGTGGTAGAGAGTTTGTATAAAGAAGGAATGAATTAAGGCCAGGACATTTCTACAACAAGGCATAATTGAAGGATGGCCCTTGTTCTCTTACAGGCAAAATAAGAATATTAACAATACATCTCACAGAGATGTTGTGGGAACAAATACATTATTAAGCATTTAAAAATAGTTTGCAGTTGGATAATAAAATTGGGTGGTGGCTGACAGCTCCAAGCAGTTTTGCGGGAAACTGATGATCTAGAGCTATTTCAAACTGGCTTTAGAGTGGACTGTGAGGTTGAGAAGGCCTTGGTTGGCCTGATTGATGATCTTCACCAGGAAATTGACAGAGGGAGTATGACTCTGCTGGTTCTTTTGGATCTCTGAGCAGCTTTCAATACCATCGACCATGGTATCCTTCTGCATTGCCTGAAGGATTTGGAGATAGGAGGCACTGTGTAGTTTTCAGATGGTGGCGCTTGGTGACAGTTTCTCTTCAAAGTGGGAGCTATTATATGGAGTGCCTCAGGGCTCCATTCTGTCTCCAGTGCTTTTTAACATCAACTTGAAATTGCTGGTGAGGTCATCAGGGGATTTAATGCTGGGTGTTCTTAATATCTGATGACACCCAAATCTATTTATCCTTCATCAACATCAGGAAATGGCATTGGCCCCTTAAATGCCTGCCTACAGGTAGTAATGGGCTGGATGAGAGATAAACTGAGGCTGAATCCAAGCAAGACAGAGGTCCTCATTGTTGGGGTTGTAATCTGCAGGATGGGATAGAACTTCCTGTTCTGGATGAGGTTACACTCCCCCCAAAAGAACAGGTTTGTAGCCAGGGAGTACTCTTGGACCTGGGTCTCACCCTGGTGCCTCAGGTTGAGGCTGTGGCCAGGCGTGCTTTTTACCAGCTGCGATTGATTCGACACCAGTGGTGCACTAGCTGGTAACCTCCAGGTTGGACTACTGCAATGCACTCTATGTAGGGCTGCCTTCGTATGTCGTTTGGAAACCTCAGTTAGTTCAAAATGTGGCAGCCAGACTGGTCTCTGGGGTATCCCAGAGATATCGCATTATGCCTGTTCTTAAACAGTTGCACTGACTGCAATATGTTTCTGGACAAAGTACAAAGTGCTGGTTATTACCTTTAAAGCCCTGTATGGCTTAGGCCCAGGTAACCCAAGGAAGCACCTTTCTCTACAAGATCCCCACCACTCATTGAGATCATCAGGAGGGGCCCGTCTTCGGGTGCCACAAGTTCATCTGGTGGCAACCTGGGATAGGCTTTCTCTGTTGTCACCCCTAGGTTGTGGAACACGCTCCCTGTGGATATAAAAAGATTGTCTTCGTTGGAGGCCTTCAGGAGAGCCATAAAGACCCATCTTTTTAGCCTGGCTTTTAGTGATATTTTAGTTTTAATGCTATCTAGTTTTAATTGTATTTTAATTTGCTTTTAACTATTTTGGTTTTGTTTTTTTACATTTATATCCCGCTCTTCCTCCAAGGAGCCCAGAGCGGTGTACTACATACTTACGTTTCTCCTCACAACAACCCTGTGAAGTAGGTTAGGCTGAGAGAGAAGTGACCGGCCCAGAGTCACCCAGCAAGTGTCATGGCTGAATGGGGATTTGAACTCAGGTATCCCCGGTCCTAGTCCAGCACTCTAACCACTACACCACCACACTGGCTCTTTTAATTTTAGTTGGTAATTGTTTTTAATTTTTAATTTTAATGTAAACTGCCCTGAGCCACCCTTGGAAGGGCAGTATAGAAATCCAATCAATCAATCAATCAAACAAACAAACAATAAATAAATAAAGGAGAGCAGTAGTCCTATAAAGTGCCATGCTTTCTACAATGTCATTTGTTCTGTGGATAAATGTGATGTTTGACAACTTACTTATGTTTGCATATTAGTGGCCTAATGCTGACACAACAGGGAATCATGGTTCCCCACTACGTGAACCAGGCTCTGCAAATTGTGGGCTTCTGCTCCCCTGTTCTTTTTGGTACACAAACGAAGGAGAGGGAAAACTTCTATTTTCACTTTGAAGTAAACCACAGTTCCACATTATGTCCACACTCAAGCTGTAGTTTACTTTAAACCATAAGGAATGAACCAGGATCTGAAACAATCTTTTGATCCTGGTTTGTTTTCCCTAAGTGCGTTTCCTGAGTACAGGTGTAAATGAAACTGTGTTAAACTTCAAAGTGGAAGTAAAAGCCTTTCCTTTTACACGTGAAAGCAAAGTGAGGAGGGAAGAGGTACTAGCCTGCGGCTTGTAGAGGCTCATCTTACATAGTGAGAAAATGCGGTTTTCCATTGCGTCATAATTGGGTTTGTGTTAATTTAGTTACAAATAGTTACCTTTCCCCCTCAAAACAGTTCTCAAAAGCATTTAAAACATGTAGCCTTGGATATGCTTTTGCACAGAAAAAATGCATTTAACAAATTATGTGTATAAAGTTACACTAAACCCAGATAGACTTGCAAATGAAATCCACTGAAGTGTCTTACAGTGCAGTAAATTACATCTATGATTTTGCTGAAAGAGTTTAAAATTCTTTAGGGCCAATAGGATATGGAGAAATTACTTATACACACACTCGGAAGCCGTGTGCCATCTAGTGGCAGATGTGAAGAATGAGCACAGGTTATGCTCCAGATGTTGAAAACACATCTAGGAAAAACTGGGTCCTTGGATTTTATTTATTAATTATCATATTTATATACCGACTGATATATGTATCTCTAGAATTTTAGATGGACTACAGCAGGGGTTGTACTCGTTTATTCCATAATCTTTATTATGACTGGATGAATCTTTGCTCCATCCATTGCTGTGAATGTCAGCTGCTGTACTTAAGTTGTTTGATTATTTCAATGAGGCAATATTAGAAGAAGGTAGATTATGGGAAATGTTGACCATCTGGAATTATTTTGTAATATTTTTAACAGAGAATGCAGGGAACATTTTAGAATGCAGGGAACATGTACATATGCAATCCCCTACCTGCAATGTGCCAGGATGGCTGCATTTTATATATATTTTCCCCATAAGCAGAGCAGCCTTAAGCCTTCCATCAATCTTCTGTATGCATTCTGTATAGACTTTTCACACATAACATCACTGATCCATTTATATCATCACTGAACATATGAAGTTGCCTTATCTTCAGACAGACCATCCATCTAGCTCAGTATTGTCAACACTGACTGGAAGCAGCTCTGCAGGGTTTGAGTCTTTCCCAGCCCAGTTTGGAGATGCCAAGGATTGAACCTGGGACATGTGCTCTACCGCTTAACTATAGCCGCTTTGTTGTTATGGTTTATGTTGCTGCACTGTCAATTTTATATAGAATCCACAATAGGGAAAGGAATTTTAAACCCCAGAATTACACTAGTATGCTGAAAAAGGTCTGGATACAAATCTTTGTGTATGTATGTAGCTCTCTTCAGACATTACATTGTACATGTGTTCAGATGTCTATAGATTTGAACATAGTTGTGTGTGAATGACTGACTGTACATGTGTTCATTTTTAAAGTGAAGCTAGGTGTTTGAAACTAACCTGAGTCTAGGCAACATTCGAAGGGCACACTCTCCCTCCTCCACTATCACCCCTTCTTTTTGTTCACTGTAGGTATGGAGAGTGCAATCACGCTATGGCAGTTCCTGTTGCAGTTGCTTCTGGATCAGAAACATGAGCACCTGATTTGTTGGACATCTAATGATGGTGAATTCAAGCTACTTAAAGCAGAAGAAGTGGCTAAGCTGTGGGGCCTCAGGAAAAACAAAACTAACATGAACTACGATAAACTGAGCAGAGCCCTGAGATACTACTATGATAAGGTAATTTTTGCTCTAGTAATATGTAAGTAGACAAAGTAGTCCTATGTAAACATTCTTCCTCCGTGTGTGTGTGTACACACACACACACACACACACACACACACACACTGACTGACTGAGGTGTCAGAGTGGTTGCTGTCTTTTCACAAGAGAACAGATAGATTGCATTTAGTATATAGGTGGCCCTTGTTATACGCGGGGGTTCCATTCCAGCCCACAACCACGGATAATGAAACCGTGAATGAGACCTTGAGTCTATGGGAACTGGGGGGTTGGGCCTAAAAAAGTCCAAAAAGGCAGAAATAAAGGGAATAAAGCACAGTACATTGCTCTTCAGAAAGGCCGTCCAAAACCTACAAATCGCCAAATTTTTGAGAATTTTTTCAAAAATTCTATGTTTTTTTTTTAAAGAGCCACATAATGGCTCAGTGCTATAAAATGGTAACTGGCAATGACATCGGATGTCATTTTCAGCCACCCGGAACTGCAGATAGGCAATTTTTGCCTATTTTTAAAATTGCATCTAGTGAAGTCGGGTCTATATTGCCTGACTGCAGACATGTGAAACCGTGGGGTCTGGGATGGCAAATAATGAAGGCCACCTGCACATGTTGTCCTTGATTCCCTGATTACTGGGAAGGCCTAAAACCAAGACACTGAGCAGGATCTAGACTAGTGTAGCACCCTTGAAGCACCCTTGTGCTACCATAAGGATGTATTTGTAAGGGCATTGTGTGAAGAAAAGAACCTCTGTTCCAGACTAGTTCTTGCACTATAGAAGAAAATGTTGCACATCCACTAGCAGAAGATGGCTCACTAGGTACTTGTGAAACGGCAAGCTACACTACTCCTTGAACAATCTCATATGTATCCTGCAGAAGGTTGCTGCTACTGCTGTTCTCCTTCCACTCTTCCTCCACTTTCAGTTGTACAACACTGCACAGCAGCACAAACTACGCGGAAGTACATATTTTCTCACCGTACGCTAGCACAAGGCTAGCCTGGATCCTAGTAGGTGAAACTTGTGATGCAAATCTCCCTCTGGATAGCAACCAGCACTCCAATAGATAGCAAGCCAAGGTCCACTTTGGGGAAAGTGCAGAGGTGTGGGACTTCCTCTTTGTATTGGTTGCTAGCTGGCAGAGAAGGGTTAGGGTAGCAACACTGCTACCATATTGGATCCACGATATTTGAAGTAGTGTGAATTGGTTAACAAAATTATTTTAAAGCTGCTTTAAAAAGTATGTTGTTTATCATTCTCAAATGTAAAATAGTTTCACAAACGCACCCCCCCCCGCCATTCTGATTTTCCATTCCAGACTTTGAGGGAGGGAAAACATGTTTTCCCCAGTGTTTAAATTTTTAGTTAGGAAGTAAGATCCTGTTGTGATTCCAGATCTAGAACCCCTCGAACTTGGATGAGGCAGATGAGACAGACTGGAAACAATCTGGGATCTGTATCTCAGGTGACCCCTTGCCACTGGGACCTTCCGCACCAGCACCCCTACCTTGACACAAGAACACAGCCCTGCCTTTGTTCTGTAACGTGGAAGAGTTCCCTGAGGACCTACCAGTTGTAATAGAGGCCCTGCAGTGTCACCACAGCCAGTGCCTGAGAAAATGGACACGACCTCTTTAAGAAACAGAACCTTTCAAAGGCAAGGGGCAGGGCCACTTCATCCTGCCTAGATGTTGCTGGAACAACTTCCTCATATTTTGCATTCTCCAGCCATTGTTGCTTTGCTTGGCTCTGGCTGAGGTTCTGGCTGTGGCCCTCAGAGCTGACCGAGGTCTGGTGCACTCATGGAGACCCTGGCTCAGCCTGGAATACATGCTGTGGTTTATTTAGTGCTTTAAACAACCCATACAATTACTTTGTGAAATTCTGATATATCTGACTGACTGTCTGCCTGCCTGCACTGTTTTGTTCAGATATTCTTCTCTCTTGATCTGTAGGGAGGACTTTGGCTAAGGGTAATATAAGGGCAAGGAGGGATTAAAAGAACAAAAGGAAGAAATGGGGCAGAAAATAGAGATGTGATGTTGGTTTAGATCTGGATGGGGTTACACTCCCCCTGAAAGATCAGGTATGTAGCTTGGGAGTACTTCTGGACCCGAACCTATCCCTGATATCTCAGGTTGAGGCAGTGGCTAGGAGTGCTTTTTATCAGTTTCAGCTGATATGCCAGCTTCGTCCATTTCTGGACACAAATGACCTTAAAACAGTGGTACATATGCTGGTAACATCCAGGCTTGGTTACTGCAATGCGCTCTACATTGGGCTGCCTTTGTACGTAGTTCAGAAACTGCAACTGGTACAGAAGGCGGCAGCCAGATTGGTCTCCAGTGCCACCTGTAGAGACCATATTACTGCTATTTTAAAAGTACACTGCCTGCCAATTATTTTTCAGGCAAAATACAAAGTGTTGGTTATTACCTATAAAGCCCTGAATGGCATGGGCCCAGGGTATTTAAGAGAGCACCACCTTCTTCATGAACCCTGCCGCCTATAAGATAATTGGAGGAAGTCCGGTTGTGGTTGCCACCAACTTGCTTGGTGGCAACCCAAAACCCAGGCCTTCTCTAGGGTTGCCCCAAGGCTCTGCAACACACTCTCAAATTAAATCAAAATCTCTCCATCTCCACACCTGCTTCATCAAGCTTTTCGTTTGTTTTAAAAGTTTTATTTATGGTAATTTTAATCTGTTTTATATGATTCTTAGGTTTTAATTGCTGTTTGTTTAATTCTAACCACCCCGAGACTTTATATAGGGCGGTATATAAATGCATTAAATAAATATAAATAAATAGATAAACCCCATGAATTTTTAGTGAGGAAACATTGCCAGTCATATTATAGATATTATTGTCTTTCTCTCTGTCAATACATTTTTAAAAAACACCTGATTATGTATTTTATACAGAACATCATCAAGAAGGTGATTGGGCAGAAGTTTGTTTACAAGTTTGTGTCATTCCCTGAGATTTTAAAGATGGATCCCCATGCTGTGGAAATTAGCAGGGAGAGCCTTTTGCTGCAGGACAGCGACTGCAAGATGCCTCTGGAGGGCAGAGAACAACACAAGCATAGCTTGTCGGCCCTGAAAAGCACAAGCCGCAATGAATATATCCATTCAGGGCTGTATTCCTCTTTCACCATCAACTCCCTGCAAAACCAGCCAGATACGCTCAAGCCAATCAAAACTGAGAAGCTTGAGGAGAAACTGGAAGGGACCACACCTCTGGAAGAAGTCCGAACTGTCATAAGATTTGTGACAAACAAAACAGACAAACAAGTCATGAGGCCCATTGTGTCGCTGCCATCAACATCAGAGGCAGCAGCTGCTTCTGCTTTTTTAACATCCTCCGTCTCTGCAAAAATATCATCTTTAATGTTGCCCAATGCAGCCAGCATCTCCTCAACTTCACCATCTTCCTCTCGGTCTCCATCTCTGTCTCCAAACTCCCCTCTCCCTTCGGAACACAGAAGCCTCTTTCTGGAGTCCAGTTGCCAGGACTCTGATTCTCTTGAGCCACTGAACCTCTCTTCAGGATCCAAGACAAAATCTCCTTCTCTTCCCCCAAAGGCTAAGAAACCCAAAGGTTTAGAGATCTCAGCACCTCCCATGGTGCTCTCAAGTACTGATCTTGGCTCTATTGCCCTCAACAGCCCCGCACTCCCTTCAGGATCTCTGACTCCAGCTTTTTTCACTGCCCAGGTAAGACTTGGACACTTTTTCTAGAACCCTCCGAAGTCTCCCACAAGTTAGCTGTTCCTCTCTGAGGGTTGGGGGCTATGAAGGGTCCCAGGAAGTTTTTGCATCTCATTTCTTACTACATGCATATACCGTGAAGAGCGATTAATGAATATTTAAAATTAATAGTAAATTGCACACTGATTTGTTCTGTTGGAAGAAATCACTGTGCAATTTACTGTTAATTCTGTATAATTTATTATCCAAGATGAGTCAGTCCTGGATGCGTGGCGGAACTCACATGCGTGGCGGAACTCTTGCGAGAGGTCTGCACACACCGGCAGCCAGGAGTTTGGGTGGGTGGGGGAAAGCAGCGAGGCCAGACCGTGCTGGGTCGGGTGCAGAGGAGGCGGGAGGAGGCGGCCGGCTGGTGGGTGAAGCCTCACCGGCCTAAGGCGAAGCCGCGCTGGCGTGAGGAGGCGGCCAGCGGGCAGGCGAGGAACTAGGGGTGCAGATGCTCCGTGCCCAGTCAGCTAGTTTTAAATATTCATGAATCGCTCTTCTACTAAAAGTCTGCGAAACAATGTGCAGTCATAAAATCAGCCAAAGTACTTACTACTAATTAAAACTAAACTAAGAATGCAATAAACAATTACTACAAATATAATGAGTAAGAACAGCAGTGATAATCACTAAAGCAGCAGTCAATAAAACTAGTAAAACTGATAATAAAGCTGAGCAGAGTCAACTGAAAGCCTTGGTGAATAAAACTAGCTTAATCTGGTGCCTATATGACAATAGTAGTGTGGTCATCTTACAGATTTGTTTGAGGATGGTGTTCAAAAGATGAGATAGCACTACTGAGAAGGCCCCATCTCACTAATGCAGTGTTCTTACCCCCAAGGCACTTTTAGAACTCCCACACCTAACGCAGAATGGATTAATTACAGTTGTCAAAGGGCTTGTAAGGGATAATGGGAAATACAGCTGGGGCAGCCATTAGTGGGGATCGTTAGATCTTGCTTCACAATATTTTGAATGGGATCCCGAAAGACTATGAAATAAATACAAGGAGTTCTCGGATCAGATCGTAGTGATATACACTGTAGGTTGCTTGGCTGACTTTTCTAGTACCACATGCTGTAGCCATTCAAAAGGTGGCCTGTTCATAAGCTTTCAAAGAAGATGTTGAACAAACAAGATCTAAGGACTCTTAAGCCTGTTCCAATTTCAAAGGCTTTGAAGGTTTATAATACATTTCCTAAACAGTTCTGTCTGTGGATACCTCCTGAATACTCATTATATACAGTAGACTCTACATAGAACTGTACTGTTTAGGGTGTAATGAGAGGTCATTTGAGTTACTAAAGAAATCCAGTGATTAGACCTATAGTTCAAGAGTACAGTAACCAGCGACATTTTATTGAATCATAGTGTCACCTTTGCTAATTTATTTGTCCAAATGATGTAACAAAGAAAGTGGAATAAGAGTTCATAAAACACAATCTGAAAATGTGAAGATGCAAAGTGAAATTAAAAGAGTAGGGCTAACATCTATGTTTTGTTTATTAGTTTATGGGTAGTTGTGATTTAACCAAATTGGCCAGTCTAGAGACAGGATGTATTTTTGGGTGACTTGAAGGAAAAGCTGTATGGTTTACTTATCTCAGCTAAACCATACTGTAGGAGGCAGTTCACTTTGGTGGTTGAAAACATATCTTAAACCCAGAGCTTTCCTCAAGAGATGTACATGCATACAGTACTTCTTTGGGTGAGTAATTACACTGAATCTTCACATTTCTTCCAGTGACAATTTCAATCGCTGCAGGATTGTTTGGTTTTCACACCCTTTCACACAGAAGTTACTAGAATTAGTCATAGTTCTAAATAGTTCTCTATGGACAGTTAAAACCATTGTGGATCAGAACTTCTTAGAATGAATGGAAGCTGTCCAAGAGCATAAATGTAAACTTCATTCTTGTATTAACAGCTTCCCAGGATGGATGAATCACCACTCCTGGTTATCTGCTAAAAACCTAAGCAGATATTTTCCCTTTACAAATATGCATACACTGTAGCATCCTGGACAGCATTAAAACATTTTAAAGCAATGTTCCACTGTAAAACAAAGTACTGCATATTCTTAAGGAACAGATATCACCAGGGGATAGGGATGAGAAACAAACCTGCTAACTTCTCGGTCCAAATGGAGAATAAGGCTGTTAGGTCAGTGGGTATGAACAGCACAATGGTGGTTTTGGACCAAATTGCCAAAGCATCGCTCAGAAGTAAGTGCTGTTACAATCTGTCTATTTCAGATATCTATATCCTGCACTTTTACAAAAAGTCGCAGGGCAGCTTACAAAGTTAAGATTTATCAGTAAAACAACAAACCAACATACCTCTTGACAAGCTGGCGCAAATAAAAGTCTTCATCAGCCATTAAAAACCGAGGAGGGAGGGAGCTAATATTTAGTATTGGGATTCAGAACAATAGTGGAATTAGCACAGATAAACATGGATGTATAATATTGTTGCTTTGAAATAGTAAGTGCACACAACCTCATTTACGGTTGCCAACTTCCTGTAGCTGGGGCCTCAATCCATCATTTGATCTGCAGCAATTAGCAGGTGATGATTTTTATCTCCAGGCCTGCACAAAGCTACACCTGCTAAATCCACCTATAAAGCTTCTGCGAAAAGCACAGAGCAGGCCAGATTGCGTCCCTCCCCCTGCCCCAGCCAGTTGGCAACCTAACCTCAGTCAGAGCAAGATAGACTGTTAGCAGATTAATTACATTTTGTATTTTTCTGGCACCATGGCCTTTCTCAAACTAAATAAGAAATGACATGTTTAGGTCAAACTACTTTCTTTTCATAAAGTGGTTTGTGGTGTTCAGAATAACAAAGTCTGTCTCCTTAAGGGCAGATTGAGTGTCCATACAACTGTCTCTCCCTTTTGCATTGAACACCAGATGGGTTTTTACTTGGGAAACATTTGCACTTCGTCCCAGGCAATTACTGCTTCTTGTGCTTTCCATCTGCTAAGAGTAGAAAGCTGGTACTCTAGACTTGCCCTGAAAGAGGTCAACAGTGCTAGTGAGCATTGGATTTTCTCTTTGTTTTTAGGAAGAGGAGAGTGGGAACCAATTGTAATCCCCTTCTTCCTTCACTGTCCTTTTATTGGAGTAATTAACTTGAAGCTTTTATTTATTTATTTATTTATTTATTTAAAATAGTTATACCCTGCCCCTCCAGGGCACTACTGCTCAGGGCGGCTCACAACGATAGACACAGATACAATAAATAATAAAATTAACTAAATTTTTTAAAAGTCAGATTAAAAACCACAATTATTAGGTTAAAATTAAAACTGGAAATTATAAAAAGCTAAAGAAGCTAAAGAATCTACCAGATATAACAAAACTATAATGGAACATTAAAAAGCCTCCTTTTAAAGGTGCGTTTTGGGGTGTTTTTTAAGAACACTGGGCGGGGGGAGCATGGCAAAGCTCTTCAGGGAGGGTGTTCCAAAGCTGAAGGGCCACAACCGAAAAGGCCCTGTCTCTAGTCCCCGCCAACCGGATCTCTGTTAGTGGCAGGGTCATGAACAGGGTCTGAGATAATGAGCAGAGGGCCCTGGCAGATTCATATGGGCAAATGAGGTCTGATGGGAACCCCAACCCCAATCCGTGTAGGGCTTTAAAGGTCCATACCAGCACCTTGAATCTAGCCCGGAAGTGGACCGGTAGCCAATGAAGCTGACACTGGATGGGTGTAATACTAGTGAAGCTATTGCAGCAATGCTGAGCCTTTTGTTTTATTGAACATGTGTTTTGGAGTAGAATTCTTACAGTGATGTGTACGTTTACCATTTATATTCCACCTTTCTTACCCCATGGAACTCAAGGCGGCATACATGGGATTCCCAGATGGTCTCCCATCCAGCACTGAGTAGACCTAGACTTGCTCAGCTTCAGCAAAGTGGCTGCATCATGTGCCCTCAGACCATGTCCTAATAAGCATCGAGTAATCTATAATCTGATCCTATACATATTTATTAAATGGCATAGTAAGTTCCCTATTCAATGGAACTTACATTTCAGAATGTTCTATATTCAATGGAACTTGCTTCCAAAAGTGCCTTGGGATGCATCCACAGAAACCAGCATGTGTTCAGAAATGTTGACTACCTCGGTGTGTGTGGGCCTTTTGATTTAAAGAAAGTTGCTAGCTACAAGGTTGAATATATACATTTGAAAATGTTCAAGCAGTGCCTGATGACAATGTACAAGTTAGCAAAAGCTGTGTGGGAAAGGTTATCAACTGCATAGAAAAGTTTTCCATGATGAGGCAAATATCTCACTACCTGGGAGTATGATTTAGATGACAGATACTGAGCCTGTTCACATGTTCACATGGGTTTGGTTTGTGGGGTGGGGGTGCAGTAAAGAGCTCCTACCCTGGTCTCTACAGACAAGCAGAATCTCTGTTTGGGTCTGCATACTTAGTGCACTCTATCTATCTATCTATCAAATTTGTACACCGCCCCAAACTTTCATCTCTGGGCAGTTTACAATAACATAAAACCAGTTAAAAACATATACAAAAAACTTAAAAACAATTTAACAATTTAAAAATAAACCAGAGATTAAAACCCAAAAATATTAGGAAGCTGAGAAAGCTTGGGCGAAAAGATGGTTTTTCAGGTGGTTTTTGAAACTTGCCAGAGATGGGGAGGATCGTATCTCAGCAGGGAGTGCATTCCACAATCTCGGGGCAGCGACCGAGAAGGCCCGTCTCTGTGTAGCCACCATATGAATTGGCAGTAAACTGGAGACGGACCTCCTCAGATGACCTCAATGGGCGGTGGGGCTTGTAATGAAGAAGATGCTCTCTTAAATACCCAGGGCCTAAGCCGTTTAGGGCTTTTAAAGTTATAACTAGCACTTTGTATGTCCGGAAACTTATTGGCAGCCAGTGTAACTCCATCAGTAAAGGAGTAACATGGTCTCTCTGAGATGACCCAAAAGCCCACCTGGCTGTCTCGTTCTGAACCAACTGAAGTTTCCGGACTGTGTACAAAAGCAGCTGCACATAGAGCGCATTACAAAAGTCAAGTATAGAGGTTACCAACAGATGTACCACTGTTTTGAGGTCATTGATCTCGAGAAACGGGCACAGCTGGCGTATCAGCCAGAGCTGATAGAAAGCACCCCTGGCCACCGCCTCAACCTGAGAAACCAGGGAGAGGTGTGAATCCAGAAGTATCTTATCTGGATTCAGCTTCAGTTTATTCTCCCTCATCCAGCCCATTACTGCTTCCAGGCAGGCATTTAGTGGAATATGCCAGCTCCTGAAGAAGCTGGCATGGAGAAGTAGATCTGGGTGTCATCAGCGTACTGGTAACACCCAGCTCCAAATCCCCTGATGATCGCTCCCAGCGGTTTCATGTAGATGTTTAAAAGCATTGGAGGAAGTACGGAGCCTTGAGGGACACCAGACTTAAACTCAGATTTTGAAGAGCAACTCCAGTCGACACCATCTAGAATCTATCTGAGAGGTAGGAGCAGAACCACTGTAAAACAGTGCCTCCCACCTCCAATACCCTCAGACGTTCCAGAAGGATACTATGGTCGATAGTATTGAAAGCCGCCGAGAGATCCAAAAGGACCAACAGAATCACACTTCCTCTGTCAATTCCCAACTGGAGATCATCCATCAAGCTGACTAAGGCAGTCTCCACCCCATAGCCCGCCCGAAAACCAGTTTGAAATGGGTCTAGATAATCAGTTTCCTCCAAGACCGCCTGGAGCTGAGAGGCCACCACCCTTTCAATTACCTTGCCCAGCCATGGGAGTTTGGAAACTGGCCTATAATTGCTCAACTCTGAGGGATCTAATGCAGGCTTCTTTAGAAGAGGTCTAATGATTGCCTCCTTAAGACAAGGAGGCATCCTCCCCTCCCTCAGAGAAGCATTTATAATTTCCACCAGGCTGTGTACAACAACCTCTATACTAGATTGAACAAGCCATGTTGGACAGGGGTCAGGAGAACAAGTGGTAGGCCTCACCGCTCCAAGCAGCTTGTCCACATCCTCAGGAGTCATGAACTGAAACCGATCCAGTCGAATCACATAAGATCTGAGAATCACATAAGAATCACACATGACCTTGGCAGTAGTGGACTCAATTTCAGAAATTGGGAGCAGGGTCCTCCTAGGACTGAAGGAGCTATCCCAGCATGTATTGTGCTACCAGGAGACCGGAAACCCTCATTACATCATCAGCTGTCCCCGATTGGCCACAGAGGGGCAGGACCAGCCCTATTGAAGGCATTGCAAAAGACCATAGAGTGTGCTTTGCAGAGTGCCATATTCACAGATTCCAGCCCCTGTAGCTACAGAGCTCTATTACAATTATGGCTGCTGCTTCCCAAGGCCTACTACCAAAGGCAAACAAACCCCGATGAACCAAAACGTAGTGGTAGGAGGGCTCATTTTTCGTCCTACCTGAGTTAAGAGCAGGTTAGAGGATCTGGGTCACCCAGATTTGAGCGTGCTGGATAGAAGGGATTCCTGTGGTTCACATGGACATAAATCCGTGGCTGTACTGCCTCCTACCCTCTTTTTCCTGGTCTTGAGAATGGCCTCAGATCATATCATCTGAAAATGAGAGTGGTGGAGAGATCTATGCATCTATTTCATATAAGCATGAACGTGAGAATCTATATTTCCACTGTGCAAAAACCTGGATGTGAACTTGATTTTACAAACATCAAGAGAGATTAAATCTTACTGTCTTCTATTTTCAGCATATATTTAGTGGACATGAAACTAAATGGCTTTGATAGTTCTTTGTGTATGGTTTTCATTCAGCTCAGCTGCCTTAACTAATTAAAAACCAATCAGAATTGAAGTCCTTAAAGACATGCATTTTATAGGAACATTTGTAAATGACACACTCCAATATATCATGACCAATAAGCAATCATTCACCAAATGAGCAATTTGGTGAAGGTGGAACTGTGTGTGTTCTTCCTTTGCTCCAATTGTATATTAACTGTTAATTTTAACCTAGGGAATAGAGCAGGGCCGCTCAACTGTTGCCTTCCTGCAGATGTTGGCCTACAATTCCCATAATCCCTGGCTATTGGTCACTGTGGCTTGGGATTATGGGAGTTGTAGTTCAGAAACACTGGGGGCGGGCTAAGTTGAACAGGCCTGGAATAGAGTTTGCTGGGGGAGTCACAGACTTTTGGGTGAAAGACACAGCACTATGCATTATACAATCGAGATAGGGGAAGGAGGAGTGGACATTGCATGGCTCCAGTTTGATCTAATTCATTCCTGTCCGAAGGCTTGCTGATTGGGCAATTTAGATGAGGGTCGCATCGGAACAGGAGCCCTTAGTCTGGAACAAGAGTCTTTACTCTGGAGCAAGCATTTCTGTCCCAGACTAAGGGACACTGATGTGAAGACCTGGAAAAAATCTGGAAGCAAATGGGGGTGAGGGGACAGGTTTTCCCTGGGGGGAAATGTGCTTTCCCCATCCCTCTTGTGAAGCCCAGGCTTCACATCTCTAGATGTTACTGTGTTTAGATAATATTCCAAATATCTGCTGTTTAGGTGGTTTTTTTAGGTTGTAGATGATAAAATGGATTCCCCCAACGAAAGCTTGAAATAGACGAATTCGTCCCTTGAAGCCAAGGGTCTATACATGGTATCCATCTGGGTCTATACATGGTATCCATCAGGGTCTATACAAGGGTCTATACATGGTATCCATCATACATGGTATCCATCAGAGGTAACATGACTGGGTTACAGCTAGCTAATGCTGAAAGCACTTTGTAATGATGGCAGTGGTGTGAATTTTATAGTTGTCAGTTCTATACATTAATGTCAAGGACAACTTCATGTATTACTTTCCGACTTTCTCAGGTTCCTGTGTCAGTGTTTAGATGGCAAATATATTGGTTGAACAGAGGTTCGCATAGTGGGAACTATCTACCATTTCACTTGTAAGAGTTGTAAATCCCAGTTTTCAGTACATTCTGGTTGGATAAATATCGGCTCTTACCACAGGAGGGAGTATTCAGGCATTCACTACAACAAAACAGATGTAGCATCACCTCTGGGTTACACTATATATCAAAGATGTATGGCCAGCAGTAGGGCTGTAGCTCAGTGATATAGTACTGTACATGGTTTGCATGTAAAAGCTTCAATCCCTTGCATTTCTCAGTAGGGCTGAGAAGGCCCTGTGTGAAATTCCACAGAACTAAGTAGATAATGCTGTGCTGGGCCGATAGTCTGACTCAGTATAAGGTACATTGAGATGTTCAAAAGTAACCCGGGAACCAGACCTCTAATGTGGAAGGAAGAGTCAATCATGGATATATGCAGGAGGGTGGCAGACCTGTAGCGGAACAGTGGAGAAGAAGAAAGTATAAGAGCCAGTTTGCTCCAAGCCGGTCAGATTTCAGTATAACCAGCACTTTAAGAAATCCAGTCTGACTAAATTACTCGATGGAAGTCTTATTGAAATTAAAAAATCCTTTAGAGTAGCTGCTGAGTGAGTACTATTGAGTAAATTAGTCTGGATGTCAGCTGTTGTTTTTATTGCAACTTTGTAATTACTTAAATGAAACTTGGTGGGGAAATTGCTAAACTGTGAAGGAAGCTTGTACAGGAAATATCTTTTTATCAATTATGCAAACTGACGGTCCCTGGGGAACACGAATACCCCTGAGTTCTGTGGTGCCTCCTTCTAATAAGTGTTGAAGCAATAGTAATAGGATTCAAGTTCTAGTCCAGCTCATCCTGCATTCACCTCTGTTTGCCTTAAATTCCATATTAAACAATAGGATTTAGCCACCTTGCTGATTAGGGAGTGCAGAGATTAGCTTTGATAATGCCAAAAGATGTGGTAAAACAGTAATCACTGAACAGTGATTGGCTTGCTCTATGATACTAAAAAAAGAAATACAGATATTTTGGGTACAAAAGCCTGAGAGTTTGTGGTTCTTTTAAAAATAAATGACCTGACAGTTGCTTTCTGAGCTGTGGGTTGCTTGCAACAGAAATATCGGCTTTATTCGTGAGTCATGCTGTTGAAAATAGTAATCAGTGAACACAAAAAATCCACACAGGCCTAGTTTAGAGAGATTATGGCTGCAATCCTATGCACTCTCTCTTGGCAGTAAACCCATTTGACTCAACGGGATGTCCTCCTAATATGGATAGGACCAGACTGCTAGAGAACTTGAGGGCTCTCTTAGAAGAAGCTTTGTTCATGAAGTCTTAGTTGTCACCCAAGATTTAAATACATCCTTTATTTTGCAAAACATGCCTCCTGCAACTATGTTGATTCTTATTCAGAATTTAAAAGTGAAGGTTACGGGTAGTTCTAATATAAGATGTTATATCAGATTTCTTTGCCTTTATTTGGCAATTGACATCTACGTTTACATCAGTGGACTGTTCAAAGTCCTGGTCTCTCAGCTGCATCCCCAGATGTATATAGTAAGGCAACCATGTGGTTAAGAAGGAACGTTAATTCATTGGTAAAGTAAAGTTGTGCCACTGGGTCGGTGCTGACTCCTGGCGACCACAGAGCCACGTGGTTTTCTTTGGTAGAATATAGGAGGAGTTTACCATTGCTATCTCCCGCATAGTATGAGATGATGTTTTTCAGTACCTTCCTATATTGCTGCTGCCTGATATAGGAGTTTTCCATATTCTGGGAAACACACCAGCCGGGATTTGAACCAACAGCCTCCTGCTCTCTAGGTTACTTCCCCAGTGCACTATTTAGCTGGCTACAGTTCATTGGTAGAACATGTTCTTTAAATACTCTGGCTCAATTCTTGCCTGGTGTTTCCAGTTAATTTATAATTTATCTTAGACTATATACTGAATTCACCATGCACTATTGTGTACTGCCAGTTTGTGAAGACAATACTGAGCTAGATAGACCAATGGTCTGACTCAGTATATGGCAGCTTCCTATGTTCCTATGAACTGAGCTATCCTGAGATTCTAAGCTCACACCAAGGTTTGCTGACATAAACATGTCAGAGAGCCAGTGTGGTATAGTGGTTAGAGTGCTGGACTAGGACCGGGGAGACCCGAGTTCAAATCCCCATTCAGCCATGATACTAGCTGGGTGACTCTGGGCCAGTCACTTCTCTCTCAGCCTAACCTACTTCACAGGGTTGTTGTGAGGAGAAATTCAAGTATGTAGTACACTGCTCTGGGCTCCTTGGCGGAAGAGCGGGATATAAATTAATTAAATAAATAATAAATAAATAAAATAAACATGAGGGTAAAGAATAGGTTAAGCCATGGAAAAGAGCAACATCACTGTCCCTAGATTTTGACCTACTTTTTGTTGGAAAACAAAGGATCTGCTCCCTCCGTTGGGCAGACAGCATGTGACTTGACAAAAATAGAACACTCCCAAACAGTGCAATGACTTCCTAATTAAGAGAAGACTTTTTGCTCCAAAGTGATGATATGTCCTACATGAAGCAAAACCAAGCATCAGCATTTGTCTGCAGTATTAATAAACGGCAAAACCTGCATATTAAATGCAGGGAAGCGGAAGAGGAATAGAGGTGACTAGTTAACCTTTTTAGCATTTTTTATGGTCTCAGTCTTGCACATATTTTCAAGAAGATCAAGTAGATTCTGGTGGGAAAGCCAAAATCATGACCAAATGACAACAAATGAATAGGTACTTGTTTTCAATATACATGCTAGAGCAAAGGTCTAGTAGCCACAAACCTTTGCCCACTAATTATGATTGTTGTTATAATCCTGATAGCTTATTTGTTTACATTTAGAATGGCTTCAGAATATATACAACACATGCATATTTTTGGGATGCTTTGGATCCCAGCTGTAGGCTTTCTGGAATCCAGAAAGTCCTCCTCACAAGCAAAGTAGCCACTAGCACTGCTCTGTAAACACTTGAAGAGTGAATGGAATGCTATAACATATAGCTTATATAACAGTTCTCATGCTTCTGCTTGTGAAAGAGGTTTCACAAGCTGTTGCACAAATAGAATGCAACCTCTTTGGGCTGAGTTTGTTTTCTTACACAGTGCACTGATGGAAGGTGTTAAACAGCCCTTCTGTCAGTGGTAGGATCCAAATCTGTATTTCCATCACAATTATGTTCTGATCACACTATCCTTTCCAAGGGAATGCCACTATAAAGGATTGCGTTAGTACTGACCCAGAAACCCTGGGGGATCTGCAAGGTGTGGCTCATAAACTACAAAACACTAGTCAAGGCAATTTGAGTAATTGACTGATTGTGAAAGATGATATTTAAATGTGTTGCACTGAAAAGGCACAGTATACATTGATACAGATGATAATTCAATCATAACATGTTTAATAATGTTTCTTTCCTACTGTTAGGGAAAGCAAATCATTTCCAAGTACAAAATGTTGAAATTCTAGCACTTGTCTTGCAGACCCCAAATGGATTGCTGTTGACTCCGAGTCCACTGCTTTCTAGTATTCACTTCTGGAGCAGCCTCAGCCCCGTTGCTCCTTTGAGTCCTGCCAGGCTGCAAGGACCAAATACCTTGTTCCAGGTAGGTTAATGGTGATTGCACTCTTCTCAAGTGGCCAGGTAGCTATCAAGGGCTGTAGTAATACGACAGGAAGTCTTATTTTCTTAACTCCATTGTGATTCAGCAGACATTGTCTGTGGCTCTCATACAGCACAGCACGCTGCCTGTAGAAGAGCAAGACGTGTGTGCGGGTTCCGTGAGTCTGCAAAAAGCCCATCGATCCTGCTAGCAAATGCGGAGAGCCTCCATGGCTCCTGCTTCTGACGTGTCTTACAGTGCAGATGGAATCCTTAGGAGCCATGGAGGTTCCCCGCTTTTCCAAGCAGCACTGATGGGCTTTGCAGACTAATGGAACCAGTGCAAGCACTCTGCTCTTCGATGGGCAGCATGCTTCCCTGTATGTAAGCCACTATGAATAAACAATCACAAACATTTGATGAACAAAAGTGATGCTTTTCCTTTCCCTAGAAAGTGAGACAAGCATCAAAGGTATAAACAGTGCATGGATGATTGCTTTTCTGGAATTAGCCAGAAAAATTCGCTTTCCTTTTTCTGGAAAGGCAGGCAATACACATCACAACATGTATACCCTCAGAGGCCCGTTGATCAAAGGGTACTATGCAAACCGTTGATAGTCAAAGAGCATAGAGAAGTCCTGACCTTGTCATTGCTGGGGATAATATGTATGCTAAAGTGCTTGCACAACAATAGCTGTGATAACTTATCACAAATGTGAGATGAAAGGGATTGCATACCAGACGTTCTGTGTCATAACTAGAGAAACACACAAAGAGACGAATTAAAAAAGGTCAAAGAGGAATTCTGGAGATTACACAGAGGAAGAATGTGCCATAGCAAAGGTTGTATTGAATGGAGCTGGAAGAACATCTTTTAAATGAGAGGCATGAGAGGTTGCACAGAAGAATCACTGCAGTGATCAAGAGAGTATCTTAACCACCTGGGCCCAAGATAATGTTCTTGAAATGTCTATCCAAAAGGAAGAACTCCTCTTAGATATAGAGATGTTGACATCATCACCTTGGACTGGTACCTCTGAGTTCACGTAGCTGACACAGGAAAAAGTGCTTACAGGCAGCTAGCTAACAGGAAGCAAAAGCTGATTTACATTGGGGAAGCACCTGGAGCAAACTGAACAGCAGAGTTTCACTACCAAACATGGCACTTAGGTGGGTGCCCACACATTCAGTTTGTAGGGTCTGCCGGCTGCCTTTTATCAAGTCCCTGTAGCAGCACTGCTGTGGTATGCTGTCTGCAATATTCAAGTTTGTGTCATCTTGCAATGCTGTCTTGCTATTCTCTGTCTTCATTCTTTGGCTTGACTTGGTTATTTTTTTTAAAAAAAATCCTTCTGCACCACCTATATGCTAACAAGGATGTCTAGGGGTGTCTCTTGCTCACAGTCATGAGCTGGTCAGAGTTCTGTTGCCAACTTCTGTAAAAATTGGTGACGTTATTTGCATGCTTTGTTCTTCCCCAATACTGCATGCACGTATGCATTTATGCGTCCACTCCCTTCCGCCCTCCAAAAATAAGTTTTGCAACTGTGTGCTTGTGATCACAAAAAGCTGTACACTAGGGGGCACTCTCACTAAACCACCGTGGTCCAAAGCCCTCCGCTGATCTATTTCATGTTTTTCCACTGTATGTGTACACAGTCACTAGCTGCAGAAGGAATTATCAAAAGAAAAACTAAATGGCACACAGTGTAAAGCACTGCAAGGGAGGAAACTTGCAATATAAAGTGCAGTTAATGCAAAGCTTCATACCCACAGTATAATGCACTCATGAGAATGTATGTTTGTTTGTTTAGTATATTTGTCTCTGGGCAGTTTGCAACATACATTACATAAGGTTGAGACAGGAATTAAAACATGAACAACAGTTTTAAAAAGCCACAACTCTACAAATGTAGTTAAAAGCTTGGATGAATAAAGACACTGCCTGTGTCTTGAGGATCTTTTTAAAAGCTACTAAAGATGGGGAGGTTCTTATATCAGCAGGGAGCACATTCCAAGGCCTCAGGACGGCAACGGAGAAGGCCCGTCCCTGAGTAGCCACCAGACGAGCTGATGGCAACTGCAGACCAACCTCTCTGGATGATCTCAATGGGCAGCAGGTCTGATAGCAAAGAAGCTAGGCTGTTTTAAAGCTTTGTAGGTTCTAACCAGCACTTTGTATTTTGCCCAGAAAAATATTGGTAGACAATGCAGTTCTTTTAATATATGAGTGATAAGGTCTCTTCAAGATGACCTGGAGCATTTTGCTGTATTTTGCATCAATTGCAGTTTCTGGATTGGGCTACTTTAATGTATGCAGTCTGGAAACTGCAATTGGTGCAAAATGCTCCACGAACATACACCAACCGAGCCCACTCCTTGAGATAAATGACCTCAAAGCTGTAGTGCATACGCTGGTAACCTCCAGAGTTGACTAATTTAATGCACTGGAGGTTACCAGCATATGCATTGCTGCTTTGGGGTCATTTGTCTCAAGAAATAGGCGCAGTTGCTGTATCAATAGAAGTGATAGAAAGCACTTCCGGCCAGTGCCTCAGTCCGAGACACCAGAGAGAGGTTTGAACATAAGAACGGCCCTGCTGGATCAGGCCCAAGGCCCATCTAGTCCAGCATCCTGTTTCACACAGTGGCCCACCAGATGCCACTGGTAGCCTACAGGCAGGAGTTGAAGAGGACATGCCCTCTCTCCTGCTCTTACTCCCCTGCAACTGGTATTCAGAGGCATCATGCCTCTGAGGCTAGAGATGGCCTATAGCCCTCCAACTAGTAGCTATTGATAGACCTCTCCTCCATGAAGTTATCCAAACCCCTCTTAAAGCCATCCAGGTTGTTGGCTGTCACCACATCTTGTGGCAGATAATTCCACAAGTTGATTATGCATTGTGTGAAAAAGTGCTTCTGTTTGTCAGTTCTAAATTTCGTGGCAATCCATTTCATGGGATGACCCCTAGTTCTAGTGTTAATTTATTTTTATTTTTTTAAATTTTTATGTCCCGCTCTTCTTTCAAGGAGCCCAGAGCGGTGTACTACATACTTAGGTTTCTCCTCACAACAACCCTGTGAAGTAGGTTAGGCTGAGAGAGAAGTGACTGGCCCAGAATCACCCAGCTAGTATCATGGCTGAATGGGGATTTGAGGTGGCCAGAACCTCAGGGGTATACTCATGAGTCAAATGGGCCATAACCCAAAATTTGGCTTTAAAAAAGTCAAATCTGGCAACAGAGAACTCAGGTCTCCCCGGTCCTAGTCCAGCACTGTAGCCACTATACCACGCTGGCTCCATGTTATGTGTGAGAGAGATGAATTTATCTCTGTCCACTTTCTCCACACCATGCATGATTTTATAGACCTCTATCATGTCTCCCTGCAGTCATCTTTTTTCTAAACTAAAAAGCCCGAGGTGTTGTAATCTTGCCTCATAAGGAAGGTGCTCTAGGCCTCTGATCATGTTGGTTGCCCTCTTCTGCACCTTTTCCAGTTCTACAATGTCCTTCTTTAGATGTGGTGACCAGAATTGTATGCAGTACTCCAGGTGTGGCACACCATAGTTTTGTATAAGGGCATTATAATATTAGCAGTTTTATTTTCAGTCCCCTTCCTTATGATCTCTAGCATCAAATTGGCCTTTTCCACAGCTGCTATACATTGAGTCAACATTTTCAAAAAGCTGTCCACCACGACCCCAAGATCCCTCTCCTGGTCAGTCACCGATAGCTCAGTTCTGTCAGCATATACTTGAAGTTGGGGTTTTTCGTCCAAATGTACATCACCTTACACTTGCCAACATTGAACCGCATTTGCCATTTTGTCCTCACAATCTGTTTTGGATTTCACTACCCAAAAAAGTTTGGTATCATCTGCAAATTTGGCCAACTCATTGCTTACCCCTACTTCTAGATCATTTATGAATAAATTAAAAAGTACTGGTCCCAGTACAGATCCCTGGGGGACCTCACTTACTTCTTTCCATTGTGAAAACTCTCCATTTATACCAACCTATTCCTGTTCTTCAACCAGTTAGCAATCCACACATGTACTTGTCCCCTTGTCCCATGACTCTTCAGTTTCCTCAAGAGTCTTTGATGAGCAACTTTGTTGAAAGCTTTTTGGAAGCCCAGGTATACTATGGATCCAAAAGTACTGCAAACTGCGTACCTGTTCCTTCTGGAGAAGTGTAACCCTGTCTAGAACTGGCAGATCAAAATTGTCTCCTGAGTTCCAGTCCCGCACAATAAATACCTCCATATTGTCTGGATTCAGTCTCAGTTTGTTGTCCCTCATCCAGCCCATTACCATCTCCAGGCAGGCAAGTAAGTAAGTAAATCCTTTATTACATTCTTTGACCAGATGTAATATAAAATAGTAGTAACACCAGATATAGTAACACCAGATGTGATGTAACAGTAGAGAATATAAATTATCTATATAACACTATAATATGTAATGGCAGTATAACATTAAAGAACTTGTATCACAAAAATGATAGAATAAAATATAGTCAATTGAAACAGAAAGTGCACAGATACCAATTAAATTCAATAGTTTATCGTTGCTCAGTTCACCCAAATATAAATTGGAGGAGTCCTTTGTTAATTCACAATGCACTCTGCTAGCCATAGTGCAAGTATTTCTGGTTCCTTATCTGATAATAAAAATCACACACAAAATTCTTCTGATCAACCTGTGAGAGAAATAGGTTAATTAGCTTGCTGTGAAGTTGGTTGTAGAAATTGCAGTCTATCAACACATGTCCTACTGTCTCTAGGGTAGACCCTTCCTACACCACAGGGGCAGACACGTTTGCTGTATGGCACTTTATGAAAACTGCCCTCCAAAAGTGCCAATGGAAGCACATTAAATCTAGCCGTAGAGAACAGTCTCCAGTGTTTAGGTACTTCTAGCATAAGTAAATACTCAGCTGGGTACACACAGCCGGTTGTACACACAACCGACAATTAAGTCAGTTGCCATGACTTAATCTAGCCCAAGATCTTGTTGATGTGCTATATCTAATATACACTGTTTCAACATATTTCTGGCCCCTTCATAGCTCATAGACATCAAGATTACAGGTGAAAGCCCATACATTAAGAGCTTTCCCATCAAGGATTGTTTCTATGATGATTGAAAACTGTCTATCAATGTTAGAGGGGTCCAGTCCTTCAGAGGGGAAAAAAAGATTTTCAGCCAATAATTAAGGCCAAGAGTCCTGACACAAGATTCTGCTGTCTGCAACCCTGCCTCCAAATGCAAAGTTGCATTGGGAACACACCTAGCCACCAGCAGAACTTGAAATTTTTTGATTGGATAGTCTTAACGGGGCACAGTTGACCTTGGGGGCCCAACTGGGCTCCATAGAGAAGCTGTTATAGAGATTTGGCCTTAAAAAGTTTGATGTCCATGGGAACATAATATCCTCCTCTAGTACAAAATTACTTTAGAATAGCAGCCACACTTCTTTGTGCTGAGTGAGCCCCATATTCAATCTGGGTCTTCTTTCCCTCAGAAGTGTGAAAAAGCATGCCCATGTATTTAATGCAGGCATTTAGGAAAGTTATGCCTTTTCCTGATGAAGCTGACAGAAAGAAAAAAAAAATTGGGTGTCATCAACATACTGATAACACCCTGCACCCAAGCTTCTGATGATCTCTCCAGTGGTTTCATGTAAAAGGCACTGAAGACAGAATGGAGCCCTGTGGAATGCCATACAAAAGCTCTTGTTTTAAAGAGCAACAATATCCAATTGACACCATCTGGAATCTGCCTGAGAGATAGGAGCGGAACCACTGTAAATCAGTGCCTACCATTCTGAACTCTCTCAGAGAATCCAGAAGGATACTATGGTCAATGGTACTGAACGCCATTGAGAGATCCAAAAGGACCAACAGAGTAATACCTCTCCCCTGCCGGTCTGTTCCCAGTTAGAGATCATCTATCAGGCCAACCAAGGCGGTCTCCACCTCATAGCTAATCTAAAAAAACAATTTGAAATGGGTTTAAACCAGGGCTCTACAACTAGGGCCCTCCTGCAGCGGTTGGCCTACACCTCCCATAATCCCTGGCTATTGGCCACTGTGGCTGAGGCTTATGAGTGTTGGAGTCCAAAAGCTGGAGAACCACAGTTGTGTAGCCCTGGTCTAGATAATCTCTTTCTTCCAGGACTGCCTGGAGTTGGAGCGGCCACCACTCTTCCAATTCCCTTGCCCAACCATGGAAGCTTGGAGACAGGCCTATAATTGTTTAATTCTCAGGGTTCCAACGCAGGCCTCTTCAGAAGAGGTCTAATAACTGCCTCTTTAAGACAGGAAGACATCTTGCTGTCCCTCAGAGAAGCATTTATAATATCCGCTAGGTCCTCTTCAGCAACCCCTCTACTGGACAGTATGTGTTATGTTGGACAAGGGTCAAGAGGATAGGTGGCAAGCTGCACCGCTCCAAGCAGCTTGTCCACATCCTCACAAGCCACAGACTGAAACTGATTCAATCTAACCATATAAGAGGAGTTGTTGGACACCTCCACACTAGACTCTGCAATAATTGTGGCACCTAGGTTGGCCTGAATAGGAGAGAGTTTATCAATAAGAAGTTAATTAAAAACGGGTCAGTGATGGTTCCAAATTCTGATACAGGGAGGGAGGGGTGTATGCTTGCCCTCTCACAGTTTGTTCCAGCTTCTTGTAGTGATACTGTAACAATCCTGAATCGAATATGCTTGCAAATGATGGGGGTGGGGTGGGTAGAGAAACAGGATAGAAGTATGGATTATATTCAGGGAATGATACCTTTTCCAAGCCAATTCCCAAACTTCTGGATTGACTACTCCTGCACAGCTGCAAATGCCCAGAAAACACAAGGGATCAATTTCTTTATGTATCTCCACTCAGCTACACCAGCTCTTCTTGCTTAGGACATGACCTTCTTCACAGCAGTCCTAGGGCTTTCTTTCGCCTGATATGAACTCTCGTATTTTTAGCATTTCATAATTTTGCACACTTGATTAGAGAGACCCAGCTAGGATCAGATAGAAGCATCCTAGACTTGCCCCGTAGTGAGAGCCAAGTGCATCCAGCAACCATTAGTGGTAACTGGAATTGAAAAGGGGATCCAGATCCGTCACATCAAGGGGCCTTATTTGACTAATGTGTGGTTCAAAGAAAGGCCAAGATGACAAATCTGTTAGCATAGGAAAAGTGTTATTCCTGAGAACTAAACAAGAAGTGGCAACAGCAGCTGAACTTGAACCTCATCCAACTCCCCAAGAATTTCACTGCAGAAAAAGGCTCACGGAGGCTTGTCAGCTCTCTTCTATCCTTACAGGTAACACTTTACCTGAGCAAGGGTGTTTTTGAGGGCAAAGCAGAGCCTTTCTTATTCTAAATATATATTTGGAGCTAGGAGAATATGTCAATGGGCATAGCACAGAAACCTAAGCATCCTTTTTTGACAGAGCTTACCAAACACTTACTTCTGGGTGCAATTAGATTATTTTCAAATCTTGACAAGAGTGGGGCTTTCAGATTCTAGAGAGAGCCTATTTTCCCTTTTTTCAAAAGTCCAGACTCACAGTTTGAGATGTTTTTGTTCCCTTTTGAAGACATATTTTTAAAAAGTTGACTAAGAGGGCTTTTTGTTTATAAAGAATGCATAACCATCTTCTCCTTGCCCATGTCCAGGGTTTTCCACCTTTGGTCCCCAGATGTTGTTGGAGCATAACTTCTATCATCCCCAGCCACAGTAGCTGAAGGATTATGGCAGTTGTAGTTCACCAACAGCTGGGGACTCAAGGTGGGAACCCTTGCATGCAGTTAAGGAGAGTACTTACTGTGGAAAGGCAAAATGAATGAAAGTGAGGTTTATGTTTGTGCTGCAGCATTGCAGTTGTGGAAATAGCCACACTTATCCATGTGTCTTCTATGTGCATGTATGACGCTCGGGATGAGTGCGGGGTCCAATGTCAACATCAAAAGGGGCACATGGCTGAGAGAAGCGGAACCATTGCACCTGGCACTTTTCTTCTAATCCAGGGTTTCTCAAGCTTGGGTCCCCAGATGTTGTAGGACTACAACTCCCATAATTACTGGGGATGATGGGAGTTGTAGTCCATCTGTGTACCCAGGTGTGAGAACCCATTCTAACCTATTTTACTTCCAGGATTGGTGCTGGGCGGTGGAGTCGCAGGGAGGTAAGTTAGGGAGGAGGCCTTAGCTCCTCTGACTCAATTTCTGGGCACCCGACCTCCTGTGGCGTGTTGTAATCACGTTGCTGCATTGTGCGGCAACATCATTAGAGCACTTTGCAGCAGGCTGGTGGTGGCAGGAGCAGTTGGCAACGGCAGCAGAGTGGTGAGGACAGCAAGGGGGCAGGTGAGAGGGCAACAGTGACCACCCACTCGGAGAATGGGGACTGCCTACCCAACACAGACAGGAGACATTCGCCCATGTGGGCAAAGGCATCAAAGCCAGGTTTCGCCCAGAATGCCAGCAATCCTTGGGCCGGCCCTGTGTGCATGTCGCTTACATAAAGGGGCTGGACTTAAAAGAATTGATATGACACTCCAGCTCCCATCTCATGTGGGCCCTGTGCCACAGTTGTCCCAATTTTACAAGTGTGTGTGTTGGGGTATGTGGGGAGGAACCCAAGGCTGCGAAGCAATGAATGTTAGTTCTATGACTCCCTGGCCAAGAAGGAACATGAATCCAACTATCCTCTGGCCAACACACTCCTCTTGGGGATGGAGAAATGAGGTTACTGATTGCTTTGCTAGGTGCATTCTACGTATTGATTGATTGATCATATTTCTATACTGCCTGATATAGAGGTGGTGTAAAAACATAACAAATGTTAACACAATATAAAACTCATAAAATTCATAAAACAGATAAAAACAGCCTTAGTACATAAAAACATTAACATTTAGATTTCAGTTAAAAGCCTGGGAAAACGGGAGTGTGTTGAGGGTCTTCCTAAAAGCAAGCAGAGAAGGAGATGCTCTGATTTCAACAGGGAGCTAAATAAGAGCATCTCCTTCTCTGCTTGCTTTTGCAAAGGTATGTTGTGTGAGACTGACAACTCCCAACAGCTGGAACTACATGCACAGTGATCCTTTTTGGATCAGGTCCACACACACCACTTATACAAAATGGTCAGCTCTTCCATCTGTTTGTGAGATTGCATCCAGGTCCCCTCCTTTCCTGTCCAACCCTAAACAGTACCCCCATGACTGTCATAAGAGCAACCCAACTACATAATTCCGTTTCCAAGAAATTGCATTTGGGAGCTTATAAACAAGCCATGAAGGCAGTAGCATCTGGGGCTTAGAGGTATAGTCCTGCCTCTTAAGGAGGAGGCTAATAATAGAATTGTCTAGCTGGGAAGGACCTTTGCTCAGTGCAGGAAACTGCAACAGCATCCCTGACAAATGGTAGTTCAGCCTCTGTTGGGAAACCTGCAGTGAAGGAGAGCCCACTGCTGCACTAGGCAGACTGTTTCACTGTCAAACAGCTCTTACAGTGAGGGGATTCTTCCAAATCTCTATCCTGAATTTGCTTCCTTGTAATTCAGCTTATTGGTTTTTTTGTCCTGCCCTCAGGAGCAGCAGAGAACCTATATGACACCTATATCATCCCACCTTAGTCTTCTCTTCTCCAGATTAAACACACCTAATAGCTCCTTCAATTATTGATCATAGGACTTGGTTTTCAGACTCCTTGCCATTTTTGTTGCTGTCCCCCCTCCAAACCCATTCTAGTTTATCTTAAAAGACTCAGAGGCTCTTCTCACGATTAGTGAGAAGAGCCTCTAGGGGGTTTGCAGGGAGAGCAGGCTTAGCCTGCTCTCCCCGCACACGAGCAGCAGTCTGCTCTGGCAGCCACCCACACAACCGCCGGCTCCATCATGGAGCGACCGGGGCTGGGGAGCTTGGGGGCCACGTGGCCCCTGGAAGCTCCAGCATGCCCTGCGTGAGTGCGCAGGGCATGCTGGAGAGACCTCTGAACCGGGAGGCTGCTTTTCAGCCTCCTGGCCGGAGGTCTGCTCATAAGTAGCCATGCCGCAACAACTCACGATCGGGAAGCCCGGGTTTCTGGAGCGCTCGCTTTGCTGACCCGGGCTTAGGGGAGGGCTAGTTACCGGTAAGCGGGTGACCTACTTAAAAACCACCGGGCTCGCAGCTGAGCCTGGTGGTTCTCACGATGGGACGAAATCAGGCTAGTGGCGCCTAGCCCACTTTTGTCCCATCATGTGAATAGCCTCTCACAGAACAGGAGTGATGGGGCAGGGGAACAAGTATTGCCCTCCTATTCAGGAAAGAACCTCATTTTGATAGGTGATCTCCAAAATATGACTACAACAGAGTGTAAGGAGGGTTTATTTTTATTAAGGCAGCTGAGAACTGAGTATAGTTCTTTTTGTGGCTTTGTATAATCATCGAAGAATCATCCAAACCATCATTTTATTAGAAACAAATTGTTCTGGTAAGAACTAATCTGCCCACTTTCCTTTCACTATTATCTTAATTGATGATTACCATCTTCACAAGTTAGCCCACTTGTGTCTCAAACATTTATGCGTCCGCCATCTTGAATAGGGCTGATGACATCATCACAAACTACAGAACTGAGATGGCCCTATGTGTCCCTACAACTGTACAAAATTTGGTTCAGATTGGTTAGGCAGTTCACAAGTTAGCCCACTTGTGGCTCAAATGTTCACATGCCCTTCATTTTGAATTGAGGTGGGTGACATCATCACAAACTATGCCACTTAGGTGCCCCTACAACTGTACCCAATTTGGTTTGTGTTGGTCTGGGCATTACAAGGTTGTTGAGGTGAGTGGACACACACACGGACGCATACATAATGCCAGGTAGGGATGTGCACAAACTGGTCCGCAGGTCATGTTAGAGGCCTGCGAACCAGTTCACAAGTGGCCCAGTCTGGCGGTCCGACACCGGGTGTGTGTGTCTCGCTTTAAGAGCGGGGAGGTTGTACTTACTCCTCCCTGCTGCCCCCGCCTCCTTGTTGACCGGTAAAAGCGGAAGTAACTTCTGCGCATGCACCCGCCACTGAGTTACTTCCACTTTTACTGGTCAACAAGGGGGCAGGGGTGGCAGGAGGAACGCTGCTGCCCCAAAAATTTCACTGACAAATGGAGCGCTGGAGGGGGGAAAGCGGCGGGAGGGGTAAGTACAACCCCGCTGCCCTTAAAGCAAGGCACCAGCGTTGGACCATGCCTCTGTGGTCCGTGCCCATCCCTAATGCCAGGTGATCTTCTGAGCTTATTTTTCTTAGGCTAAAAGTTGGTGTAGTATGTAAAATGCAACAATTCACTCATATACCGAGTAAAGAAGAAAAGGGAATCCAAAGTTATAAAGCCTTGCTTCTTCCAAACTTCTACTCTTGGTCTTCCAAAAATAGTTCTCCTCCTACTTAAATACCAACGATTAGGGGGTGAGGAATTGATAAGTGCGGTGCAGCTTGTTGATTTCCTACAGAAGCCCTTTGTTCTCAAAAAGGATGCAGGTGCTGTTACAGAGAATTGAACCAGCGTGGTGTAATGGTTAGAGTGCTGGACTAGGACCCGGGAGACCTGAGTTCGAATTCCCATTCAGCCATGATACTTGCTGTGTGATTCTGGGCCAGTCACTTCTCTCTCAGCTTAACCTACTTCACAGGGTTGTTGTGAGGAGAAACTTAATTATGTACACCGCTCTGGGCTCCTTGGAGGAAGAGCGGAATATAAATGTTAAAATATATATATATCAAAAATCAAAATGCATCTGGCTGGTCAGTGGCACATCTGAAAAGGATTTTGGGGTTGCAACTGATCACAAACTGAAAATGAGCCCATAATGTGACATAACTGCAAATAAGGTGGTTTTAGGCAGCATTATTTGAACCATATTTTCCAAGCCATGAAAAATAATAATTTCACTTTATTTCACATTAGTTATACCTCATCTGGAATACTGACACACCTGTTGCTCAGCATTAGGAGGGTGGAGTCGATCCACCTCTACGGTTGCGGGCTCTTGTTGGATTCACCTGTTCTGCTGCAGGCTTGCAGTAAATGCCCAGCAGTGTGGGATATTTTGGCAAGATTATAAAGACTTCAAATAGCCTGCCTGTGCTCTGGAAGCACTAGTTAGATCAGAAATACATCAGCGGATGTGTTTCTGATCTAACTAGTGCTGCTGGTGTGTGGGTGGGCTATTCTATGGATTGGCACCCTGAACTGCTGGAGCTTTACTGCAGTTCTGCAGCAGTGTAGTGAATCCACTGAGGCCTGCAGCAGCGCAGGTGGATTGGTTTCACCCTCCCAACACAGCACAACAGGTGGACCACTGTGTCCAGTTCTGAGCACTGTGTTTCTATAGATAATTCGGAAGTGGCTCAGAGGAAGGCAGCAAAAGTGGTCAGGGCTCTGGAAACCAACTTCTCTGAGGAAAAGCTGAAGGAGCTGGGTCTTTTTAGCCTGGAGAAGAGGGGCATAATAGCCCTCTTCAAATACCGGAAGGACCGTCCCATAAAAGAAGGCACAGAGTTGTTCTATGCTGCCCTAGAGGGCAGGACCAGATCTAATGGGCTTAAGTTACAGAAGGAGAGATTTAGGAGAAACAATAAGAACAGTTCAACTCTGGAATCAGTTACTTGGGCAAGAGTTTCTTTACTGGGGGGGTCTTCAGGCAGAGGCTGGACTGCCGAGCTCTTGGGAATACTTCATTTAAGTAATTTATATACTGCCCATTCAGAAATAGCTCAGGGAGTTTCACAGTCAACAGCCACTTTAGCTCTGGATTTTTAAAATTAAAATTAATTAATTAATTAGATTTATATACCACCCTTCCAAAAATGGCTCAGGGCGGTTCTCTTCGGATTTCCTGCATTGAGCATGCAGTTTATTTATAACAAATATTTATATACTACTTTTCAACCAAAGTTCCCAAAGCAATTTACATATATATAAATAAAATGGCTCCCTGTTCCCAAAGGGCCGACAATCTAAAAAATAAACATAAGAGAGACACCAGCAACAGCCTCTGGAGGAATCCTGAGCTGGGGATGGATATGGCCTAAAAGGACCCCTTCAGTTCCATGATTCTGTAACATTATTTTGGCACGCAAGTGAGAGCAGTGAAAGTGAAATAAATTCCTCGAAGTAGGCATACAGGTAAAACAAGTTTCATTTCCCAGCGTTTGCAGAAGATACTATTCTGTGGCTGTCAGTTTACTTCAGTGGCTCGGGCTGATTGGGTGAGCCTCTTGTGGAATGTAATTAACTCACTCTGGATTTGAAAGCTTGCAGTATAATTAGGGCAATGAGAGACTTCTTCAGAGCCGCAGTTTGCCCTGCAATGAAGGTCTAAACCGTAGCAAGAAAACACAACTGGAATTCACTGGCATCTCAAACAGCTCACTGATTGCTTGAATCCTGACTGCACAGATAAATCTGCTATTTGTTTTGCTCCTTATTTACATCCTAGTCAGACCTAGGATTCTTCGAGTTAGACAGTAATCAAACATGTACTAAAGAGAGCTCATTCCACAGAGCCAGGACTCCAACAAGACATGGCAAGTGGAGATATTAAGACACAAGGCTGTAATGTGTTGAAGGATGTTATTAGCTAAATGAGGGCATTTTGCATAAGAGTAGATAGGAGCAGCACATATACTCCTGCTGTCCTTACTTACTGAGAACAGATTTTATTTTGTGGTGCCTGTTGCTGGTGAAACACTGCTCCTGTATTTGGAAATCTGTGTTAGTGTGAATTGCTAGAGTTGCATTTCTTCAGATTTCAGCCCTGGGTTAAATACCTGAGATGTATCTTGTTTCTAGTGCGCACACAAGTAAATCTATATGCATTAACACGAAGCTGTCATGTAGCACACAGCTTGTGCTTTCACAAGCTTGGATGATTTCGAGCTATTGATAACATTGTGTAGGGTAACTATGTTTTCTGTGCTGTGTTTAACCAAAAGAATACCATTGTTGTTTTCAAATCAGAAAAGGGCAATCTATTCTAGAGTACATCGGTATAGTGTGTAATAGGTGAAGGGGTTTTTAGCTATACATTTTGGCTTGGGGTGATCACACAGTAATAATTGTTGCAAGAACCGAGATATTAGAAGCACACAAAATAATACCTGCTTTCATCTGTGAAATGGAGATGGATATGTCAGTAACACTATGCCACCTACTTAGATTGCAAATGTTAATAAAATAACAACAACAAGAACAACAACAACAACAATAATAATAATTAATATTATTACTCAGAAGTCAAAGAACAAAGAAAATGAAATGTGGGAGCAAATAATGTACTTCTGATGGTCCATGTTGGATTGAAAAGTGGTCTATAAATGCCAATACATAAACAAAGTTTTGCAAACAGCTGAATTTATTTGAATCTTCCCCACCCTCGATTGGGTACATTTGTGTAAAAAAGAAAATAGGCAGGAGACAACTGTACACTAACTTTTTAAGGCTGAGCTTGCTTGTACCACTAGGGTATCTTTGCTAAACTGGGAGTTTATCCACTTACTGATGCTGGATTTGAGATTTTTTTAATTGTTACCAACCCTGACTGCAGAATAATTCCCACCAATGGCTTGCAAGCAGAGTCACTTAAAAAAATTGTTGGGCATGGCACCATGGTCTGTAAAGGGGCAATTTCGTAATATTCAGACCATGAGGTTAGAGTCATTGACATCATACAAAATGAGGTGGTAGACTCATGTGATAAGATGCTGGATTATACTACCAGAGGAGAGGCCATATTTTTTAATGCTCTGCCCTGCAGTATTAGCACATAAGAGAGAAAGCTCTACTGATCAACATGAATATAGGATTTATTCAACTTAAACATTTATCCAGATAGCCTACCTGGCCATTCCTCGCCACATGCAAAGAATACTGTTTATACATAGTGGTTATATCTGAAGATATTCCCCATTAGCTCTGCTACAACTGTCACTTGACATGATAATTCAGATTTCCCCAAGATTACTTGACTATTTAAAAATGCAGCTATGCTCATTAATGACTTGAAGATTAGAAAGCCTTGTGTAAGTAACAATCATTTCTCCATTGCATTATTCATCGCTTCAGGCAACTGCACTACTTTGAATATTGTTGTGACAAGTGTGCATAGTCCCTTGTGGGATTTCCAATTTTATAATTTCCATTTAGAGGAAATATATATGAAGTTATTACATAAATAATGCAAAGATAGAGCTGTCCATATCTAATGAACTCCTAGGCTGAATTCAGAATATCATGTAAAAAACCATGGCAAAGGATACTCAATTCTGATTATATGCGCTGTCTGCATTGACAAACTGTGGTTTGCAACTGTCCAGGAAAAGGGGATTAGAAGCTATGGTTTGGAATGGGTTTGTGGTGCTATGGTGCATCTGAACTAAGAAGCTGGAATTCTACCTCCAAGAGCTGTAGTTCCTGCAAGACAGCACAGAACTTGTAAGCCTGAATGCTTAGAGGAAATAATACAAAAGCCAACTCCTCTAAACCATGCTTTGTCTGCTATATGTTTGGATGCTCAAATCATGGTTAGTGCAGATGGTGCTTTGGCATGATGCCTGAACTGAGCTATAGTGTGCATATCTGAGATAATCGAGATTTCACTTTGTTTCTCTGCAGTTTCCAACTCTGCTAAATGGTCACATCCCAGTGCCAATTCCCAGCTTGGATGGGGCTTCTTCTCCAGTTCTCCTTTCTCCAAATTCTCATAAATCCTGATGTCTCCACAAACTAAGGACTCGCTAACAAACTGGATTTAACACAGCCATTCTGATGGGTTTCATTTTCTGGTGACCCAGGGAGGACATGATGAAACCCACTTTTATTATGGTTTGCACTTTTCATTACATGGATGATCTACTTTTTATTATGTTTATTTAGCATTTTTAAACAGTTTTTTGTATAAGAATCTGTTGTGCATTAAAATGAATTATAATTTTTTTAATATCCTATCGCTCCAAGTGTTGAACACTGTTTGTTAATGAAGTATCTTTCTCGATTTCAAAACAATATCTAAAGGATGTGAAACTTTTTAATCCTCTATTTCTGCATATTATGCATTGTGCTTGTGTAAACTATAACCGGCTGTGCCTTCTTTTGCATAATGTTATATATAAATGATTTATATATTTTCCAGTATTAAGATAAAGGTTGAAAAAGGAACCAAGTATTGAACAGCCTTTCCCCACTTGTATTTTCCTCCTGTGATAGGCTGTATGGTGCAGTATATTCGTGTAACTTTGAATTAAGTGCTTTCCAGTTATATAAAGAAACCTATTTCCTTGCTGAAAGGCCATAATAAATATTTTGGCCAGTAAGTGCGTTTAAGAATAGGACACTATTTAGATATAGGTGCTTGAAATCTTCTCTGTGGTAAGAAGAACATGGCCTTAAAATATTTACAAAAGATTTTGAGAACATTCTTAAAGTTAGAAGACATATCCTTGCTCAGTACCACTCATTTTCATGTATGAATCACTTCAAAAAAAATTTTTTTAACTGATCTTTGTTTTCCTAATTATACTACACCTTACACTGATTTTTCAAGTGCTTTGTTAATTAAGGATGGACTGCATATGGCTCCAGTTTTGCACAGTCAAAATCTAACTTTTTAAACACAATCTTGGGCAGTATTGAAAATGAATAAAGGGGAAAGTACAGTTTGTAAACATAATGGGAACCTATGAATACATAAGAAGCAAATAAAACAATACTCAATCTGTATTTTTTAAAAATATTTCTCCCCTGTACTAACCTGATATTAAACCTTGAGTTAGTAATACCCAGGCTCTGGGTCATTCCTCCTGCCTAGAACGAAGGCAGCGGAATAGAACTTGTGTCACTTACTAAAAGAAGTTTAGCATTACTGTATGTCCATCAACTGTAAGCTGCATGCTTATTTTATGAGCAAACTTACTACAGGCAAATACAGAAAGTATTCAGATTGATTAAAGCTTCTCAGCTCATACCATGTCTCCAATGTTCAGTAGAAAATGTATAGAAATTGCCATGCTAGTCTCTGTACAGCCTAACTTAATTCTGCAATCTAGCTGGCTCATTGATCTAGAAACACCTAAACGCTCTGGCAAGGTAGACTCCAGGCTTGGCAGGAGACACAAGTCTTTGATGTTGTGAAATTGAATCCTGTGTGTGTTTGAATGAAAATTTCAAACAAGGACAATGTGCTACAGCTGCTTCTACCTGCTCTTTCTATTCTGAAGATTGCATCATAGTGAGGTTTGCCTTAACCCTTTCTAGAACCATATTTGCTGATTGAAGAGGGGACCACTGTGCTCCACTCCCTAGTTTTCATTATGCATCTTCCACTGCATGCCTTCTATCCTCTTCTACCTTTGAGGGATGTATTATTTTAGACTGCTAAACATATCAAATTATGTGCATGGATATATGATCTTAGATCTAAATATCCCCTTCCTTCAGATGAAGGACTCCTTCCACTGGAGTGAACTTTTTGATCCATCCTGCATTCATTGCTGAATACACTCTTTCCTCACACAAACATAATTCTATTTGCAGTTTTTGTGGGGCATTTGGGGATGCAGTATTTTTATACAGTGACTCAACAGTTTGTTTAAGTGCCGTTTCTTTTCCTGATGGTTCTGGTGATAGTCCCACATTTATTTTTAAAATTGTGATTCCCAGTTTGCCTTTCAATGCAGGCCCTCAAAACAGGCATTATAGAAAGTTGTTAAAATAAGCATCTTATTTAGTGTATGCTTGCATTCTAGATGAAGCAGCTTAATAAAAAGAATGGGAATAACCCAGGGCTTTAATAATTAAGGACCAAATGTAATCTTTACACTTTATCTATGTTCAATTGTATAGAACAAAAACTGCCTTAAATAGTGAAGTCCCAGCAAGAAATATATTAGAGGCAGAAATGGGGAAGAAAATTGTTTCAGTTTCCAACTGCCAAAAACAAGTAGCTGACATACCACACAAGAGTACATCAGACCAGTAAAGCTGATGCACACAAGTTCTGCAAGCACAAAAATTGTGTAAATGGTGTTATGCAAGAGTAAGCCCATTATGTGCAACTTGTGTGCATGCAACATTACTGGGCTGATGTACCCTTGCGCGGCATGTCAGCCACTACTCTTAGGAGTGCAATCCTAAGCATGTTTACTGAGAAACAAATTCCAGAGTTCAGTGGGACTTATTCCCTAGTAGTTATGTGTAGGTCTGCAGGTAAACCAAAGTGATGTGTAGCAATAGAAATGGTATTTGGGGTCATTAACAAGCAGAATAATACAATCATACTTTGAGTTGGAAGGAGCCATGGAAATCTAACAACAATGTCTGATCTGGGTGATTAATTTATGCACATTAAAATCCAGTTAAAAATAGAAAATTGCATACGAAACTATTTTTGGCCTTTTGCATAGTTTTGGGGAGATAAACACAACACATAACAGTATACTGATTTCATTCTTGCTTAATGTATGCATTTTCACATCAAATGCAATCTATTATTTCAGTGAAGTTCTTTCTACTCAGACTTACCAAAATGGATGAAATCTTCTGGGTTTACTAGCCATGAGTTCCACAGTGTTAGGAGGGTGGAACAAGAGCTATGCCCTTGCAGCGTGACTGCTGTGGAGTTAAGCCAAAACTTGGCTCACAGCCAAGCAGTCAAGATGGGGGAGCAATTTTTGTTGCTCTACCCTCCCTCCCAAAATACTTTTTGGCTTCCAGAAATATGTTCCCAGGAACATATTTTTGGAAGGCAAAAAAACACTTTTGGAGGGAGGGGAGAACAGTGAAAATTACCCCCTCCTAAGCATGCTTGGCTGTGGGACAAGTCTTTGACTGAGCTCCATAGCAGACTCTTTTGCAGCTCTTGCCCTGCCCTCCCAATGCTGTGAAAACATGTCAATCCACTGAAATTAAGATGTAGTCAGAAGAGTTGCATGGAAGAGTTAATATCAAAAGGAGCCTTCATATTAATTTACACTCACCAGACCTCATTCTTCCTTTGCAAACAGACTAAGATGCTTTTTCACTTTTTTCATGTCATCAGCACTACCTTTTAAAGAATAAGGCATCTAACTCAGAGCCTCTTGTTTTCTGTAAATATCAGGTGAATGAACACACTATTACCTTATTGTTCACAGTAAATTAGTAACTTTCTTAGTGCCCACAAATGGCATAGCTAAGCTCATGTCCCTCTCTGCAGCCTGTGCTACTGTATGATCATTATAACAACTTACTGCAAAATGTTCATACAGGATTGCAGAATTCTGCTTGTTTTGTGGAAATATACCATCATGTGAAGACAGAAGATCAAGGTGTCAGTTTACAATGCCAAAATCCCTTACAATAGCTGCATATACATGTATTTCCTGCAGCAAATGCATACAATGTGAACAAAATTGACTACACTTTGTGTTTGCTGTGTGAAAGACCTACATACACAGCAGTTCGGTTTGCCATATGAAGTATGGAGCCACCCTGTGGCACATGTGATGCACCCTGGAGCTGTGGCAAGACTTGAAAGGCAGCCCTGACGCTGTAGAGAATGGTCCGTTCCTTACTGTCATGATTGAGGAAACTGTGGTAGTGCTGTTCATGTACCGCTCATTTTCTACATAGTATCGGGGCTGCCTTTTGGGTCTTTGGTGCACAGCAGCTCCGTACTGCGATGCATCATGTTGGTGACTATCTGCACCTGAGAGATGTATGTAACGAGACATAAGAAAGTGTTACAAAGAAATATTGCTTATACATCACGGTGGATATCGCTTAGCATTCAGTGCTGGCATTCCATCAAAATAGACTAGAATTGCCCCCTCCCTTTTGGGAGTAATGTAACTCTGTCTACAGTGTGCACACTAAAATAAGGCTACAAAAGCTAGAACTATGTAAAGGATGGTGCTTTTCCATACATACCATATTTACCTGAATTGAAAGTGATTCTGAATTTAAGACAACCCCCTTAGATGTAGAGGTTAAATATAGGTTATACCTGCATTTACTCAAAAGGAACAGGACTCTGAATTTAAGAAACTCCTGATTTCTAATATCAAAAATCCGAGTCTTGGATTCAGGTAAATCTAGGAAGAGTTTTGCTTCACAGAGATGTAACTAAACAACATGTGTGTCCCAGAGAGCATATAAAGCATATTTAATTAAGTGGACTACATTTAAAGATTTTGGGGAATATTGTTACCTTAGATTATATAGCAGAAACAGTCAGACACATGAGAAAATTAGACTGCTTACAAGAATGTAGTTGGATGTCTGAAAATCTGTAGCTGGTATGGACTGAGCAAGGTACCAGTAACCCAACACATCCATGAGGCTAACTTGTTTTTCCAACAAAAATATCCTTTAAACCCGAGAAGTCCTTTGATTATTTTAATTCACTCTTTGCATTTATAAACCTTGGAATATTTTAAAGTTATTTACTTAACCTACCTCACAGGGCTGTTGTGAGGATCAGTGTGATATTTGTACAATGCTTTAGAAAAAAATTAAAATATTACATAAGTGACAAGTAGCATTATTAAGGACAAAACAGAGTCCAGTCAATAAATGGGAAATCAATTATTACCTGAAGATCAACAATGCTTAAAGTCAAGTGTATCACTTGGTAATTTGATTTTTGTTTTTGCTCTCTGTACAAATAATGATCTCAGTCATTTCACTATCGACTATGAAAACTTTCCTGGTTGGTTAACGTTTCTATGACTTATCCTTGCATGTTAACAGTTCATTCAGTCCAGTTAGAATCATTTTGGATACTTTATGTGCAGTGATGAATAACTGAATCAGAAAAGTTAAAGGATCAAATAATATAGAATGAACCTGATCAAACTTGTCGTGAAAACATGCACAGAAGATGTCTACTGGCAAATGGGAAGAATAGGTGCCTTTCTGAAAAGTGCTCAGAGATGAGTAATATTCAGCTCCTGAAGTAAATTAGACACAAGGTCAGCTCCTATTATAAAAAGTTTCAGTTCTGGTGGCTGAAGACCATTAGATTGGCAGGAGTTTCAGGACAGGCAAAAACAAACCACCCACTACTTCACACAGTGCATAATTTATGGAATCCACTTCTACAAGATGTGGTGATGGTCACTAGCCTAGATGTCTTTAAAAAGAGGGGATCAGACAAGTTCATAGAGAACAAGTCTATCATTGCCTACAACTGTAGTTTTGATAGCTATATGCTACCTCCAGTCTCACAATACCAGTTGATGGAGAGCAACAGCAGGAGAAAGAAGGTGTTTTTGAGTTTCCCAGAGGGATCTCTCTGGTTATCATGGGAAACAGGATGCTGGACTTGATGGCTCTCTGGTCTGATCCAGCAGGGCCCTTCTTATGAAGTATGAAAATGCAAAGAGATAGATCAGAAATAGTCAAAAACTTTTTAAACTATATATAGAATATTGCTTTCCATATCACAATATGCATATTACTTTCCACATCACAATAACCGCCCAGAGACTTAAGTTTTGGGCGGTATAAAAATATGTTAAATGATAAATAAAGATCAACCTCTAATACACACAATGGAATCTGGCATTCAAGAAATTAAAATGTTGACATACAAATTACAAACAACTGAAATATTTGAATTAGCCACATCGCATTATGGATTTCCAACCTTTTTTCCTGTGCTGACAAGCTGGCCTCTTTTGGCTCTGGTGGCTTTCATCCCTTCCCATAACCAGGATTTGGCCCTTGGTAACCAAAGCTGGAATCATTTTGCTTTCTCATGGAACAGGATCTACTGTCCAGGATCCCTGCTCCATGTGGAGCATGCAGGTAGGGCCCCTTTCCCATGAAAGCCAAACACAGGGCTGCTGGGATGCATGTCTAAAAGGTGTGGCCCTACTTTCCCCACTCCATGTTCAGTGGGATATTACATGGAAGAGGGCTTGAGAGTGCAGTAGGAGGTGAAGACCACCACAGAGGAATCAGAAGCACTAGCGCATATTTGGCAGACATCCATCCTATCCAGCCTTTTCTGTGCTTGCTGTGGCTGATCTGCACATAGAAACCAGTTTATGGAGGAAGATTTTGTTCTCGGGACCCAAGGGCTCATCTACAGTTAAACCGTGGAATGCTTGTTAACATAAGATGTCCAAACAAAATTAAGGATTTCCATATAATATTTATACTTCCAAAAGTACAATATTAATATAGGTCCATCAGTTAGAAATAACAGCAGTTTGTTAGCTCTGCGGGGCTTCTTTAACATAAAACCAGCTTACAAATGCTGAAAAGCAGCAGTGGTCCAATAGTTACCATTACACATGAATTTGTCTCTTCCAGAAAATAAAAATGTTCCCAAATTCAGTTTACTAGAATCATGAAATATTAATAAAACATCCCCAAACATGCCACAATCACTATTCACAAATAAAGTTAAAATGAAACATACATTTCTTTTCACTTAATACTGTTAAATAACAATAATAAACTACAAGATTTCCTGAACAGAAATGGTAGGACCCCTGAATGTTTTACAGTGAACATCAGGAAAAAAATTAAGTTATCTATGACTATTTTCATGATATACCAGCCAAAGATTTACATAAACATTTCAAAATATGCCAGTAAAGATGTACAGTCTCTTGAAGATGCACTAAACAAATCGGTTCAGAAAGATGAACACAAATGCTTAAAAATACTGTTACTATCACCAGGAGGTACTTATGAAACTCACTGAGATGCATCAGCTTAGTAGTAACATGTTGACTAGCTCCAATAAACAGATAACACCTAAGATCTTTAAAACCCTCTAAGTTCTCATGCTTTACAAAGCCTGCAGTACAGAGTGATGTCTCCTCTAGTATGGACTTGCATTCTTCCAGTGGATTTCCAGTAAATACGTCGTCACAGAACAGCTATGAAAGCACGGGAATGGGTCGTGGGAGGCACACACACATACCCTGGGACGCATGGCTCCCATATTTTTGTCATTCAGACATCAAGAAAAATACAAAGTTCCCAAAGCAATCCAGAGGAGAACGTGTACAAATGTTCTTCAAATTATACAGGTTAGAAAAAAGGTATAGAGGGAAGGTAACTGCATTAGGAGTCACATGCACGTTTCTTCCAGGAGAGCAAAGCCTGATAAAATGGATCAGCCAATCCTCACTAACAGCCATGGAACCTAATCGCATGTAACGGAGGAACCATTTTTCACCTGTTCAAATCAATAAGTGCTTTATGTACTTTATAATATTTTTAGTCACTTTACACCTAATGTTGAATAAGAAATTAAGGGCCGTGAACTTAAGAGCATTAAAGACAGTTTACCTATTTAACAGTCAAGAAAGCTATGTTTACATTCCAGGAAACATTGCAGTTTTAAAAAAAGAAGAAGATATAAAACTGCAGCAATAGTTCATGAAGAGAAACAGATGCATTCACATATCATATAAAGCCATTGCAACATCTGCAGGCATTCAACTGTTTGTTAAATATACAGACAGTAGTTATTTAGCAGCAATGATTTCCGCAATAAATAATGCACTGTGTTTCTCAGTCCTGCACAAAAATTGCAGCTACTGTTACATTAACAGCTGTAACCTACTGGCTCTAATGGCAGAGGAGACCTTAAAATTGACTGTACAAAAATTTGTCACACTGTGACAACAAATATAAAAACGTAACCAGCAGGTCTGAAATAAAAAGACTGCACTGTGAGGAGGACAGTGTAGACAAACAGATTTCAAGTCCACCAGGGGAAGCACTGCCTTCAGAGTAGAGTCCTTGATGGATGCAAGACAGCCTTGGGCTTGAAATCACATTGCCAGCCTCAGAAAAGCATGCTTTGCCTTCTGTTCTTCCCATGCCCTAGAACATAAACACACGAGTTGTGTTAACATGAGTTGTGTTTTGAGCCCTCCAGCAAGTTGATGGCTTTCTTCATTACTGAACATCTACTTTGCATGTTTGTGCATCATAACAGAGAGGTTCAGAAATTAAGGCGTTTTTGTAGGCTTTATCCCTATAGCAACTCTCTTCCTGCTGTATGAAATGTATCTGGCAACATACGTGCAAGATTCAGCGGCTCCAAGCTATTCAGCAGAACCTGTTTTTCTCAATCTAGTTCCTCATTTCACTCTCCATACTTGTAAAACTTTTTTTTTAAGGGGGGGGAGAAGAAAAAAGAACATACCACCATGTTTGAGGAATCTAAATAATTCCAGCTATTCACTCACAAGGTGTCAACATTACTGCTTATGAACCCTCTAACTAGTACAAACCTGGGGGGCAAAAATTAGTTGTTGAAGCTTACATACCTGTCTCTGGATAAGTGGAATTTCGAAAGCCAGGATCTTTCTGCAGCTGAATCTCTTTCAGAGTGAATATTGATGCACCTGAAACAATATAAGTGGAGAATGTTGTACATGAATAAATGCCTCTCTTCTAGAAACACATGCTGTGCTCAGATGAGCCTTGGGTGACTGTGTGAAACAGGATTTTGGACTAGATGGGCCTTGGGCCTGATCCAGCAGGGCTGTTCTTGTGTTCTTAGAAGTTGCAGAAGGACCATCATGGCTGGGGCAGAGGAAAATACTCCAGCACATGAAAGAGAAGAGGATTTGTAGTAAGACTTACTGGAACTACAGCTTCCTACCACTGAATCACTTATACAAATACGACAAATATTTATATACCGCTTTTCAACAAAAGTTCCCAAAGCGGTTTACATAGATAGATAGATAGATAGATAGATAGATAGATAGATAGATAGATAGACAGAAATGAATAAAATGAATTGAGGAATGTTCCCATTCTCCTCCTTACTGTCCTCAAGTCCATCTGCAGAAAAGCACCTCAGACTGACTGAAATTAGATGTAGACTGAAGACATGCCCCACATGTGGGAGAAAACACTATCCTAGGGTATGGTGAGGGTTCTATAACTGTTAACTCGGATTCAACTACACTCGAGTGGGTGCAACATTTTGATTCAGTGTAGTCTTCAGAAAAATGCTTGGTTTAGGAAGATGCAGCACAGAAGATATCAAGAAAGGAACGTTGTCACTTCACTCAGACACATACCCAATGACAGAGTGGTGTACTTACTTTCTGGGATAGCATGTATCCTTGTTCCTAGACTTCTAAAGTATGCATGCTTCATAGCCTCTTCTGCTGAAATTCTTTTCTTTGATTCATACTGTTAAATCAAAGAGATCATCATGTAAACTATTTTAACAATAGCTCAGTGGTGGGGCATGTGCTCCGCATGAGTATGGCCCCAGGTTCAACCTCCAATCTCTCTAGGTTTAAAGGAGCTTAAAGTAACAAGACTAGGAAAGACATTGATCTGCTTGGGGTGTTGGAAAGCCACTGCCAGTCAGAGTAGGTGGTACTACCGGTTACCAGAAGGGTTAATGGTTTCACTTACTGGGTTATGCATCTGGGATCAACGGAAATGTCTGAGTTCACATGACACACTCTGTGAGAGTGCATGTGGCTCCGCGATACATGGACATTAAAATGAATGTGAGGATTGGCCCTATAAATCAGCGGTGTTAACTCAATCTATCGAGTGAACAATAGAAACTCTTAAATGACTATCAGGGTATTAGCTAAGTTATCAAGTTATAATTCCTACAGAAAAGTAGTATATAACATAAACAAAAACAGGTATTACTGGCTTCCACTGGCCCAACAAGGATCAACTGGCATTGGCTCCTCCCCTTGAAGAAACTATGTCTTCCTGCAGCCATTTCCAGTTGACAGCAGCAGAGGGAGAGACCCCCCTGTTAGCTTGGCGAAGCCTAGTACCATATCGTAACTAGGTCTAAGTACACATACAGCAAAGAATTGCATTTTCTACCGTTTTCTCCTTCCTGCCCAAGAGGGGCTCCTGGGTGTGCGGAGGAAGGCATGGGTGGGCAAGTGTGCCCCCCTCCGGGCAAAGTAGTCCCTCTCCACTTACCTCCCCCTGGAAAAAGACATCCCTCAAAGTTTTGTTACCTCTCAGATGTATTTGGCACACAATCTGTCATTAGATTATGCAAATTGAATTGTGGGGTGGGAGGCAAGTGGGGCGGGTTGCTTGCTCAGGAGCTGCCCCTGGGCAGGAAGGAGAAAACGGGGGTAGAATATGATGGGCTGTAGGAGAGGTCATGGGGGCTACGCAGAAGATTAAAGTATCTTCATCTGAGCTCTGGCTCAGATCCTTTCTGGCTTCTGGAATTGTATTGGTATCACTCTCAGCCAGAAAGTTGTTTTAAAAGGGATGCAGAATCCTGCAGCAGTAAGTGCTTGCATAACAATCCCATGGTTGTGGAGAATACACAGACAAATATGAGTAAATGTTTGGCCGCCCAGATACGCAAGTTTGGGCGGGGCATTAAATAAATAAATAAATAAATAAATAAATAAATAAATAAATAAATAAATATTATAGTCTTTGCAATCTCTAGGTAGATTTAAACATTTTACTACACAAAACCATTAGTGGGGGAAACTGACTTTAAAAAGAGAGAGAGAAAAGACAGACTCCAAATTCAAGAGGGGAAAGGAACCACATTCTTATCAGCTGCTGCATTATGCACTGAAGCCAATTTTATATTTGCATTTATCAAGCAAATGCCTCAGTTTTGTTTGTGTCGGAAAATCTTAATATGCATGTATACAAAGTAAACAAAGGAAAGCTTACTTGAAGAAATTTTACTATTAATTCAATGCCTTCTGAGTCTAGCCTAGAAACAAACAAAATGAAACGTTGGTGGTTAAGTGTTTCTGCGTACATAGCTAAATTGCTTCTCAACAAAGAATCCAACAATAGAGCATCTCTTAACACAAATGAAAGCTATCTAAAAATGATAACAGACCCATACAGAATGCAATGCATTTTTCTAATGACAGATTGACAATGAGAATGGAATCCTGGGTGAGCAACTCCATTACCAGATCATGCTTCTGCCAGCTTGTACACACAGTACAGATTGCTAGTGGCAGAATAGAAGGGTACATTCTAGGGAATGTTTGCATCCAGGTGTGCTGGGAACTTTAACTGAGATCTAAAAATGGGCTGATACATTCTTCTTCTTCTTCTTTTTTAAAGAACCCTATTAAAAGATATCCTATAATTTCATACAACTGACCTATTCAAATCTGTATTCAGGACTTTGCCAGATTGCTAGGGGGGGGAAACAAGTCCCCTCTTCTAACAGCAGGTTTACTAGATAAATAATTATTAGTCTGAAGTATGAGGGAATGCTTTACAAATTTATTTCCTACCTATTGTTGATGGGTATCACAGGTTAACATAAAACAGAGATATATGAAGGAGCTGAAATTTATTCAAATAAGATTAGCCTAATAATAAAAATGCCTGGCATTTAGAATTAGAAGATGCCTGGCACCCAATTAGAAGATGACTCTGAATTTAAGACAACCCCCTTGAAAATAGTGGTTAAATACATGCCATATCTGTATTTAAAAACAGGTTAAATACAGGTTATATTTGTATTTACCCAAAAGGAAGGGGACTCCAAATTTAAGCGGCTGTCACAATTTTCAACATCAAAGAACATGTTAAAAAACTAGTCTTGAAGTCAGGTATATATAGTAACTAGCATTTACCTTATTTCATCACGGTATACCACTACTGTACACAATTAAATTTGTTCATGTCATACCTGCTTGTGTCTTCAGACTTATGACAATAGCAGAAAACAGCAGTTGTACCTTGGAGCATGGTTGATTAAAGGCTGAGGCTTGTATTTGGGGAAGTTGTAGTTCCTAAACTCATCACTGGAAGTTATGCCTGGCCATGTTTCTTGTGATGGAGTTCCTGAATGGAAATATTAGAAAATTACATTCCTAAAAGGAGAATAATCACTCATTCAAAAATAATCAAAGCAACATTAGAAGTGCCCTTCCCTTTATACAAGCCCTATTCAGATATTATGTTGTACGTATGTGCACACATGCATGAGTTTGTCTCAATGACTACATGCATTCATTTTCAGAGAGAACCTGGGTACAGGCCACCTTAGATTCAGGATACATGGTACAGGTACCTCTGTGTATTCATGCATACATATCTGTACATGCATACACCAGTACACAGATTGTACAATATATGTGAATAGGATTACTATAATTATTGGCTAATACACTTTCAGGAATCTTCTTTAAAAATGAATGGTAAACCCACAACTGTAAAGTTATCATGGAACTGGAGTCCAATCCTCTGCTCAGTGCAGAAAATCCAGAGTTAGAGAATCTCCGATGGGTGTCCAGCCTCTCCTTGAATACATCTAGCAAGGAAGCAGCTGCTCCCCTACGAGTTGCACTGTTGAACTGCTCTCATACCTCAGAAATTCCTCCTACTGTTCAACTGCAATCTACCATTATGTAACTTAAGTCCATTAGATCTGCCTCCTGGGAATCAAGACTTTGTTCTCTTCTTTGTGGGGCTGAGACAGCCCTACATCACAACCATGTTGTCCCTCAGTCTTCTTCAGGCTTAGCATACCTAGTTCCTTCAGTTTTCCCCTCATAGGGCCTGTTCTCCAGGTCTTTAATCATCTGAGCCTGTTCCAATGTACTCACATATTTTTAAAAGTGTGGGGCCCAGAATTGAACCTAGCACTCCAGAAGAGGTCTAACTAGTGTAGAACAAAATGGAACTATTACATTTTGGAAACTGATGCTATAAATGCAGACTAAAATCACATTAGCCTTCTTTGCAGCTGCATCATATTGTGGGCCCATGTTCAGCTTTTGATCAACTATAATCCCAAGATCCTTTTCACTACTGCCAAACCAGGTATCCTTGGTTTGGGGCCACATTTGATTACTTCTTTGTTGCCTAAATGCAGAATTTGACATTTGACTCCACTGAATTTCATTCAGTTAGTTTCAGTCCAGTTTTCCATAGTACCAAGGTAATTATGAATTTTGCTCGTTTCTTCTGAAATGTTAGTTATCCCTCTCAATTCTGTGTCATTTGCAAATATGATGATGATTCCTTCCACTCCTTCACCCTAATCTTTTATTTAAAAGTTTAAGAATATGAGGCCTAGGACAATGCTCTTCAGCACCTTACCTGAAACCTGCCTCCAGTGCGGTGAGGAGCCATATAGTTCTATTTACCCAGAAGTATGAAAATTAAGTGCAATTCATCTTCAACAGCTGACCCAGAAAAGAGAAGTCTTCCAGATGCCATTTTGTAAAATATGCATTATATAGTGATAAGCATAATCTATTTACCCAGAAGTCTGAAAATTAAGTGCAATTCATCTTCAACAGTTGACCCAGGAAAGAGAGGTCTTCCAGATGCCATTTCAAAAAATATGCATCCAACTCCCCTTTATAGAAGAAAAGTTGAAATGAGAGTTCAGAAAATGCTGACATTTCTATTTTAAGAGTACAGTACAGTTGTTCATAACTGTTACAATTTGCCTTCATTAACTCAACCATTGCTGTTAATGCGAATAAGAACGAAACAGCTATCAGTGTGTTCTGCACTAATCTTTATTATTTCCCTTCCACCAAAGCCAAAAAGCAAGTGATAACATTTGCATTTATTGGAAATACTGTTCTTGATTAATCCTAATTGATCCTCATGACTCAGATTTTGAGATTCCAAACATTCCTATTCAAAGGGCTGTTTCTTCTTTTAAAGAAAAGAGTTCAGATATTTCCTAGAACAAAGGTTGAGAGGCTAAAAATATCACCGTCTGCCTCCCACCAGCCCCCAGTAATATCTTAAGTGAAAACTATATAAAAGTGGCTTGAATACTTATGACCCCTTTTAGCATCATACATATGGATGGCAATATATACATAAACAACAATATAGAATTTAGAAGTCAAAAAGCAAGTAGGATAAATATTTCGACCGAACACAAAAATATATTACTATCTGGAAAAGACATACCACATGTCAATTTGTGTTGAATATTCAGAAGATCCAAGGAGAACATCAGGAGGCCGATACCATAATGTGACCACTTCATTGGAGTAGGTCTTCGTAGGGACAGATTTTGCTCTAGCCAAGCCTTCAAAAATAAAATGTAGTTTGTATTTCATATAGATGTACTGAGGGCTTCCATTTCCACACTAAAATATAAATAAATCACACACACACACACTCACCACTACATGATTCAAAAGGTACTACGATAGCTGGCTGTTACAAAACAAGAGCTTCTGTTTGATTTTCAAAGCCCAAAGAATTTAACGCTTTCAGAATAGCCAGTGCAAAACCCGAAGCAGTGTCAGCTATGTTTTGCTTAGTGTCACTGTGTTAGAAGATGCAGGGCTGGGTCAGATGTCATGCAGAATCTTGATCAGAAATGGGCACTGCGTGATGTCCCTGAGCCTCAGGTATGTGCGTCCTGCTGCCATCGCCATGCAAGCACCTATCTAAGCTTAAAACAAGCCAATCGTCTCTGCTCATTCTATCCTACTTGCTTTAAATAACCTAAGATCTGTACCAAAGGCTTAAAGTGAAGAACAGATCTCAGGTTATTTGAAGCAAGTAGGTTAGAATAAGCTGAGAATGGTGGGTTAGGAGGAGACAATCTCGGCTTATTCTAACTTAGATAGGAAGCAGGCACTCGTGCGGGGACGGGAATGTGGATGGCACGTCTTGAGGGTCAGCGATGCTGCACAGAGCCTGGCTCTAACCTAGGCCCTGTATAATGTCTGAACCAGCCTACCGTGCAGATGCAAACCACTGAGTGTATGGTGATGGGAGGAGAGTATTGGAGGAACCCAGACTTATTAAGCAGCATGAACTACTACATGTCTGGCTGTTTCCAACAGCAATGGAGGAATGTAGCACTATGAACACTGCTAGACAGCTTCCAAGATTTAAAAGACAGCCTCACCTCCCCACTTTTAAAGCCTGGGAAATTGTTTCTGTATATTAAAGTAGCTGGCAAGAAGAAAAGAAGCTCAGGGCCACATTGTTCCCCTTTTAAGGTGCTGGAATTTGGAGTGCCCCTCCTTTAGGGATTTCTTTGTTCCTCAGCCCAGCTGGGCTACCCTCAGCATATGCCACCATTGGCTGTAAAATCATTCACCTATACTGTGCACTTGTTTATACCCACAAGTTTGTTCCCATCTTCCACTAGAAGCACTTTCCTCATATGAATAGCAATCCTACTGGGAGGAAGTGCCTATGCTATGATTTACAGAGAGCTGCATCAAGAGAGAACAGCACATGGCAGTGCCCACAGTACTGCTATTGGGAATATATGGAAAGAACTCCTACAATGGATTAGTAGGCCATGTTTTGGAGCAGTGTTCCCTATAACAGGGATTCTCAGATGTTGTTGGCTACAGCTCCCATAATCCTCAGCCAAAACAGAGGAGGAGAGCTGGTCTTGTGGTAGCAAGCATGAATTGTCCCCTTTGCTAAGCAGAGTCTGCTCTGGTTTGCATTTGAATGGGGGACTATGTGTGTGAGCACTGCGAGATATTCCCTTTAGGGGACAGGGCCACTCTAAGAGCAACTGCATGCAGAAGGTTCCAAGTTCCATCCCTGGCATCTCCAAGACCAGGCTGGGAGAGACTCCTGCCTGCAACCCTGGAGAAGCCACTGCCAGTCTCAGACAATCCTGAGCTAGATGGACTAAAGGTCTGACTCAGTATAAGGCAGCTTCCTATGTTCCGAGTGGAACCTTTTCAAGCCTATAACGTGGAAAGACTTTGGCAAGTAAATATACTCACACAGAGTTGTGTGAGAGAGATGGGCAGCGAGCAGATGGAGCAGACAGATTTTGAAGACCGGAGTCACAAGGTCTGGAGTACTCCTGCCAAATTTTGTGAGGTGGTAGCTGAGGAAAGGAGAGCTGCCCACAGGCGTTTCAGAGGGCTTTCCTTTCCTCATATTCTGTGTCTATTCTTCCCTCACACTTTTGTCCCTAGCCCCCGCCCCCGCCGCAATTGCATCAACCTCCCTGGTACTAAGTGTTTTTGCCAGCACCAAGAACTTTAATAAGATTTTTTCAAGACTTGGGCTGATATGAGAAAAGTGCACAACTTAATTTAATCAAAAATGAAAGAGCATTAATCAATTGCTTTTTAACTAAGCAGAAGGCATGGAACACTGAAATAGCCAAGAAGGGAAACAATGCAAAGTATAGTGGACACTTATCAGCAGTGTACCCTCTAAGGCGTGCGCATGTGCGTGCACACACAAGTTTTTTGATGTCCGCTCAACTAATTTTAGACCCTACTCAGGTTGAATCAGAAAGGCCCCACTCTGAATGTACATGTGCACACTTACTGCCTTGATACTGCCGTCCACAACAAAACTCATTCTGCACACAGATGAAAAAAATTAGAGGGAGTACTGCTTATCAGTATCTTTCACTTAGAGTTCTCCACTTGACAAAAAGCAAAAGGACACAGAATTTTAAAAATTAGAGCTCAGTTTAGCGAGTTTCAATTTGCATGTTGAAATTTGCATGGTTGATTAGAGAATCTTTCATCAGCACCTAAGCAAGGTGTACAAAAAGTCGGAGAACTGTGTCGCTGCTCTTTGCCCAAGCACTGAAAACTGGGTGACATTCCCTGAAGTACTCTGACAATGGAAGAAGCCCTGCAGGGATCCAAAGTGGTTGGAAACAAGCTGCACATCTTCCTTCTTCTGTAGCGCAGTGCAGGCAGAGAAAGATTTTGGAGGCTCTCTCCTCCCTCCACAAGCTCTATTCCCTTGCAGGAATGTATCCCTGAGGGCTGTGCAACCTTTAGGGACATTTCTTCAAGTGAATAGTCCTTTTGGAGGGAGAAGAGAACAGTGAAAATTGCATCCTGCTCCCCCTTTGCCTGCGCTGGGCTGTGGAAAGAGGAAGACATGCTGCTAGTTTCCAGCCTCTTTGCATTTCCACAGGGCTTGTTCCATTGTCAAGAGCACTGTGGGGAATGTCAGCCAATAACCATAGAAAGGGCAGCAGAAAAGCCCCCAAGGGGAGATTTTTAAGGCTTCTGAGAACTCTGTAGTGTCTTAGTGATGAGCCCACAAGACACAGCTCCAGGAAGTTTCTAAGCCTTTAGCCTTTATTTTATTACACTTCTATCTCCCAGCTAGGAGCTCTGGGCAGCATACATAGTTCTCCCCATTCCCCTGCCCCACATTGTCCTTATAACAACCTTGTGAGGTAGGTTCAGGCTTTGAAATGGTGTCTGGGTATTGTTTCTGAGCTTAGGAGCACTGTGGTGTTTGGGGTCACTCTAACATTCAATATTCCTTAAAATCAATGGGATTACATCAGAGATTTTCTTGCAGGAGAACTGAACACATTTCCCCATTAAAACAAACAGGTTCCATACCAAAGTCTGCTAGCTTTAATTCCCCTCTTTCATTAATTAGAAGATTTTGGGGTTTTAGGTCTCGATGTAACACCTTTCTTCTGTGACAGTATGCCAAACCTCGCAGAATCTGATATAAAAATAACTATACAAGAAAGAGAGAAGAAAAAAGGTTAATTCAAATTAGGCTTTCTGAACCGTTAATGAGCACTACATGGTGATTATGCGATCATAACTGCAGGCTCTGCAAAGAATAACTATATAAATATAGAGACAAAACTTTCCAAAGCAGAAAATGGTTTCTAGGTCCCAGATATTCTAATCGTTATTAGGAAGTGCATTATTATTACAGCAAATGGTTAATTTTAAAACATCCCCACTTCTTTCTCTGCTTTCTGTGCATATCTTGCTGCCTGTTTACAGTGCCTTATGCTTCAGACATTACCCAAAATGCAGTCACTTTCTTAGACATCTCACCATGCAATGAAAAGAAGACGAAAGGTTTAGCCAACCTTATGAAAAATATGGTTTACGCTGCTAATTGAGCAAAGAAGCACCTTTTTAAAGTGGCAATTATCTTTACTAAGCAAAGGGAGAGCAACTGGCCCTATCCAACTCCAGCACAGCATCCCTCCAGTGGCTGTTGCTGTTGTCTAGCTTATGTACCTTTCTTAGATTGTGAGCCCTTTGGGACAGGGAGTAACCTTTACTTATCTATATATATAATTCTCCAGGGTGTGCCTTGGAATGTGCGTCCCAGCACCCAGCTGATTGGCTGGGTGGCGGACGCGCCTGATTAGCTGAGGAGCACCCAGGAAGATTTATGGCCGTGGCAGCGGCCTGGCTGTGGAGGCCAGAGGTGGCTGGCTGGGCCCAGCCCGGCCGCAAAGGCAAAGCCCAGGAGGGGGAGAAGAAAGGGGGGGGGCAGAAGTGGTGGTGGGGAGGAGAGGCAGCTGGGCCCAGAAGCGGAAACTGGGGCAGAAGGTGGGGGTGGGGAGAGGTAACCACCGGCCCCAAAGAGCGCACAGATGCTCTGTCCAGGGTCGGCTACTTTATTGTTATTTCTCTATGCAAACTGCTTTGGGAACTTTTGTTGAAAAGCGGTATATAAATATCCACAGTAGAAAATCTAGCGAAAGAAACCCCTGCATCTCAATATATCTTTAATCACATTTGTTATACTTCCCTGGTCATATGAAAGTCAATTAAGGTACCACAATAGCCTACAATTGCTTCCCTTGCATTTCTCCTCCTCCTTCCTGAATCAGAACCTCAGAGATCCTATACATTTCTTTCTCTCTGCATTTTTATAGCTGGAAAACAACCCCACAACAGCAGGCACTTGCTCAAGGACAAAAGTGTCCTCATATGCATATTTCTTCACATGATAATAGAATAAGAAGAAGCTGGAGCTGCAGCTTATTATCAGCTGACTGCAAAACACACACACAATACCTTGGCACACTGCCACACATTTTAGAGCTGAATTTAGTCATGGAACTATTTGGAAATGGTTTCCAAATAAAAACTTGTGGTGCTTCTCTCGGCGGGGGGGCGGGGGTGGGGAGTTGCAGCTATTTTTTGAAAGTGGTTTGAAAAGAGTTCCTTTCTCGGGCTTATTATGCAATCTTGTTACCAAGTCACACTGGGGAGTCCTCTTTTGCAGCAGCTCCTAAATAGTGCATGCCAGATCAGAATCCTGCGCTTGTTTTTTCATGTATATTTTTCAGGGTGCCTGTTGCCCAGATCCACATTGGGGTATTTCTGCCTCAAGAGATACAGACTAAAATATGATGGGCTGATTGATCCCTGTTATTATTAGTCATTCCCACAGCACTTTGACAACATCTTCTGTGTGCCACAGTTGAATCCTGCCCTTGCTTCAAAACGTTCAGAGTGGCACACTGGAGGTTACTTAATTTTTAGCCTCACATTACCTGTGAAGTAGATCAGGCTGAGAGATAGTGACTTGCACAAGGACACTCAGGGAATTTCGGGCAGAGCTTTCAACCTGGGTTTCCCACATGCCAACAATGCTCTACTCACTCCGCTATCTTTGTAAATAGCTCTGTTAAGTCATTAATACATCCATATGTATATGTATCATTTTAATATGTCCTATCCCACTTTTCACATCTTAAAAGTGGCTTATAAAATAAAAAGTATAATAAAATCCCAAAATACAAACTACAGCACCACAATAAACACAAGAAAAGAGAGAGCTAGCATTATTTTAAAACATTTTTTTCCCTAGCCAATAGTGGGGGAAACTAGTTGGAATAGGTGTGTCCTTAGCAGGTTCTGAAATGACAACAGTGGGTGTACCAGCCTGATTTCCTGGGGAAGAACATTCCACAAAAAGTGAGGGGCATCACAGAAAAGGACCTATCCCTCAGGACTCCCAGAGAGCCTCATCAGCCAAGCAGATTTATACTGGAAAATTGGGTAGTCTTGGCCCCAAACTATTCAGGGCTTTAAGCCTTCACCATCACCCTGAATTGCACCTGGAAATGTATTGGCAACAAATGGTGCAACCACACTTATCACAGATTTCCACTGTGATATGACGAGCCTAGATGAAGCTAGCCACCATATGACTGGTGCGAGTCTATGTAAATTACTGTTAAGAAAAGGGCCCAACACTATTATTTATTTATTTATTCATTCATTGATTCAATTTATATGCTGCCCTTCCTGAAATGGCTCTGGGGTGGTTTACATTAAAATCAAAAACACAGAACAAAACAATCAAAATCAAGAAACATTTAGACCAGATTAAATCTCATTAAAATTAGGGTTAAAACTATATATCATTAAAAAGCACCAACCCCCTACTTCTCCATAACTATCTTCCGGCAGACCAAGAGGAGCAGACTATGGATTGATAATCCCTTTCTCTGAAAAGGTGAGGGATATGAACTGAGTGATACAGCATTTCTTAATTTTTTTCAGCCCATGTTCCCAAACAGGTTACAGTATGAATATAAATACATTAAAATATGTACTCTAGCAAAATGAATCAGCTCTTCAACCAACATCTCTGGCTGGCTGCAAGTGAAATGGCTACAAATGGGAACAGCTTTCTCAGGGGAGGAGCTACTTAGAGCAGAAAATAATTTAACTGTTTTATAGATCTTGCAATAGATTCCGATTTTTTTTAAAGTTCCCAATAACAATTTTTAAAATGGGTAACTTCCTGAGTCAGATCTGCATACTGTAACCCCCCTGGGCACACTGCTAACTTGTATTTGTCACAAACACAGCTCTTAGATCCTCTGAACCATGAATGTTAGAACTGTAGGCTGCCTCTTCCAAATTCTCATGCGTATGTTGCTGCAAAGGTGCAGTTATCCATTCAAGTCCCTTTGAAAAAATATCAGTATTGGCCTTGATTTTAAAACACAGTTCTTTGCCACTGACTTCTACTTTGTAGTCTAAGAAACCAGTCAACACTCCAAGTTTTGAAGTTAATTTCTCTTCCTGTGGGCATTACTGTGAGACCTAAATTAAAAGAACTGTAAGAGAATCACTACCAGAATGAAACAAAGAAACCTCTGAAAGGAAGGGCCTAACATTATGTTATAGCAATTTTAGCACAAAAACCTGCTGGAATACTAATGAAAGCCAAATCTCACGTTGTTCTGGTACATTATGTTGTCAACCACATTTATACCAGCAGCTATTGTTCCTCAGCTAAACAACTTCCTCTGCTTGTAAAGGGCATAAAATGGTTGATCTATTGAGGCAAGCAATTCTATGCAACATTACATAACTTCAATGCTCGCAGGAATGTTCTCCTCAATCCCTCAAATAAAGCTAAGCTGGTCTAAGCAAATTTTATATCGGTTTAATAACACTCAGTTTCAGAAGGAAGAATGACTCACATAGGAATATTACTAGAAACATGTAACTAGAAAAGTGTACGAATATTAAGGGGTTAGTGACTCTGGCCCACCTTTACATTATGCATACTCATGATGTTTCCGCAATCATCCATATACTGCTTTAGGTCTTTGTCCTGTCAAAACAAAAAAAAATGGTTGACATACTAAAGAAGTGTCTGAATACAATCAGATAATGTCAGTTATAGTCACTGCTTGGGCTACTCCTTTAAAATTTCTTTATGTAGAATTCCAAGCCATTCCATCTCAAAGGCACAGAGAAGATAGCAACAGCAAAAGTAATCTATATAAATAGGTTTTTACTGTATTTATATCCCACTGTCTTTTAAAGATCCAAGATAGCTTACAACGATTTAGGGGGGGAAACAAAACCATCAAAACAACAACACCACACATACCTAGAGACTAAAGAGATAGGAGGTAAACAAACATATGCCAGGGGATTAGGGGACTCAATCCGACAGGCCAAATGCCTGCCAGAAAATAAATGTCTTCACAGAGGTGGTAAAAAGCCACCCCAGAGGGGGCAGGGCAAATCTCCCTAGGAAGGGCGTTCTGAAGCCTAGGTGCATCTGCCCCAAGACTGTGGAATGCACTCTCTACTGGGATACAATCCTCCCCATCTCTGACAATTCCTAAAAAGCACTTGAAAACTCACCTCTTCATCTAAGCTTTTTCAACTTTTTAAATTTTGAAGTTTTAATCTGTTTTAACTTTTAGATTGTCTAAATTGTTTTAAGATTTTTGTGTATGTTTTAACTTGTTGTATGTTATTGTTAACCGCCCAGAGATGAAAGTTTGGGGCAGTGTACAAATCAGATAGATAGATAGATAGATAGATAGATAGATAGAAAAGGTCCTCTCTAGCTGCCATAGGTTATGGCAGGATGTGGCTGCCTCAGCTGACAGGGAGTTGACGGGAGGAAAGGGCCCTTAAGGTATCCTGCTCCAAAGCTGTTTATGGATTTAAAGGTAATGACCAACACTTTGATAGGTCTAGAAATGGACCAAGGGCCCGCTGAACAAGTGGCAAGCAGTAAGGGCACACTCTCTCTCTTGCTGGTGCTCCCCTGCAACTGGTATGCAGAGGCATCTTGCCTCTGAGGCTGGAGGTGGCCTATAGCCACCAAACTAGTAGCCATTGACAGACTTGTCCCCCTACGAATTTTTCCAAGCCCCTTTTAAAGCCTTCCAAGCTAGTAGCCATCACTAGGGTATGCAATTAGATTTGCCATGGATCGTTCACCATGAATCAATTCACCATGAACTGGAGGCAAGTGGCTGATTCGTTTGTGAATCAAATCATTCCTTAAATAAAGGGAATGATTTGATTACGAATTGAATCGCCAGCAATTCATAACGAACTGATTCACGTGATTCACTTAGCAGACACCATTTGTCTTCATGTTTTTCAGTCACTGATTGGTCTTCTGGCACTAGCTTCCGATTGGCTTAGGATCTCCTTGTTTCTTGGTTGGCTTGTTGTCTTTCAAACCAAGGGTTGGCATGGGCAACTGTGCCCCATTGGCTGGGGGGAGGGAGTGGGGGGGAGGACAAATTAGGGAGTTTCAAAATGTATATAAGGGCCTGCTTGCAGGCAGAGGAAGCCATTGCTTTTGTGCCTCAGGAGAGGAAAGAACTTGGATCAGAGAGAGGCAAGAACCCCAAGAGTCTTGGGACAACGGCTGCAACCTATCTACCTCCCAACCCACAAAACAACTGGGCAATCAGGCAATTTTTAATGAATTTTAGAATTTTATCTGGGTGAGTAGGTCAATGAACTAGTAGAATTTTTTAAAAAAGCACTGAAGTAGTTTCTTTCCTCACTGATCCACCTCAGCAGGACTGATCTGCTCTATCTAATGACTGCTATTCATACTGTAAGAACTTCATGTCTAGTTTAGTCATACTTCAAGTTTGATTAAAGTTCCTTTCCAACAATGGAGTTGGTTAACAAAAAGTCTCCTGAACAATCCAGGAACAACAATGGATCCAGGAACTCTCCAAGACTGCAAACGTGCATCAACAGGCAGGACTCTGGATCTCTTCAATAAGAGTCCCTCCGCTCCCCTCACCTTCCCTCCCAGGTTTTAGGTTCTACCTATCATCATTACTTCAGTCTCATCAGGATCAGTTTCAATTGGCTTTTCCTAAGACCCTGAAGAAATACAAAGACTGCATTATAGTGGATCTCTAAATTACACAGATTGTAAAGACATGATTAATTGCCAACACCTCTCTAATATAAGACAAGTGTATTTTATGCAATTATCCAGCATGCTAATTAAGTTTCTAAAGCTGAGCATATTAGCTCTACAGTGCCATCGCAATGCAAGGTCTCTCATACTATAAATAGTTTAGGTCAGTGCTGATATGGCATTGTTCTTTTCCCACTTGCTGCAGGCAAACCCACTCCCCACCCCCAACATTCAGGTAGACAACAAAGCAGCTGCAACCCTGAAAACAATAAGCAGGCAGGTTTTCTATAACTGGCCATGGAAAAGGAAAAAAATTTAGCTAATTTCAGGTGCAATGTAATTCTCTGTCTTTCTGTAGCAGACCATAAGGAAGATGTACACTTGCAGTCTTCAGGGAATACAGCTCTACATGTTACAAGCTCTCTAGAGTAAACTTTACAAGGTACACGCATTACGTTTGATGCATTACAGTCATCTGGCTGTCTAGCAAAGAAACTCTTACTTTCAAAGTCCTCTAGAATACATTAAAAAAAACCTGACAATGGAATGACTTAAACAAAGACAGAAAACAAAGGCATTTCCTCCACCCCATGCATATTATATACTGTGCTCCTCTGGATTAAACAAATACACTTTAAAAATAAACATTCAAATCAAAATGTCTGACAGAGATGTAAAAACTTACCAGATACTCGAAGACCAGAGTTAATGATTTGTCTGTGTGAACAATATCATGCAATGTAACAATATTTGCGTGTTTTAGATCTTTCAATAACGAGACTGCAAAAAGGGGGGAAAGAAAAAAATTGGAGACAGTAAATTGGAAAACTGTACACACATGACTGTGCAAAATATCAGGGTGTGTGTGCATTTCCAGTAGTTTAGTCTGGAAATAAATATGATTGTTTTATATGATATTAATTTAGCCCACATTGATATGATATGACATTATATGATATTAATTTAGCCCACATGCTACAGATTCAGGAAGAAATACAATAGTGTTGTCCTATTGAAATCAAAGCATTCAAAGTGCCGAATTCGTAATGGTTTCACTGGAGTTTAGGTGCACTTTTTATTTTCTAGAATGTACACAATAGAATGTACACTAGAATTTTCTAGAATGTACACAATACATATCTATTGGGAGTTTAAAAAGCAAAAGCACAGCCTCAGTTAACTAGATATTATCAAAAGGGCTCTGGAGCTGATGGGGAGATGGAGGAGAGACTACATTTTTCATAAGATGAAGAACATGGTTTTTAAGTCACATATTTCAAGAAAAACCAAGAGGGAAAGATCATGCAGCTTGAAATCACATAGGTGATTTGAATGGTCCTGAAGCTAAGTGTCTGAATACTCTGTTGAGTTTAGAGCTTTTGTGAGCAATACAGTTCTCACTGAGGTGCTAAACTCATGTCTGGGCTGTATCACTTCAGACTGCAGGTGGCAGTGCACAGGACTGAATGCTCCTCCATACAAAAACATTCTCCTTGACATCTAGTTTTCTACCTTAAGAGAATATTTGTGTGTGGAGAAACGACTAATCGCATAATTTCCCCACCGGCGGAACTATTCCCAGAGACAAAACTGTTTCTAGCCAGTACATCCAGCTGGCACAACAAGGTAGAAGCCTGTTGTACAGTGATAAGGCTATGCTCAAACAGTGTCATCTCTCTTGTTAAGCAAAGGAGTTCAATTTGACAACTGAGCAGGCAAGTAAGCCGGCCCAGTCTTTGGGCGGGGCAACCGGGGCAATTGCCCCCAGCCTTGAGCTCCCTCAGGCCCTGCACCTCCCAGGCCTCACAACCACCTGCAACTGCTTTCTTTGCCCCCTTACTCACTGTCCCCTGCCAGCCTAACTACCAGATGTGGCCATGCGGGTCAGGAAGGAGGTGGCTCAGGCCAGCAGGCCCCACATAGCCATGGATGCACTCTCTCCCCGGGCCCTCCAGCAGGATGCAGCCTGTTTTGGGTGCTGAGGCCCAAAGCTCTGAGCAGGCCCCATGCAGGCACTCTCTCCCCAGCCTCAACAATCTGTGGGCCATGGCCAGCTGGTTTCTATCCCAGTCCCTGCTGCCAGAACCGAGCATGTCGCTGCTGTTGGAGGAGGTGTGGGCTGGGAGGAAGTGTGCGGCCTGCAGGTGTGTACACTCTCTTCCTAGACGCTACCACCTGCAGCTGCTTTCTCCACTCTGTCACAGAGTGGAGAAAACAGTGGTGGCTGGCTTTGTCCCCTGCCACCAGAGACCGGAGACGAGCAGCTGCCACTCAGAGGTGTGGACGGGGAGGAGGCGCTAGCCTGCAGGCACTGTGCACACTCCCTTCCCCTACCCCTAACCACCTGTGGCTTTCTTCCTGTGCTAAGCCAAGCAGCTGCTGCTACTGCTCAGAGATGTGCGAACTGGGAGGAAGCATGCAAACACCACCATCATCTGTGGCTGGGCACTCTCTTGTGGCCTGAGGAAACATACACACAGCAGCTCTGCGCACCAAAAAATTATTATCTGGCTGCCCTACTGCTGCTGCTTGCTTGTTGCTGCCGCCAACACCCATTCCTCTACCACCCATCCATCCAGATTTGTTCCCAGTCCACCCCATCCATTTTTAAAGTCTGTCTGTCTGTCTTCACTCGCTCTTCCTATGTAGTTGCTGTCGGTCTCTGCCTGCCTGCCCACTTGTCATCTGCAGTTGCTACCTGCTGCTTGCTTGTGCTTGTGCCGAGTGTGGAAACACACTTAATATCAGCAGCTTGTAAGGAGGGAGGGTGGGAAAGTGTTCCCTCTAAGGCATGCACATGTGCAACTGCACACAAGATTTGGATGTCTGCTCAGTTAATTTTAGATCCAGATCAGATTAAATCAGGAGCGCCCCACTCTGAATGCATGTGCCCGCACACTGCCTTGGTACTGCTACCCAGAACAAAACTCATTCCACACACATACATACACAATATTAGAGGGAACACTGAAGAGAGAGTTGTGTAGATCCTGCTCAGGTTCCACTTGCGCACACCCTGCCTTGGTAGTGCCTCATTCCTCACACACTCATTCCTCACACACGAAAAAACCTATCTGGAGTTCAGGAGGCATGGGTCAGAATTGTTATGTGCTTGGTTGTGGTTGTATAGGATTTGCTTAGAATTGGATCAACATCCCAGGATTGTGATGCAACTAAACAGAAACAATTCAAAAGCGCCCTGCTATATGCTCTCCTTTCCTGATGATATGTGCCGATATGTCTAGCAATAAGCTGCCTCCATAATGTCTTCTATAATTATATGTCTTTCTGCCCAACACCGCCCTGGAAGATGGGGCCTCTTAAGCAGAGGGGGTGTCACTCACTGGACTATTTATTTATTTGATTTATATACGACCCCTCCAAAAATGGCTCAGGGAGGTTTTTTGGTGCAGAGCTGTTTACCTTCACCCTTTTATAAAGAGAGTTCTTCCCCCACCCCATCCTTTAATGAGGGAGGAAAGGCTGCATTAATTGTGGCTCCATGCAAAAGTGTGGAGTGCCTGGTTCAAATACTGCCTGCCCCTTGCAATAAATGTACAGTCACGTTTGGGAATCCAAAGTGTCTTCCTTCAAAATAAGATTTTTATTGCAAGATAATTCAGGTTTTGGAATAAAAGGCAATGAATGCAACACTGATCATAACTGGTGCATTTAAAAAACTCAGCAATCATGATGTGTATTGAGTTAAGCAAATGTGTAAAATAAACAAGTTAATTGTGTGTATGTTATAATATATAAAGGTAAAGTGTGCCGTCAAGTCAATTTCGACTCCTGGCGCTCACAGAGTCCTGTGGTTCTCCTTGGTAGAATACAGGAGGTGTTTTCCATTGCCTCCTCCCGTGCAGTATGAGATGATGCCTTTCAGCATCTTCCTATATCGCTGCTGCCTGATATAGTACCAGCAGGGATTAGAACTGGCAACCTTCTGCTTGTTAATCAAGCATTTCCCTGCTGCGCCACTTAAGGTGGTACATATAATATAGATTCTACTGAAATGTTAAGGAGGCCCTGAACATGCCGATTTGCCCCAAGCTCCGCACCCTGCTAGGGACAGACCTGCAAGTAATCAGATTGTTCACATACACTTAATTGTTTTTCACTGCTGGCTGGGAATACTAGATGGCACACCTCATGGGGCAAAAGAAGTTAAAGAGACTTTATTTAGCAAATGAATCAAGAGGGGGCTGAAATCCTCTGATGCTCACCTTCAGTTTGATCTAGAGATATCTCCCACCCCCATATCCTGAACCCTAACTTTAAACAAACCCCAAATACTCTGCCTCATTTGAGATATTCATCTCTTTGGATACACTTTTGCAAAGTGACATATGAATATATTCAGTTTTAAACAGTTACAACTGAATGGAGAATGCATTTTTGATTTTTCTATGCTAGACCACATTTCTCAGCAAGAGAGCAGGAGTAAGGCTCAGGCTTATTTGAACTTTTATCTCCCCAACCCCCTTCCCTGCTGCCTCTATAAATGGGGAGAAGCAAACAGTTAAACCAGGATATTCCATGTTAATTTGGCTTACTCCAAATCTCTAGTTTGAATTTGGGGTGGAAATGCTGGCTGGCTTCAGACATAACACAAAGCCATCCTCATGCTATGTCCTGCTCAACCATTGTATTGAGCTAGGAAACCATGGTTTGAAGTTGGTTAATAAGCCATAGTTTGTGCTAACTGTGGCTGAATTCACAGACCACTGATAAAACACAGTTGGGGCCACTGCTCCATCTCAAGAGACTACCGCACTTATGAAGCTGTCCTGAGTGGATGGGAAACCAAAGCAGACAAGCAGCTCTAACACAGTTAGTCTGTTGTACTTCTGGAAGCTCAAAACCTGGTGGGGGTTCTTAAACTTTGGTTAGCACGAGCCATTTCTTTTCAACCTTGGTCTCCAAAGTGACTTGCAATACTGAAAACATGCAAACACACTTTGACCTTCTACTTTAACAAAGCCACAAAAATATTGGACCAGCTATGTCTGAGCCTAGCCAATGTCTGAACAGATCCAGGATTTGCTGTATTTCATCACACTGCACACAATCAGAATGGTAGTTGGTATTACATTTAAATAAAAAGGAAGATAGGGCCTGCTCACCTTCCCTAATAGCTGTGCATGGTGCCCCTTCTTCATGTTCTAATCGGATTTCTTTTAAAGCTACCAGGTTTTCGGTCAGCTTACTTCTTCCCTTATATACAGTTGCATAGGTGCCCTGCACAGCAAGTGAAAAAGAGAATATGGACAGGAGAAAAAGTCAGATTTTGACTAGTTCAATAACAGTTAGTTATTTTAAAAAATTGTTTTAAGAAGCTATAAAGTGACCTGAAGCAAAATTAGATTATTTTTATGCAACCCAACATTGTATCTGTTAATGTACTGAAGCTTTGTCAACAAGCTGCCCCACTTTTAAGACTATTTCATTGAAAGCATAGTGCACTATGGACTGACATACACATAACACTCCCAGTTGTTTAACCATGTTTAAGTAAATGATGTTCCTGACAGGCAACCCTCTCTTAACTATTACTTCCAGAATACAAATTCCTCCCGCTTCGCTTCAGCATCATTTAACATTAGACTAGCAATAACTGCTATTATGGCTGGCTAACCAGGATTCCTTGCTTAACCAGGACATGAAACAAGTTTCAAACACTAGTTTCAAATCTAATTAAGTAGGAACTCCTGTTTATTCATAACTGTGGTTAACATTACTGCAGATCTTAACAGCTAACCCTGGTTTGAAATTAGTATGGGAAATTAACACCGCACTCTAGAAGGGAGGAATAGAAAACAAACAATCAGGAGCCAGCCACAGGATTCCTTAAACATGGTTAAACATCTGCACCAGATCAGCCTACACAGTGTCTTTTCACATGGCTAATGTTATGTGTGAAAATATAGGGGAAAGGACATTCTTTTTGCTATGACAAATATGTGGAGCCAAATTCAGATTATAATAGACAAAACCTCAGGCAGTTTTTTTTTAGTTCCTATTCAGTTTTGAGCAACCAAAATCAGCTTAATCCTCATCTAGAGAAACAGCACTGGATCATGGTGGCCCAAATTACACTGCAGTGGTGCAAATGCAAGAGAATATATGTATGCATGCAAGAAGTCCTCATTGACCTATTCAGCATGCTCTCGGGGCCACTGGACCTTGTTTTGCAACTTCGGTGACACATAATCAGCCATATCACATCTGAGTATGCTGAAAACACCCAAAAGTCAGATGACAGAATTGACTTGGTCAGCAACCTCATGCTTCCAAGTGCATTCTTATTTGTCACTGTTAAGTATAATCATATTTATACATATATATTTATCACTGTAAATATAAACATTGCTGGGAAAGACAGCAGTTATGTGTATCAATTATCTAGAGGAATCCTAGTACTTTTGACAAACAAGACATATTTATTACTAGCTTTCCAACCTGACCTATCACATATCCTGCGGGCAGTTGTTGTTGTTGTTGTTGTTATTATTAATAATAATAATAATAATAATAATTTGATTTCTATACCGCCCTTCCAAAAATGGCTCAGGGTGGTTTACACAGAGAAATAACAAATAAATAAGATGGCTCCCTGTCCCCAAAGGGCTCACATACTAAAAAATACAAGACAGACACCAGCAACAGTCACTGGAGGTACTGTGCTGGAGGTGGATAGGGCCCTGCTAAATAAAGAGAATCACCACGGTAAAAAGGTGCCTCTTTGCCTAGTTAGCAGGGGAAAGATTTAAAAATACAAGAAAAAAATACAATACAAGAAGAAAAATACAATACAGTTAAAGATTTAAAAATACAAAGGCATGCCAGTGGATACAATGTTGGTCTGGGACCTGGATTTAAACTCTCTGGCTTATAGACACACTCATTTGGCTCAACCAAGTGGCAGAATCTCAGTTTCATATGATTATCTCAAAGAAGGAATCCTAACAAGATGTTTGTCGGGGGGAAGGGGGGACGAGGTTATCAATCATTTTGCACCTTGAAAAAAGTCAATCTGTGCACTATTATTTATTAATATATACTACAAATCTCTTGAAGAATTTGATACACATACCTCACCAAGCTTTTCCAATTTGATGTAAGTTTCCATTTTCCCAAATCCAATTTCAGACTGCAATAAAAGTAAAAGGTACATTAATTTAAAAAAACGAAACAAAAACTTTAATGAGACACATTCACAAAGATAAGATATTTACCTGAAGAGAAACCACATTGTAGTTCTACATGAGGAAGCATAAACTGAGGAAGCAACCTAGATAAACATGATTGGCACAGTATTTACCAGGGAAACCCCTGTTTTTTGATCTGGTAAACCGGGCTTTCCTATCTGAGAAATAATAATCAGGCATAGCTTAAGGCATTAGCAATACCATGTTGCTGTGGAAATAGTGTGGGAGGGGAGGCCCTGTAGCTCAGTAACACATATCAGATCAATGTGTATTTTAGACTTGGATACTGGCACCCACTATAAAATGCCATCCAAGAAGCAGCACTTCCCCTTAAAACATTAATAATGTAGTATTTCCCATTTTACCAGTAAACACCAAGAAAGGGCCTGATAAAACTGGTAATCATCAGTGTCCTGTCCAAAACTAGTGGGAAAAATGGAATTCCTGTTTGCAAGACTGCATTATTTAGAGACTTCATTTCTCTCCAATGATCCTGAATATTGCTTCATTTGTACAGCTTTCCCTCTATGCACTGGAGTTATACAAAATAGGAGAACAGTGTGTCAGCTCAAAACTTGATTGCTCTCTACTGGAGCATCTATTCATATTTATTTATAAGATTTATATACATCTTTTCTCCCATAGTGCTCAGAGTGGCTTTCAAAAATAATTTTTTTAAAAAATAAATCTAATAATAAGACATTTACCACAAGGACAGAGACAGAGAAGCAGATTAAAAATCCAGCCTAAAACAATTCTAAAAGGCCTGGACGAATTTTAAAAAAGTCTTCACCTGTTGCCAGAAAGAATGTAAGAATGATGCCAGGCAGACCTTCTAAGGAAAGGGTGTTACACAGATGGGATGCCACAACGGAAAAGGCTCAGTCATCACCCACCTCACCTCAGAAAGCATATATAATTATGTTTTGAAGAGTTTGTGGGTGTATTTGTGTGACAGAAAGTGATACTTCCCAATTAGCCTGTCAGAGGTTGCCGGTTCAAATCCCCGCCAGTATATTTTCCAGACTATGGGAGTCACCTATATCAGGCAGCAGCGATACAGGAAGATGCTGAAAGGCATCATCTCATACTGCGTGGGAGATGGCAATGGTAAACCCCTCCTGTATTCTACCAAAAGAAAACCACAGGGCACACTTTAACTTTATCAAATTTTGCATACAGAATCTTGCCACTGAAATTATCTGAATATTGCCCCAGAATATGCTGGGGGAAAGGTTTAATATGTATTTTTATATATAACATTCAGATTTTAACTGTTATTCTTCTGAACAGATTTTTAACAGTCAATAATCAGATCAATAACTCAGAAATGACATCATACCCAAGAAAAGCAGAAGATCTTTCTCATTCAAATTTACTATGATTCAAATTTGCCATATATGGTCATTATTCAATAAAACAAATAATGTTTGAAGATGACATCCTATACATTTAAAACTGTTCTTTTACTTCCCTTTTGTAAGCACATTAATAAAAAAAGTTCTTACATATATAAAAATGTATCTATTGTATATTTTGAAGAGTTTGAGCAAAATAAAGTCACACTTACCTACCAATACAGGTCGAGTACCCCTTATCTGGATATCCAAAATCCGGAATGCTCTAAAATCCGGACACCACGCCATTTAAAAAAACCAAAACCAAAACCAAACGCCTCAGCTTACTTTTAAAATGCAGTCAAGCCGCCTTCCCCAGGGCCAGGGCTGTCCCACCACCTCCCTCAGGGCTGGGCCAGGCCGCCCCTTCATCGCCCCCCCCCCCGACCACCAATGCCTCCCGCCTCTTCAGCTGTCCACCTCCTCACCGCCACCATTGTTTTTCGCCACTGGAACTCTCGCACGCTCTCGCAAGAGTTCCGCCTCACTGTACTGTATATGGACAATTCCAAAATCCAGAAGAGTCCAAAATCTGAACACTACTGGTCGCAAGCAGTCCAGATAAGCAATACTCGACCTGTACCAAATTTTACATAAACAATCCTGCCACTTAAAGTACCTGAATGTACTACTTTTTACACCAGAATATGCTGGGGGGAAGCTTTAACAAACCTTTTAAAAAATGCCAAATGACTTTGCCCAGTCAACAGGCCTCACCTACTGATAAATATATATATTAATCAAAAACATAATAGGACGTGCAGCCTTGGTTGCCATCTCCCCATAATCCCTGCCTTTCAAAAAGGCACATAGGGGTGTCTGTGTGAACTACAGGTAGTGTGGCCCCACACTTCCTGCTGCTCCATTTATTGTCCCCTGTCCTTTAAAAAGGTTAGGGTCAGAGTGGGGAGATCAGCAGCAACAGAATAGGCAGGGCAAAGGGAAGTGCAGTGGAGCGGCAGCGGCCAGGGCCCTGCCTCCACCCCTGCCTGAGGCTGCTGCCGAACCACAACTCATTAGTGGGCCAGTCTAGTGTCATGAAGTGATAAACTCTGTGTAAATCTTTATTAATTAAGCAACTAAGGCATTTTATAAAGTAGCCCTTTTGTACATGTGGAGTTAAAAACCAGTTCTTCCAACGTGATATGGCGAGTCCTGGGAATGCTGATTCATACAGCGTTCCTCACTTAGTCCTCTGGGGGGATGCTTTTCAAGGTTCATTCTTGTTTATGGGTGGTAAGTAAACTTCTCTCACCCTTTAGGCTCCCAACACAAATCTATGAGCTTTTTCAGAGCTACATTTGCTGCAGCTGGGAAAGGGGTGGGGGGCTGGAAAAGCACAATACTATAAGCCATAACAGTACATGGTATTTTAAAGAGAAATGGATGAACAGTTTTAATTGAGACACATAATAATTAGGAAGCTAATGTCAGCCTTGCTTTTCAAGATCTGTTGAATATATCATACAGGAGAAAGCAGCATTCTGTTAGGGAGTATATGGGGTGGGGGGGAGAAAAGGTTACAGAAGCAGATTGTTCTGCAGGGCTTAAGTTGTGCCAGAGTTCATTAGGCTCAGCCTTGGAACTTGTTCGGCCATGCAGCCACTAAAATACGAGGAATGAAAGTGCCTGCACTCACGCACAAAATGGGCTGGATCCTAGCTTGCACAAAGCTTGTGCAAGGGATCTTCCCTATCACCTTCTCTCCACTGCAGTCCTTGGAAAAGCTGCTCCGAAGGGTCAGGGCAGAGTAAGGGAATGGTGTGGGCTGGGCCAGAGAGGGCAGCAACAAGAGGGCAGTCTCAGGAAATGAAGTAGACACACCTTCTGTGAGTGGAGTGCAGCTTGCAGAGGTGTCTCTGCCCAATTTCCAGGGATTCCCCCTTCCACATTTTCCCCAAGGGACCCTCAACCTTCAGAGAGCAGTTGCTTTAGGGGGCACAGGAGCTATAGTGGTGAGGAGGGGGTGGAGAAGACCCCTTGTGTGAGCTTCATTCCATTTGCACAAATTAAGATCCAACCCACTCACCTGATCTCAGCCAATTCCCACATATTGGGGGGTTGCAAAGAAGGGCTTTCAGGTCAACAGCTATCCTGGCAAGTATGAGGCATTTCACCTCTCTCTTTATAGATTAAGCTCTGCTATTCTAGCAGAATAATACTGAGGAAATGGTTTATTGTCACATTGATACAGTCCCATAGGAGATGCTCAGATATCATGAATGCAAGTGCAATCACATGTTTAGTGTAGATCAGTTTATACTTAATAAGAACAATGGGAAGTTGAACATAGACAAAGCCAACAACATCAATGCCTCACCTTCCCAAGTCACTGGGAAATAATCTTGAATGAATTCTCTCAGGCAGAACCCAACAGTGGAATTTGAATAATGCAACTGACAATAGGCAATTTGTGGGTGAGACTAGGCTATAAGAATAAAATAAAGTGTGCCATCAAGTCTATTTCGACTCCTGGCGCCCACAGAGCCCTGTGGTTGTCTTTGGTAGAATACAGGAGGGGTTTACCATTGCCTCCTCCTGCACAGTATGAGATTATGTCTTTCAGCATCTTCCTATATTGCTACTGCCCGATATATTTTATTTTTATTTTTTTACATTTTATATCACACTCTTCCTCCAAGGAGCCCAGAGCAGTGTACTACATATTTAGGTTTCTCATCACAACAACCCTGTGAAGTAGGTTAGGCTGAGAGAGAAGTGACTGACCCAGCATGTATCATGGCTGAATGGGGATTTTAACTCGGGTCTCCCCGGTCCTAGTCCAGAACTCTAACCACTACACCATGCCCAGTGGGGATTCGAACCAGCAACCTTCTGCTTGTTAGTCAAGCATTTCCCCGCTGCACCACCTGTAGGCTTTACTCCTCCCTCCCTCAATGCTCCATGTCAGCAAGAGCACTCACAATAGCTGCTGCATCATAGTAACAGCTTCTGAGCACTGATTTGAGACCCTACAAAGACATGAACTGGCATTGCAAGGCATCTGGCCTGAGAATTGAAGCTCTTGTTATATGTGGATGAGCAATATGGTATTAAAGCATATGCTCACTACAAACCTCTGTTTATATGCCTTTAAGCAGGGGTGCAGCTACAGCTGAACATGCGGGGTGGGACAAATGTCCCCGGGGCCTAAGGGAGAGGGGCCCACCGGCTGGGTGACGGGTCACTCTTTGTTCTCCCCCTTGCATCTCTCGAAAGATGATGAGTGGTGGGGAACAGGGGCCCATTTTCACTTTTTGTTTCATGGCCCACTCCAACCTTGCTATGCCCCTACTTTTAAACCCATTAAAAATTGAGAATGTTTGCAGCATATCCCACCCCCGTTATGTTGGCAGGAGTGATAATGCAGAAAACAAGTATCACCAGGTAGAAGATAAATAGGCTTCTTCTGCTACAAAGTAACGGATCTTGTTACTCTTTGCACAGAACCATATTTTTTAAAAAAACAGAATACATATTTTGGCTTCAATTTGTCAATTATCATTTTTGCACCCATTTCAAAAGCCATGGAACACTAAGGGAAGTGCTCTTCAGCACAAATTAAAACCTACCAGTTATCTGAAGGCGTAAATGACTGATAAAAATGTGCCAAGTCATATGTCTGACAGCATTCAAAACTGTTTTGCCTACATAGTTCGTTGCCAGTTGTGGAATTATAAATGGTTTTTAGTACTACTTACATCTTTCATTATTGAACTTAATGGAATTTGCTTTCATTTCCCTACAAATACCAACACCTCCTTTATCATCAGCATGGCTTATGGACTATAAGAAGTCTGCTTTTAGTGCTAACCATACTTGTTTAACCCTAAAAACCTACAGCAGGGTTTTTAATTTGTAAATATGGTATTAAGTGAGCCTAGTTTTAACAGTTGTAAGCTGCCCTGAGCAGTATTGCACTGGAGGAGAGGGATTAACTTATTTAAAATATTTAAATAAATATATCTTTGGTCCTCAAAACGGACATTAAAATATGGAACATACATTCTTCTAATTGGTGCCACTTTATACCTATCATGTATTCTTTTATGAGAGAATTGGCCATTCTGATGTACTCAAGCACTCTGTCAAAATGCTTAAAATTAATGCAAGGGTTACTTTAAAAGGGAATGGAGTCCTCTTGGCCCAAATAAAAGTAACTAGGGGAAATGAAGGACTACATGTCCAGTTGTTCTATCTCTAGGAAGTTTTGAGTTAAAGGAAGGCTTGGAATTAATATTAGGAGCAATACTGGTCCCAGATACCATGCTATAGTTGCACCCCTACACTATAAATAGTAATTCTTAATATAATGTTACTGTTTTACATTTTTAAAAAATGAGTCAAATACATCTCATTTTCTTTATGACAATGGAATCCGTTTGACTACAATATCAGATTAGTAAAGTCCTTTAAAACAAATTGTTCTGGTAAGAACTAATCCGCCTACTTTCCTTTCACTATCCCTACAACTGGACTAAATTCGGTCTAAATTGGTTAGGCAGTTCACAAGTTAGCCCACTTGCACCTTGAATTGGGGTGGGTGACATCATCACAAATTACACTGTTGAGATGTCCCTACAACAGTTCCAAATTTGGTTCATATTGGTCCAGGCATTGCAAAATTGATAGGGATGCTACACACACCGAATGCCAGATGATCTCATAAGCTTATTTTCTTTAAGGCAAGGAGACTAAAAAGCATAAAAGGGTTAAAAAATATATTAGTTGCAGACACTTATTTGTAAATGGCAGATGCACATGCCAGAAAATTATATATAACCACAAACCCAATATTGCACTTGTCAGTACATGTGCTAAGCTGGTCAAATATTTATTCTACTAAATTATAATTTCAACACAAAAGTTTTCAATGGGAGCCAGTCAACACTATAATATAATAAATTATCCGCTTTTTTAAAACCTCTCTTGTTTCTTGAAGATCTGTCCCTAAACAAGTTTTTCAATATACATGAACTTTAACTGCCACTCTGCACGCAGCCCTTAAACCATAAACCGCAGGCGTCGGGTTTCTTGAAAACAAAACTGTTGTACATTTCTCAAAAGAAGAGCACAGCAAAGTGACAGAGTGGAAGGACAACACAGCACGTGCTTGCCCACAAACCCAAACACAGCTGCGAGATCTTATCTTCGCTTACAAGGCAAAACAAGGTCTTTAAAATGTGAATGCGTGGAGGAGAAGGCAGCATGAAGCCAGTAAGAGATTGAGAGATTGTCCATTTTAAATGCACAGAGTGTTCATTAGAGGGCACTATTTTTCCAACTGTACATTTGAAAACAGAGATTCCTAGCAAAAAGGAATGCTTAGGCAGACAAAGATTCAGGTTACTCCTTATCAATTCATGTTAGTTTTACTTGAACAGGCTAAGACAGAGTCAAATGTGCAGCCCTTCCAAAAAAATGTCTTGCAGTGAAAGGATCTTATTACATTCCTAGCATTTTTGTTTTGCTTTTAAATGGATGTTCTTATGGCTGTAACCAGATTTGTTTTCTACACTTCTCACTGTGTAAGGTAACTCCAAGGAAGTTTACAACAATCCACATAATTAAAAATTTTCCATCCAGACTTCAACAGCTACCCTTATAGACACTCCACAATACATGTCATCAGTGTCACATTTGCAAAAAGTCATTACACACTCAACACACAGAAAGGCTTAAAAACACAGGCCTAAAAACTATTCCTCCATCTGCTATTACCACATACATATAATAATTACTCCTGTAACCCCGACAGTACAGTTCTACACAATCCTGTGCTCCCAATAGCAGGTTTTTTGCACAACCTGAAAGCCCCTTATGCCTTCCAAATCTCACTTTCCCCTGGTTGTCCTTATTTCCTCCCATCCTCTTATCAGACAGGGAAAGGAGCATACCAACAACTTAACCAAACACACCCTGTGGGCAGCAGAGGCACCCCTATTAGAACAATCTGTCAAATAAAAGATGGCAATGCATAACCTCAAACAAGCTCCTCCTCCTAAGAGATAAGAAAATCTGCATGTATATGTGTCATATATCATAAAACCTGGAGTCTTTGCTAATTCCTGGCATGGCTTTATTAGTCAACTACCTGGTTTTTAATTGATCAGTCATGTCATTTAATATATTTAAACAACGGTTACATATTGCAAATGTAAGATCTCTTCACAAACATTTAAAAGGTGCTCTTTTATGTTTGTCATTAAGCTGCAATTATTTAAACTGAGCTACCCCTACTGTCAAAAGAAAGTAGTCTTTCATATTTTCTTTTGTAAGATACTTGAGAACAAGAAATATATACTATTTTCCCCAATGTAACACATCAGAGCCAAAATGGTTTCTATAAATAGCAAGGCGATCTAAAAATTCAAACAATGCTTTAGGTATACTTCTTTTTAAACAATAGTCTGAAATGCCTCACAGAAATAAAGGAATTTTTTTACGCTGATTTCAGCTGTCAGCTTCAGTTGCCTGTGGTTCTTATCGACAGACGGAAAACCATTGTAATTGCAAGCCTGAAGGTGAAAGAGTAGCCATGCACTTTATGTGGCAAACCACATGTACATTAGAGTTACACTGGCATTTCTTGCAGCTAATACAAAGTATGAATACCATGCAAGTGTATTTAAACAGCCATGTATACCTGGAATTTCTAGATGAATGTACACAAGTGTTTAAAGACGTGTATAAGATCAAAAATTGGGTTCTTGATCCAATGTACTTGATGCAGTGAACACCAGTGTATACATGCAGCAATTGGATTTCCTGCATAAAGTGTGGAGCTGCCAAAATTATCTGCTGGTTTTGGATACAAACTGGAAAGAAAGCATTGGTAATTTTTTTTTAAGTGATCTGGCACATTGTGTAGCTTCTGTAGTCTAGATGACAGAGGGTACTTCCCAGAGTCCCAAGCTTTAGAGTTTTTGCTTAAGTTCGTCTGACCAATCAATCAGGATGAAAGTTTTAAACTGAGATTCAGCAGCTACTAAAACAATGAACTTAACACACTTTATCAGTTCTTTCAGTAGTATAACATTACTCCTACCGGTATTAGTAACACTTTCCTTTTAATACTACATAAAGAGATATTGCAAGTGTTACATTAATTTCATTTGTTTGAGGAATATTTCCTCATACAACTCTAAAGCTTTAACTAACATAGTTAATTATTTCTCAGGGACACACAAGTTACTCAGAATTAATCATAATTTTATAGGTGATTTATAGCTATGGATCTGCAGTATTTTAGGTGTATCTATCTGGTTTATAATAATTTTAATCATTTTTATTTCATTGTATTACGGTCAAAGTCCTGTGCTGGACTTTGACCGTAATAAAGATGATTGATTGAAGTTACTCAGAATTGGAGCAACTAGTGAGGTACTGGTGAAGAAATTGTGACTGAGGGCCATTTTGGAAACAAAACTTGGACGTTCCCCCAAGCATATACAAATGGAAAGGGAAAGAGAATGAGGATGGCAACATACTGGGCATGTTCACAAGTCACACAGAACCACAATTAAATGTTGGTTCCCAGCAATGTTTCCTAGCCTCAGGAACGTGTGTTCCCTCTTCTGTTGTCTGTGTGTGAATCAGAAGAATTCTATTTTTGACTGAGGTTAGGAACAAATGACGATCTGTCAGGCTGGACATCACGCCTGATCTTGGCTTGTTCCTTACCTTTGTCAGAAGTAGACTTCTTCCGACTTGTGCAATCCTGAGTAGGAAGCAGCATTTAACTGTGATTCCACAGGATGCCTGAGCTCCCCCATTATTCACCTAATAACTGGCCTGCTCCCAGTCCATCTAAGTATTGTTTTAACAGCAGCCAGTCAGGTGCCCTTTTGAAGCTTATAAGCAGGCATAAAGGCACCAACCCTTTCCTATTATCAGTTTCTTCCATCGGGTATCTGTCTCTATCGTCTGCAACAGCCTTTAAAGAATTACACTCCTGGAATGTGAACTGAACTTGAATGCAAGTCATTATCTCACATTAAAGTAACGTGAATAGATAGTTTATTTGTCAATACTAAAAATAGCAGCAACTTACCAAAGATGCTCTACGAGAGCGCCGACTCATTGGCTGATCAAATGGCGGACTGTTTATCTGCATCTTTTCAAGATATCCATCAGGTATCCTGATGTCTGCAGGTAGCGACAAACGTTTGTTCAGATCCTGAGGAAAATAAGTCACCACTGTTAAAAGGGCACAGTTTCAAACCTAAAAAGGTAGGGTTAGCTGAAGGAAAACCTTTGAGTATTCTATAATTAACACCACTAATAATACAGAAGCAAGTTATAATTAAATTAAATTAAAGTTACACACCAAAGGTGAGGCACATTGCCAAAATCTCAAAAGAGTGGTGCACAACTTGTTTCCCAATTGCATTGCTACATCTCAAATGCTTTGATAAAAGAAATGCACACTTGTGCTATCACAAACTGCATAACAAGAGTATGTAACTTCTTGCTTTTAATTGTTTTAGTCTGTGTTTTGGATTTTAATGTAAACCATCGTGAGACACTTCAAGAAGGGTGGTATATAAATTGAATAAAATAAATAAAAGCAAGCCTAGAAATTCTGTGTACTGTACTCTATTCTGAGCTCTGTAGAAGAAGAGCAGGATAGATACCCACCACCAAACTTCAAAGTACTATATGTAAGTGCTTTTTCTGGCCTGAAGCTACCGGTAATGTCCAGATATATAACCTTTCAGATATATTTCAGGTTCCTGGCTGCCAGCAGGCTTTTTTAAGAGCCAAAGAATAAGCAGCAGTGATGAGGGAAGGCAATGATGTCAAGAAGATGGAAGGCAAAGATGACAACAAAACACTCCGAACAACAGAGAACTGCAAGACACACAGGGAAGGAAGGAAATTTGTTATGCATTAATGGTACAGGTGTGCTTCATAGGAGAGAAAATATAAGAGGGTAAATTAATAAATAACTGGCAAAGATGCTGGAAGTCTGAGATAATTGCTTCAGGTTCCCAAGATTTCCTTATTACAGTAGCTGAGAGGCACATAATACATCAAGATGACAGGCATTTGATTATTTGACTCTAAATATTAGTATCTTCCTTGCTACTGCATGCCACATCCAAATGCCAGGGCAAATCTTTAGCAATGGTCACCAAGGGCTCATATCATAAGAGAGAGAGAGAGAGAGAGAGAGAGAGAGAGAGAAGATTGTGCCTTCAAAGTCTTTAGATGTCATTCACATAATCCATTACAGGTCAAATGAAAGTGATTTGTTCTCTTGTGCAAGTATCAGCCTGAATCAGCTGTCTCACCAGCTTTAGCTAGCTTCAGGAAGACATCATGTCAGCAACATCCACAGGCTGCTTGCTAATAAGCTACAGTGCTGCTGTTCAGTGAAGAGTACTTAATGTGGTTTGTTTGCTCATGATGTTGCCAGCTCTACAGTTTAATTTCCTGGTAAGATGATCCCAAAAGCCTTACAAATAAAAATACACATAATAAGTAACCATTTGTGTTTTTGAATCACATATAAAGTAACTATAGTAAACGTCCATGTCACACATAGGTGTACTTATGTTGATATTTTTCTTATCATGTAATGTTACACAGCATGAGGAGATATAGTCACACTAGCTGGGGTCAAGAGGCAGGAACTGCCCTTCTTCTGCCCCTACATTGAGGACAAGGAGATGATAGGAACCAGAAGGACTGGAGAATGATGGCTACCTGTCACAGAGGGAAATCGACCAATGATTCCAAGTTGGCCAAGGTCTGGGACTTTTGAAAGAACAGAACAGAGAGAAGAGAAACTTGTTCTCAGGGAAAGAAAGAAAAAAGATATCAATTGGGTTCTGGAACTCAAAAGTCTTGTCCCATGGGGCCTAAATGAAGCAGTGTATCTCACAGATATGTGATGCGTCTCATACGAATGCCTCATTGATAGGAGATGTCTGTGTAAAAATAGGGGTTGGCTCCTTTAGGTATTTTTTGCCAATAAGTTTTCATTGTCCTTTTTCCTTTGAGGTGAATTTTAGAATTGATGTTGATTCTCTTAATGGGAGGTTTTGGAGATAATGTACATTTGGTGACTTAACCAGAGTAATTAGTTTGTGGTAGTAATAGTGGTAGTGTTCAAGCTAGAAGCAGCTTTATTTTCTATGCAGCTGAGCACTCATACTGCAATAGAATTTGATGAGTATGTTAGATATTTTTTTCCTTGTTTTTATGATCAAGGGTTTTTCAGTTTTCATATACATATAGTTAGAAGTTTGATGGTGGATTGCTACAACATTTTTCTGTGATTTATATGGACTTAAATAGATATAAAGGTAAAGTAAAGGTAAAGTGTGCCATCAAGTCGATTTTGTCTCCTGGTGCCCACAGAGCCCTATATACATATAATAAAAGTCTTCTTTTCTCAGACACTTTGAGAAGTTATTTTCCTCTCTTGTTTTTGGCATGGTTTTGCTCCCCACCCTTTTTGTTTGACTCACCTTTGGATCCAACTTTTTTTTTTAAATTACTGGAAATCTATTTTGTATACTGAATTATTGTTCAAAAGGCAACAAAATCTAAGCAAAAAGAACAAGATGCCCAAATAAAGCCATTTAGGCCATAATATTCCTAATCAAAGTGTAGGAGCTTGACAATTTTTAAACATGAATCACAGTGCTCCATTTGTTGATTTACTGTACTGTATTATCATGCCACATCAGGATAACAGAAATGAGGAAACACTTCCCTCATGGAACAAGTTAATTTTTCTCCTGCATACAATAGCCTACAACCGATTGCCATTGTTTATTACCCTGAGTTGTTCAATGTTTTGTTGAAATGTAATAGTGAGTGATTAAATCCTACAACTCCTTGCCTTCATGATTAAACCATCATGATCTCATAGTTTAAATGGCATAGGCATCTCATATCTACTTTGGTCCTTCAAATTAATGAAAATAATTTCTTTTAAAATTATAAATGGATTATTTCTAAAATCTCATCTGTTCAAAAAAGTCTGCACACTGAACTGCTAGTTAATTTTACTCCCACGAGTGCTTACTACTGTTCATGGTGGGCAATTACTAACCTTTCCAAAATTGCTTCCATATGTGATGGACTACTCTAAAAGAACAGAGACCACCTAAGAACTTTTCCAGCTTGACAACAACTTAATAGTAAAGAATTTGATTTCACGTTTTTGCTAGGTATGTGCATGGAAGCGGGCGAGCCCCGTCAGAAGGCTGGCGTGTCTGCCTCTAAGGCTTGGGGGAGGGTGAACTTACCCCTCCCTCCACTTTCCCCACACTGGCACTCAGTTTTCTCAGTCCATCAGGGTGGCAGCGTACCTCTCTGCTGCCCCGTTGCCCTTTACCGGAAGTACTTGCAGGGCCAACGATGGGGGTGGTGGTAGTACAAATTACTGGGGCCCGGTGGTCCGGAGTGGGCCCGGCTGGGGTGTGTGCATTGGCAACAATAATACTCCTTCCAGGACCTTCACTGTAGCCTCTCGGTTTTCAAGTGAGAAATGCGGAGTGCAGCCTCCCAGGGAGAGGGAGGGAGAAAGAGTGGCAGGGATCAAGAGATCCTGGCTGGGCTTAGGGCTAGAGCAGCTGGTGGCAGTTCAGCACCTCCCCGCAGGATACTTAGAAAGACAAAGGAATAGGAGAGAATCCACCCCCAAACACACACACATAGCTCGCTGATGAGCCCAACATGCTCCCCTTCCTGCCTGAGCCATAAGGCAAGGCACAAAGGAGTAGCAGAGCTGCAGAGAAGGCGGGAAGAAGGAGCGGAGGCAGAGAGATGCACTAGAGTCTTCATTTTTGTTCAGCTGTGAAGGGGTGAGAGATAAAGAGTTGTGTGAGTGCATGCATGTGTGAACAGGCCACCTAGACATTCCCAGGAAGAAACCCAAGACATGCACCTACTCCCTGCTTACTCGTTACTCTTCCTCCCCTTCTCTGCAGCCTGCTTGACAGCCATGAACCATTTTGTCCCCGTGCGTCTCTCTGCAGAACCTGAGCAGGGCAGGCTTGCAGTTGCTAGAGAGCAGTGATCCACGTATACACGAGCAGAGGCCAAGCAAGGAGGAAAGGCCCTCCCTACCCACTTCCGTGGGGTCTTCCTCTTCTTCCCTTCCCTCACACCTCAGGGGCTTTGCACCCTGCTGCAAAAATGGCTGAGGTGAGCCCCACAGCTGTATTCACTTCTTTTTCCTGCAGAAGCCTCCCCCATCACTGCAGTATTTCTCCGATTTTGCCCCACAAATCTGCTTTTTTCCCTGCCCCCCTTCTCATATAATAGGTGGGCACCCATCCAGATATTTCCAGTTTCCCCTTTTAGTTCCTGCCCTACCCCAGGCAAAGGCAGAATAGCTTCCATTTGTCAACAGAAGAAAGTGAACATCACAGCCTGAATTCAGTCTGTACCTTTCCATGACCTAAGCTTGCAAATGGTTTAACTTAAGCTAATGACATCATTCTTTCTCTTTTATATCAATGTGTGTGACAAAATCCTTGTCTTTTTTAGCCTAACTCATTCTTAGGGTGCATACTGAGACGTCACTTACTACTGAACAACATTCGTGTAATATGTAGAACTAGCTGGGCCAGGCACAGAGCATCTGTGCCTCCGGCCGGCCAACCCACCCACTGCCGCCTTCTTCCCCTGCTGGCCCACACGCCTTTTTCTTGTCATCGTCCCCACCCCCCGCTTTTGGGCTGGCTGGCTGATGGGCTTCTTCTCTCTCCCATTTCCCATGATGGGCTTCTTCTCCCTCCCATTTCTCCAGCTCCCCCCATTTCTGGCTGGCTGGCCCGCCTGCTGCTCTCTGGCTGGCCGCAGGCTTCTTCTTTCACCCCCACCTTCTTGCTGGCTGTCAGGCTAACTTCTCTCCCCCCCCCTTCTCACCACCACCATGTGTTCTGGCTGGCCGACGTTTTCCTCACTGGCCTCAGCCACCATTTTCCTTCCTCCCACCCATCCCATGGCTATCCGGCAGCTCTCCGAACCCTCGCAAGAGCTGCCACACATGGGATTAGCCACGGATATGTCTTAGAGAATTAAATATTTTACTGCCTTGCCTTCTACAACCATTCTTCCAACTTATGTAACTTCTTTCCCCAATCTTCTGCTCAGTGCATTGTGGTGTCCTAGAACTATCCTCCAAGAATTAATCCTCTTTTCACCTTTTATCCCATAATTGTTTCTTATGTTGTAGCCCCTCCCCTGCAGTTCCATTCTGTTCCTAATTGCATGGCCCCAAACCGATTGGCAGATTTGGGTTTACTGTTGGTTGAGGCTGAATTAGCGAGAAAATACAATTTTTCTGAAGTTATTGATTTATTTGCAAATCATAAAGCTTGTAAAGCTCCACTGATATAAATATGATACAGTAAATTTTGTAAAATGCAAGTTTCCGGAATTGATTGTTTCAAAAATGTAGCTTAGTATGAATGAAGTTGCAATTTGGGAATTTGGGGTAAAATTTTAGTTTATTATGACAAGTATATTTTAATTTTTTTAGTTATTCTTTAATTACAAAAGGTTAAATGGCCTACACATATATTTAACCAAAAAAAAGAAAAACCAGTTTATAAAATATTTTTAACTGCATTTTCTTAGTTTTCAAATAAACAAGATCTCATGTCTAAATTATAAAAATGTTCTTTAAGAATAAATGTTTTCTTTTCCTATTCCATGACTCATTTGTATGCCAGGCAGGACATATTTGTTGTTGGATTTTTTGCACAGCAATACAAATCCCATGTAAAGATTTATATCCACTCCACCACTGCTGGGGCCCCCAAAATTTCTGAACCTGCTCTGGGTAGTCCTGAGTACTTGATTTATTTATTTATTTATCAAATTTGTACACCGCCCCCACCTTCGTCTCTGGGCGGTTAACAATAGCATAAAACAAGTTTAAAAATATACAAAAACTTAAAACAATTTAACAATTTAAAAATAAACCAGAGATTAAAACCTAAAAATTTAGGAAGCTGAGAAAGCTTGGGCGAAAATTGCCAGAGATGGAGAGGATCGTATCTCAGCAGGGAGCGGTAACTAGAGACGGACCTACTCAGATGACCTCAAGGGACAGTGGGGCTCGTAGTGAAGAAGATGCTCTCTTAAATACCCGGGGCCTAAGCTGTTTAGGGCTTTATAAGTTATAACTAGCACTTTGTATTTTGCCCGGAAACTTACTGGCACCCAATGTAGCTCCATCAGTAAAGGAGTAATGTGGTCTCTCCGAGATGACCCAGAGACCAACCTGGCTGCCGCATTCTGAACCAACTGAGGTTTCCAGACTACGTACAAAGGCAGCCCCATGTAGAGCGCATTACAGAAGTCAAGTCTGGAGATTACCAACAGATGTACCTCTGTTCTGAGGTCGTTGATCTCGAGAAACAGGCGCAGCTGGCGTATCAGCCGGAGCTGATAGAAAGCACCCCGGCCACTGCCTCAACCTGAGAAACCAGGGAGAGGTGTGAATCCAGAAGTACTCCCAGACTACGAACCTGTTCCTTTGGTGGAAGTGTGACCCCTTCTAGAACAGGGAGATCAAAATCGTCTCTAGAGTTCTGACCCTTCACAATAAGTACTTCCGTCTTATCTGGATTCAGCTTCAGTTTATTCTCCCTCATTCAGTCCATTACTGCTTACAGACAGGCATTTAGGGAGGATATGCCATCTCCTGGAGAAGTAGATCTGGGTGTCATCAGCGTTCTGGTAACACCCAGTTCCAAATCCCCTGATGATCGCTCCCAGCGGTTTCATGTAGATGTTAAAAAGCATTGGAGAAAGTACGGAGCTTTGAGGGACAGGATACTTAAACTTAGATTTTGAAGAGCAACAGTCTCCAGTTGATACCATCTGGAATCTATACGAGAGGTAGGAGCAGAACCACTGTAAAAAGTGCATCCTACCCCCAATACCCTCAGACATTCCAGAAGGATACTATGGTCGATAGTATCGAAAGCTGCCAAGAGACCCAAAAGGACCAACAGAATCACACTTCCTCTGTCAATTCCCAACTGGAGATCATATATCAGGCCGACCAAGGCAGTCTCCACCCCATAGCCCGCCCGAAAACCAGTTTGAAATGGGTCTAGATAATCAGTTTCCTCCAAGACCGCCTGGAGCTGAGAGGCCACCACCCTCTCAATTACCTTGCCCAGCCACGGGAGACTGGAAACAGGCCTATAATTGCTCAACTCTGAGGGATCTAATGCAGGCTTCTTTAGAAAGATCTAATGATTGCCTCCTTAAGACAAGGAGGCATCCTGCCCTCCCTCGGAGAAGCATTTATGATTTCCTCCAGGCTGTCTACAACAGACTCCCTGCTAGATAGAACAAGACATGTTGGACAAGGGTCAAGAGAACAAGTGGTAGGCCTCACTGCTCCAAGCAGCTTGTCCACATCCTCAGGAGTCACAAACTGAAACTGATCCAGTTGAATCTCATAATAGGAGTTGTTGGGCACCTCCAGTCCAGCCATCAAATTAATTGTGGAGTCTCCACTTAGGTCAGCCTGAATCAGAGACATTTTATCTGCGAAAAATTCTTTAAAAACATCACAGCGGGTAAATGACGACTCCAAATTCTGGTTCAAGGGAGGGGGAGAAGATACTAGTCTCCTCACAACCCTGAACAACACCGCTGGACATGAACTCGCGGAGGCAATACAGGCAGAAAAGAACTGCCTCTTTGCCACACGTATTGCCTGAGCATAGATCTTTAGATGTGCTCTATGTCGCAATCTGTCAGATTCGAGTTGAGTCTTTCTCCACTTGCGCTCCAGTCGCCTACCTTGCCGCTTCAGCCCCCGTAGATCTTCCGTATACCAAGGGGCCAATTTTGTAGCAGGTTGGAGGGGCGCTTGAGAGCAATCGTGCTACTGCGCTGGTGAGCAAGTTGTTCCAATTCTCAACCAGGACATCAACAGGATCACCAGCAAAGCCAACATTAAATCCCTCCAAGGCTTCTTGGAATCTTACTGGATCCAATAACCTCTTCGGGCGGACCATTCTAATAGGCCCCTCGCCCCTGTGGAGTTGGGAAGTGGTTGTAAGTCCAACCTTAACCAGATGGTGGTCCGTCCATGACAATGGGGAGGTCACAGGAGTCCCCACCCACAGAACACTGCCCTGATCAGAGTATAAGTCCAAATCTAATGCGTGACCTGCAATATGCGTCGGTCCAGAGACCACTTGGGATAGGCTCATAGTTGACATGGCCGCTATGAACTCCTGAGCTGCCCCAGACAGACTGTCCTGAAATGAACATTGAAGTCCTCCAGCACCAAGAGTCTTGGAGACTTCAACGAGAGTTCCATGACCAAGTCCGTGAGCTCAGTAAGGGATTCCACTGGGCAGTGGGGCGATCGGTACACCAACAGAAGTTCCAATCTATCCCTGGTTCCCAAACTCAAGTACACACATTCAATGTGGTCTGATACCCTAACAGGGACCCTGGTAAGGGAGATGTTATCCTTATAGACCACAGCCACTCCCCGCCCACATCCCCTCACCTGCTCCTTTACAGAATATCCTGGAGAGAGAAGCTGGGACCAAACTCGACCACTAGCCTCCCCCAACCAAGTCTTGGTAATATATACCAGGTCGGCCCCTGTATGATGCGCCTGCGTCGCATATACATGCATCGAGTACTTCCGGTTACTTCTGGTAAAGGGGGCAACAGGGCAGTAGGGAGGTATGCTGCCATCCCAATGGACTTTGAGAAAACCGAGCACCAGCAGGTGAAGCGCGGAAGGAGGGGTAAGTGCACCCTCCCCAACCTTTAAAGGCAGACACCCTCCCACCCCCGCCTTCAAACTGGCCAGTGTTCGAACCTGTTCGGAGGCCCATAAAAGGGCCTCCGAACAGGTTTGTGCACAACCCTAGTTGTTGCTTTCTGCATTGGTCAAAGAAAATATGTTAAGTACCCAAGCATGCCCTGCAAATAAGGTCCAGATCCCAGGGCCAAGAAAGACTCTTGGAGAGTCTCTAAGAAAGCTGATCAACATTTATTTGCATGTTGCATTGCTTTAATATATGTGATCTTTTAAACTAATATTTTTCACAGAGCAATAGAAAGAAAAGGCATTCAGAGCATTTGTCTAGTGGTATATCATCATCAGAAGCGCCTTCTATGAATGGAAGAAGAGTTCCAGTTGTACAAGCGCCCGTTCTACTAGCACACTAGGGTCTTTGTGTGATCACAAACTCTTTCATTAATGGAAAGAGTTTGTCAGTGTTGTACTACTGCACCAAAAGGTCTGGATGCTGCCCAATGACTTTACACTTACTAGGCGCCTAGTATGTTTTGAAATAGTATTTAAGTGTAAAGTCATAGGGCAGCATCCAGACCTTTTGGTGCAGTAGTACAACACTGAACTAAGCTTTGTTTCCACAGGTTTCCCCAGTGTTGCAAATGGGGAAACCTCTAGAAACACAGCTTCCACCATTGCTGTTTCAAAATAGGGATGTGCAAACCGGCCCAAGATTGAGTTGGTTCACCGTGAGGATTTGCTCTCGAGCTGGACCAGGCCCGGTTCAGCTCAACATTGAGCCAAACCACCCGGGCTAGCTTGGAGCTGGTCCAGGGTTCGAATTTTGTTTTTAAATTTAACTCACCGCTGGGCCCGGGGTAACTTTGTTACCTCCTGGGGAGGGTGCTGCCGTGGCTGTGGAGGTGGTCTCTGGAGCCTCCCCTCTCCCTGCTGGCCTTCCCTTGGTCTTTATGGGTCTGGACCGGCCAGTTTTCAGGCCTTTCCAGCCCTCTCCCAGCTCGCTAGGGCAATTTTGAAGGCCACTGCACATGCGTATGGGCTATTTGCATGCCCAGACCCTTCAAAATAGCATTGGGGTGGCCTCTGAAGTTCGCAGCAACCTGAGAGGAGGACCATTACAGAGGCAGTAGGCTGCACATCATGTCAGCCAGTGTTTCAAACACTATGCTGAACTTGGACCTCCTTACAAAACAATTCTGCCTCCTGGGTTCCCCTAGCCCACTGGAAGCCATTTCTTTAGCAGATGAGTGCACGGATTCCTCACACACAGCTGCATATGTGTGTAAGGATTCGTGAAGTGCGCGCTAATCCAATGGAAGAGACTAGATTGAAGTACCTCAGACTAAATCCTAAAACTATACAACCATGAGGGAAGCAGAAGTGGGGGGAAGCTGCTGTGGGTTTAGATGCTTTCATATGTTCTCTGCAGTTTGCCTGGTTAATACTGCAGTTTTGGTGGGCTGTACCACTACAGTGCTAGACCTCTACTGCTGGGAGGAAATGGTTTTTACTTCTATCTACTGAAGAATCTTTCCCTTCTTTGAACATTCCCCTACTCCAAGTGTCTCATCTCCCCCCACCCCCACCCCCGGGCTCAGTCTTCACAATTTGAGAGTCATTGATCAAAGGAACACATTGCCTATGCAGCTAATCATGTCATTCACAGCTATTTTAAAAACCATACAACCACCTCCAGCTAACATATTTTGCATAAATTAAATTTACTAACACATCTGAGGCAGAATATATCTAAGGAACATTAATATGCATTCAGACATCAGTTTTGGAATGGGACTATGTTACAACAAACATGTGAAGAAATAATTACTTCACAATGGATTGCAGGCATTTTAAATATTGCTAAAGAATTTTAACATCATGAACTGAAAACTAGAAAACATTTAAAACTGAAACTGAACTGAAAACATTTTTAAAAAATCTATACCATCTCACTTTAAAAGTATTTTCTAATATGGTATATGAGAAATAGGAAACCTTTGTAAAATGTTTCATATGTGTTCTTCTGTAATTGAGCACACATCATCAGATGCAATCCGATGCAGTATAATGACATGGGTTATAGTCCATGAAAGCTTTTCCTAATATAAAATGTGCTAGTATTTAAAAGGAGCCATCAGACTCTTGGTGTTTTTCCACAACACACTAACATGGCTACGCCTCTACTGTATATCTGACTATACTTGATATCAAGCAAGATCACAATTACAATGCAAGTTGTTCAAGAGCACTGGAAAAAATGGGACAAACTGAATAAAATTTTGATTTAAAATCTCTTTATAAGAGCAAGTTCCATATCTACAGACCTTTGCAAGATTTTAAGAGCGATCAGCATCTGTCACAAACCAGATAAAATGTTAAAATATTTCTAAATGTTATAAGTCAGAATCACAATGAATGAGGAATAGGTGAATTGGAATATACAATTGTAAGCAGGAACTGAAGATTAGCTTTAGGATTATATATGTGGTGCCAGAATCAGCATAATCGTTTTGATTCATGTAGCGCAGACCTCATGCTCTATTTTCATGTTCCAGTTCAAGAATCCAGATAAAGTATTTTATGCTCCTTTAGGATTTCTACCTTTTCTGTACATATTTTTCACTCCTCATTCTTTACAGGTGCTTCTTGAGCAATTCTTCAGGCACTAAAGCAGTTCAGTCTAATCCTCCCAAAGAAAAATAAGGCTGCAGAAGAATATTTACTAGTTCAGTTGTCAGAAACTATTTTGATTTTCCCCCAAGGACAAAACTCTTTCCATCCCATAGGCCAGCCCCATAGTTCCTAAGGAACCTTCATAAGTCGGCCCACAGCTATTAGTGAAGAATATAAATATTTCAAAATAAATAATTTATAAAACAATAAACTGATATTGGATATGTAACTTGCTTCTGTTTGGTGGTAGGCGCAACCTCTTTTTTCCAGAGGGCTTAAAAGCCTTGCCAACATTGACATCATGGATTATTGACTAGCAGAATATCACTTTTATTTCAGTAGCATTAGAAACAAGTATATCAAAGACCAAAAAAATCTAGCAGACTGCAAGGACAATATTTCCAGAGCGCCTGTGGTGAACTGAATTATGAATAATAGCTACATGATTAAAAGTTGCTACAGTACATGAAACAGGCTTTTAATTTGGATGTTTAATTTTGGGGGAAAGGAGTTGCATGAATGATACATCATGCAACATTCCATCTGCCTAGCAATCTGTCTAGCAATGGAATGTTCGCACAGTTGCACAAGAGCACTCATGAGCAAAACGCTAGAATTGTGCAGATGTGGTTACGCAATAGAGGCCATTGGAAATTATGGCCCTCTCTATCACGCAGCAGTGTTTGTGCAATTCTAGTGTCTTGTGCATGAGTGCTCTTGTGCAAACACCCTGTTGCTAGGCAGACAGAACACTGTGTGGTTTATGTTGCTGGTGCACAGACTCAAGCAAAAAGGTAAAACTGAGCAGCAACTTCAAATACATCACTGTTACCATGACCTCTCTTTGGTGAAACAACTCTTTGAGGATATACAGTGAAGCAGACCAAATATCTGCTAGGGTTTACTGTTGTATATTAATTATATCAACTAGCTATATCATCTTGGGCTTTGTTTTCCCAGGTACATGATAGATGGCTGCCTTCATACAGAGTAGTAGAAATGAAGAGAATTAGGCACTCTTTCCTCCTTTTGTTTAATGTCATGCAAGGATCTGTTTGATAAAACAGGAAGAGAGAAAACCTGAAGAACTTACTATTGTGTTTCACTTCTGAAGTATTATGTGGATTACTAAGTAGCATTAAATGAAAATTTTGAGTAACAGATGGAGTGTGTCAGAGCTTAAATATACCATGCTGAAGCCCATATTAATATTTTCTCAAGCATAATCTCAGTTTTCTAGAGTACTGGGGGGGAAATCTTTGGAACGTGATTTCCCAACACTGTGGACTTTATGAACCCTTGAAATGTGCTTATATGTCTCTTGGGTTCTTACTGATTTCAGCACTTCAGCCTCCACTGAAAAGACAAGGCTTAACACAAAGTGTAAGTCACAGAACATTTTAATTCAGTGATTTGTGCCAGGATCCAAAGAGCTACTTTAGGTGCATCCAAGATTTCTACCTTCTTTGAACAGCAGACCACCCCAAAATAAAATAAACAAACAAACGACAGCAACAAGAACACTAACACACCACAAAGCAGAGGGAGATAAGACTATTAAAAGCTGCCACACAGCAAAAGCAAGACAGAAGGTGTTGGGGAAGCCCTGCAAAAATAAAGAATTATTTTAGTCCCCAGTTCAAAATCATAAGGAAAGGTGCCATCCCAAGATCAGATGGCAGGCAGTTGTGGGGGTGGCGCTATCAGGTCCACTTGCGCATCACTACCAGCCAAATTTCACAGGGAGATGGGATGTACAAAGGTGCCTCTCTAAAATCTCTTATGGGGCAGGCAGATTCAGGCAAGAAGCAGTTTTCCTTTGGGTACTTTGGGCCTGAGCTGTACAGGGCTTTAAAAGCAATATCCAGAATTTTGAATCATATCCCAAAATACACTGGTAGCCATACACAGTATAGTAGTGATGTGATGTGACTGTAGCACGTCACATTTTTCAAGACTCTCATAGATGCAATCTGTACCAGCTGGTCTTCAAGGGCAGCTCATGCAGAGCACTGCAAGAGGGGACAAGGGCATTGGTTACTTTAGCCAGGCCCGAATGATCCAGAAATGGGCACATTTAGCACACCAGCTGGAAATGAGCAAAAGTACCCCTGGCCACAGCAGTGACCTGAACATCCAGGAATAGAGCTGGATCTGGGAGCACCCTCAAGCTGCAAAGCCATTTTTTCAAGGGGGCACATCCCCACCCAGAACAATCAACTCACTGCCAGAAGAATGGATATCCTGACCAGATTCAGAACTGTCTGAGCCTCTGGAGCTAGGGATAGTACTGAGATAACAATTAGGTGTCATCACCATACTGATGACATCCCACAGTCTCCCAGTAGTTTCATGTAGCTGTTGAAAAGCATGGGGGTCAGGGTGGAACCTTTGTAGGACATTATAAGACACAGAGTACTAATCACCCAGCACCATGTTCTGGAACCCACTTATCTGGAAGGATCAGAGCAACAGTGCCCCTTAATCCTATATTGACAAGCTGGTCCAGAAGGAAACTACAGTTGATTGTATCAAAAGCTACTGAGTGGTCTGGCAGAACCTACAAGTTCACACTCCTCTGTCTAGCTTCCATCACTCAAAGTGCAATTCCAGCAATCCGCACATCCAAAGCTGACTCAGGGTGGAAGCCAGACTGAAATGGGTCTAGCTAATCAGTCTCTCCCACAAAACCCTATGCTCTTTTCACATTCTGAGAAACCAGATTCTGAACCTTATGACGAGAGTTAGCTGCTCAATACAAATGCTCTGATCCCAGAATTTCTAAACTAGTTCGTCACATCTCATGGTTTGAGATTGCAAGGTGCCATGATTTTGAGCATTCAGCATGTGCAACACCATGGCTCTGTGCCACTCAAAAAAGGTTCATGTGTGTCAGCAGAGGCCCTGGGACAATTCAAAATGAAGGGTAAAGAAGACATTACTCTGGGCTCATCTTCCCACTTTCTCTTATTTTAATTATACCTGCAGAATCACTGAAAGTTACCAGCAGAAGGACTCTGAAGTCAGCGAAAGGTAAAATTTTTGTTTTGGAATGGTAAGGTCTCTGTGTCAGACGATTAAAACAAGTTATTCTAGTAAGAACTAATCTGCCTACTTTCCTCTCACTGTCCCTGCAACTGGACTAAATTTGGTCCAAATCGGTTAGGCAGTTCATGTTAGCCCACTTGCACCTCAAATGTTAATGCATCCATCATCTTTAACTGGGGTGGATGACATCACCACAAGCTACGTAATTGAGGTGTCCCTATATGTCCCAACAAGTGCAGCAAATTTGGTTCAAATTGGTTAGGCAGTCCACAAGTTAGCCTTCTTGTGCCTCAAACATTCATGTATCTGCCATCTTCAACTGGGGTGGATGACATCATCACAAACTACACCGTTGAGGGGCCCCATGTGTCCCTACAACTGTACCTAATGTTGGTTCATATTGGTCCAGGCTTTGCAAAGTTGACAGGGGGTGACACATACACAGATAGATGCACAAAAGGAATCCGGGTCATCTCATAAGCTTACTGGAAAGTAGGCTGAAAAGAAACTAAGCTATATTCTACTCAGACGCCATTGTTGTTCCAAAGAGAAATACTGCAACAGCAGGAATTCAGAAACACTCAAAATGCAACTGCACATAAAGTCATGGGAATGGTAATTCAATTAAAAATCACATTATGACAATGCATGGTTATACATTTTTATCTAAATTATGGTAATTTATGCACAAATGTTTCTTTGCAGATTGAGTCTTCAAGCACATAAGAATGTTACTTATTTATCTGTTTTATTTATTCCATGGTAGCCTTGAACAATTTGCCCACTGCTGCTAAGAGGCCAAACCCAGACTAATATCTAACCCAGGCACCAGGGAGCCATGGCACCTAGAAATTTAACTATGGCACCTAAACAAGGATATTCAGAGGCACAGTTAATTAATAAATTCTTTATTTGTCCCAGACAGTCCTCTTTCTATTGGACTGTGTAACTTGAGTGTGTAACTTGTAAAGGGGGAAAAAAGAAGCCCATTTACCACCACACCCAGAATGTCTAGCACTGAGTCAAGTAATTTTGTCAAGGGTCCATTATCTTGCTGCCAAATTTGGGGGCTGGCTCCCAGATCCAAAGAAAATTTGTCAAGGCCTGATCGAAACCTGCTACTAGAAGCAAGCTGGACATTGTGAAGATCACTTCTCTGCAGTTGATAAAATAGCCAGCAGTAAAAGGTCTCTCCTGCAGAGATGGCAAAGACAACAAACCTAAATATTCGCTTCCAGAGGGAAGTTTCCCCCAGTCTTAGAGACAGATTTTGTTTACTGGACTTGCCAATATGGATGGAAGTGCTCTATGCTTTCCCTGAAGCAAGCAGTGTGTGTGTGGGCGGGGGGGGGGGTTAAGGAAGCAAGGTACTATGGGTTGGTTGCTCACTCATTATATGGGATGCCTGAGGAAACTGGCACAGCTGAGCCCTGAAAAAGCTGTTCAGAATGGAATGATTGCTCAGACAGGAGTGCTTGCAAGACTGAATGCCTCTACCCAAATTGTGAGTAGGATCAGAGTGTATCTCTTACACTCTGATCTTACAAACCGCTGCTGCCTCTCTTTTCCTCTGCCTAAAAAACTAGCCTTGGAATGGAAGCCATGGAGGCAGGCTGTTGCAGACATTCCAGCACTATGCAGTGAATTTTCCTACTGGGAACTGGAGTGGGACCATAACATCCCCAGGGAGAAAATAACGCACATGCACGCTATTCTCATTGAGGAGAAAGCACTCCAGGGCCTCTCCTCAGTGAGAAAAATGCTCTGCTGGGCCCTGAAGATTTAAACATAGCTACTCCCAAGGGTCATTCCAAGGGGGTGGGCAAACGTTCCCCCCAGACAAGTAGTTTTGCTCCCTAGCTGCTCCCCATTCTGTTTCAGAAATTTATTATGTGGAACACAGCTTACTCACCCATAAATACACTTTGCCCCTTCTGTGCCTCCACCTCAATTTTTTTTCTGATGCCACCACTGCTACTGCCACTGCCCCTACCCTTGGGGCATGAGAGAGAGAGAGATTGTGGTGCTTTGAGGATAGTCACATCCACTGCTCACAAGGCTTGAGGATGTGCATTAATTCAGATGGAATATGCACAGTTCAAGCCTTGTAAGGATGAGCAGCGGGATGCTCATGCATCCTTCAAAGTTGTCTGCCCTCACAATGAACTAAAATGTCAGGAGTGAAGGCAAAGCAGAAAATCAAAATAGGTTAAAAGTAGAAGAGAAGAAAACTGAATGTGAAACCAAACAAAAAAAATAAGTTGGATGGGGCTTCAGAACTCAAATGGAAGCACAGGAATCCTTCTGCTTTAACAGCAGAGCTGTTAACCGGAACTTTCTAGAAGAGGATATTCAAATCTGTTGGCCCTATTTTCTAAGTAGGAGGTGGCATCAACTTTTTCCTGCTGGCTCTCCTAATACTGCATGAACATTTGCCTAAGAATTTTCAGATGTACCAACCCTCTAAATAGCTAGGTGACCTATGAAAACATTGTGCACAACACTATCAAAGATAACTTTTCTGATTTATCCCCAAATTAAATTTATTTCTATTTCAATAATTGCTGGCTAAATTATACTGAACAAAAGATCTACATTAAAATTATCTGACAGGAAGGAAAGTAGTTAAAATGGGCAAACAAGTCCCAAGTCTCTTGTTAGCATAATTCGTCCCTGTGGGAAACTAGATTACCTCCATGGAAATCCGTCTGTGTATCCGGTTTCTCAGACAAACACCTGTAGGGGATTGGACTTCATCAGATGATGTTCCAGAAGCTTGATCACTTTCACCATCTGATCCCATTTTCAGATTTTCATGTACAATATCTACATCAAACAAAGCCAATATTTATCCTTCTGACAATTAAATAAGCACTGGAACAAGCTAAATACCCATTTTCTTATTTTATTACCAACCCTTTCTCAATCACACGATTAGCACATTCCAAACAGAGTGATGCCCCCTTGGCCCAATATATACAGGTGGATCTTGGTATCCGTGGGGGTTCCGTTCTCTGCTACTAGCGCGGGTGACAAAATTGAGGCATTGTGGAGGGTTAGGTTCCTGGAGGCTGGCGAACTGTGGTAAAAACAGGCAAAAATGGGGGTGGGGGAGAAGAGACACCAAGTAAAGTGCCCTAGTGTGCTCTGTGGGCCTCCAGAAATCCAGTAATGCCCTCATAGAAGTCCAAATTGTTCCAGTATTCCATAATTTTTTTCAGGGGGTAGTGTGTGTGTGTGTGTGTGTGTGTGTGTGAACAAAATGAGCCACAAAATAGCTCCCTTTTACAAAATTGTAGCCGGAAATGACCTCTGAGGTCATTTCTGCCCCCCACAACCCAGGGATATGCGTATTTAACCCTTTTTGCTGTCCCCCTCCACGTATTCCATGGTCGGGTGTTAACCTATATAGGTTTGCCTGTATAGATATTTTTAATCCAAGTTACTATGTTTAGTTTCTATTTTTAATTGTGGTCTCTTCCATTTGCTCATCTTTGATTACCAAGTGTATCTATATGTTCTTGAGACAGCAGGAAATAGGAGACAAGTCTAGTTAAAAAGTGTCAAGTCAAACTTAAGCCATTAGATGTACAATATATTGTTTGAGGAAATTTTAAAGTGAGTCTTTTGCTTAAAAACAATCAAGAAAGGCTTTCCTGAAGTGAGATTAATATCCAAATTGAAAGTGTTCTCACTTTCAGTTTGTATATTAACTGAAGTGAGATTAATATCCAATAATCAGACAACATCCAGTGATGGACGGCATTGTGTGTGTGTGTGTTACAGTAAATGTGAAATTCCTTATATGACATTAACTGGTAATTTTTAATGCCTTTGAGGGCTTGTATGAAATGTAAAATTTCAATGTTCACCAGTACTTTTCAAGAACCACCAAGTACCTTGGGTTAATCATCAAATTCATAATTTTTATTATTAATCAGTAATGTCATCTTTACCAAGGCAGACTAGGAAATACCTAGATTTATGGGGGAAAAAAGGTCTTATAAAGACCTGTTTATAAGTCTTTGTAAACAACTGGTTGTTAGTATATCCAAATGGAAAATATGTGAACAGGCCATTTATATGTGGGACTAGAAAAACTGATCTAAGATTTTACAAGCTATATTTTCTGCGTAGATGAAACACTGATGGTAAGATAAAGAGCATATCTGGGCAATTCTGAAGATAATTCACTGGCATACCACATCCTGTCATGTTGCAGAGTATTAAATACATTCAGTTCCTTTTCAAAATAGAAGAGTTTCACAAAGGTGAACACACACACGATTTAGACAGTTATTCAAAGCACTTGATGAAACAAACCTACAACCGACCAACTGTCCAGGAGAAATGATCTAGCAAAAATCACCATAACTCCTCTGACATGTTAGGACAAATTATGTAGAATTAGTGTGTAGTGGGGCAAAAGATGACACCCCACCTGCCATGTGTGCATAAACTCCAAACACATAAGCGTGATTATGTGACAGCTGCATTTGGGAAAAATCAGGAGAGACGGCACATCACGCATTATTAGGCTTAGGTACATTACACTCTCTCTATATATCCACCAAGTACATGTAATGTCCTACATATTTTGGGTTTGGGGTGGGTAGGCACAATCCCACAAATTGATTCTATATGCTTTGCCCAGTGTGTGAACATGACTTAGATTATTTGTTTTAATCAGGTCAAAAAGTAAAACTAGCATTAGCTGAATTTCTCTCAGAGAAGGGCGAAGTGAAAAGAACTTTGAGTGTTACAGTATATAGATCTTTGTTCTATATTTAACATATCTGATATAGAAAATTATTTAACCACCTCCACAACCCACCAGACGAAGGAGTTTCCACTGCTTCTCTTGACATTTTCCACTACTCCCAACTACAGCTAAAAGGTTTTTTTCTAGCATTTTAATTTAAAAGAAAATTAACTTTAAATTGGGTATAAACTTTATAAATCAAGACTTTGATACAATAAAATGCATTTCTATCTGTACTGACTTATAACCACTATATGAAAATACATTAAATGAACAATTCCTGAAGAAGGTGAAGGCATTATTCAAAGATAATCACTGCAATATAAATTGTTGGTCTTAGGGCTGTTGACATTGGACAACAGAAGATTCAGTCACTCAGTTTTTATGAACACAAAAGAGTCTACTGTGAGTAATGGCATCCATTTTGGCAATTATAGTTCTGAAGCTTCCAATTCAGCAGAAGTTAAGTATAATGACTGCTGTTGTTTGTCGAGCAGGCTTTGCTTGTGTTTGCAAATTTATATGTATAGCCCCAAATAAAAATAGAACAAAAAATGCATTTACTTTTTAATGAATACAAAGTCCTGCATATTGATTAAATGATGCAAACACTGTTTCTGCATCACTGAGAATAGTGACAGATACAGGAAAATGTGCCATACCAACTTAAACCCACCTCTGCTTATCAGTCACAACAGTAAGCTTTTCATAGGAAATATTTATATATCATGAGCCTATTGACATAAAAATATACCTTGGGCAGACCTAATTCACATCTGCAGACATAAAGAACAGACAAGTCTGCCATTTAATTTCCCTATGAGGGCGGGGGGATGGGACTCATGAATATTTAAGTGATAGTCCAAGGATCCAGTAACATAAAAGCATGAAATTGATTCAGACAACATAATAATTGCAATAGGAAAGATCACCAACAGACTTAGGAAAGAGAATGAAAAGAACAGATCTATTAAAAAATTTGTGCAAAGGCTTTTCACAGCTATCATCTCTGTCCTGAGTGAGCTGAAATTCACTTCACATTACATTTTTGTTCTAACTCAGGGCTCCTGAAAGATTTTTCATCAGAACCCACTAGTGACATAATTTTGCCTAAATTTTCGATCCATTCAAACACCATAAGGTTTACTCTCATCTTAGTACAGCACCCCATTTGAGGAAGGTGTCAAAGAGAGCGAGAGCGAGAGAGCAATAAAGGCAATTTGTTTCTAACAGAAGAAATGCAAAAACTTGTGTATGTTTTGGCACACAGAAACCTTTATTTCTGAAGCCACGTGCTCTATGGTGCCTTACTGCTGTGTAGAAATGTTCTGCTTGCGGCACACGCTGGGATTAACTTGTGTTTTGGGCGGTATAAAAATGTGATAAATAAATAAATAAATTAAATAAAGTGGAAGACAAATGTGTCCTACTTTGCAGAACGGAGCTTTTAGTCTCTATCAAACTTATGGATTCTATTAATAGTTTCAAATAACTAAATCTATCTATCTATATAAAAGGGGAAACACCAAAATTAACATCATTGCAATCTGTTTAAGCAGGAGTGCCAGTACACATGGATATGCCTAGCAGGACAGGTTGTGAACTCCACTGACAGTTTCTTGGCTAACAGAATAGCCCAGTGATGTCACTTTATGGTAATACTTCTCAAAAGATTTTTATTATATGAAATTAGGCTAGTTAAGTGTTGAGAATACTGTAAATTCCTAGGTGCCAGCCATTCACATATGAATGTTTTATAAACCTACACGTAAGCTTATCTGGCACCCAACATTTAGGGTTCTGATGTACTGAACCCAAGCCAATTGTTTTTATATTGAGTTTCCTTCCAAAGAAATTTAAGATCATGGATTTAAAAATATTCAGTATTTCAAAGTTTTATCTCTAGGACTAACCTATCCGCTTAATGAATTGATTACTTAAAGACATCAGTGCAAGACATTACCTAGTCTGCTCCCATTTCTTGGCATTGCCATGAAAGAGCCGAGGCTGCCACCTATAACACTATGTGGCCTTCGTAGCGGAGGTTTTTTGAAGGATCCGGTGTACTGGTGGAGGAATGAGTGCATACTATGAGATGTTGGAGGTCTGCCATTCTTCACAATGGGCTCTAAAATTTGCCAGGGCCAACCAGTTCGTCCCATGAGGAGGAAATTCAGGAACATGTTAAGAGAGAAAAGAACAAAGTTAGAATATACTCAGTCTACAGCAAAATAAATCATGCAATTTTTCCTCCTCAAAATGCCAGCTTTTGCAATATTGCCTTTCATAGTAACTGAGGTCAAAACAATTTGAAACCCAGAGAATAGTCATCATCATCAATGAAAAGAGAAAAATGCACAAGAACAATTCTACTACCTCCCTACCTAACAGGCTGAGACACAGAAACCCCTAGGTATACCTGGGTGCCAGAAAAATGCATAGCCTAGTAGCCTTTGCAACAACCAAAGTTGGGGTAGTTATTTCACAAGAATATTATTTACATGGGGTATAGGCTGACAACACCTATCTGGCTTATTCCAAAAGTATTGTTATTGATGACTTTTTGGTTTTGCCCACATTTCTTTCCCAGGTTGGTACCTTTGATATACACAACAGACAAGCGAGTGACCACTTGCCCCTGGTTTTGACCGTTTTTGTGTGTGTCTCCACCCATGATGTGCTATAATTTGGAAGACATTACTCAGGACAAACACCACCTTAGATGGAGCCTTAATCTCAGTGAGAAAATTATGGCTCTGTTAAATTCTGAGCAGATGCTGAATCAGAGGCATCTTGCAATGTCTAAGAGGAGAGCTAGTCTTGTGGTAGCAAGCATGACTTGTCCCCTTAGTTAAGCAGGGCCTGCCCTGGTTGCATATGAATGGGAGACTAGAAGTGTCAGCACTGGAAGATATTCCCCTTAGAGGATGGAGCTGCTCTGGGAAGAGCAGAAGGTTCCAAGCTCTGTCCCTGGCTTCTCCAAGACAGGGCTGAAAGAGATTCTTGCCTGCAACCTTGGAGAAGCTGCTGCCAGTCTGTGAAGACAATACTGAGCTAGATAGACCAATGGTCTGACTCAGTATATGGCAGCCTCAGAAGTGATAATGAAGATGCTGAAGTGGTAGATAGCTTCTGCCTTTTGGGATCGACCGTCAACAGTAAAGGATCCAGCAATCAAGAAATGCCACAGACTAGCACTTGTTAGGGTTGCAATGAAGGCCTTGGAAAGGATATTTAGATGCCATGATGTGTCTATACCTACAAAGATTAGAATCATTCAGACAATGGTTTTCCCCATGACACTCTATGGATGCGAAAGCTGGAATTTGAAGAAGCAAGATAGAAAAAGTATTGATGTTTTTGAACTTTGGTGCTGGAGAAGACTTTTGAGGATACCATGGACAGCCAGGAAAACAAACAAATGGATCACAGAACAAAGCAATCTAGAATTTTCACTCGAGGCACAAATGACCAGGCTCAAACTATCATACTTTGGACACATTATGCGAAGATCCAGCTCTCTTGAGAAGTCCATAATGCTGGGGAAAGTTGAAGGGAAGAGAAGAAGAGGACGACCAGCAGCAAGATGGATGCACTCGATCATGACAGCAATGAATGTTGAAGACAGATCATCCTGGAGAGAATCTATCTATGTAGTCCCTAATAGTCGACACCGACTTGACAGCACTTCATCCATCCATCCATCCCCCTCTAGTGCAGGTATCAGCACATTGACACAGGAGGCGTAGCCACCATTGGAGCACTGTACTTTGCCTGTCCTTCTCCCAGTCAGCGAGTGATTAAGCCGACTGCTTCACCCTTCAAAGGTGGTGAAGTCTGCCTTATTTAGATGGGCCTTCAATCTGGTTTAAAGTAATCTAAGTAATGTATCTAAGTAATGGTTTTTACTGATTCTGTTGCTTTATGTTGATGCCATTTTTGTTATTTTGTGATCCTGTTTTATGATGGTTATTATATTTAGTGTTTTATTTCAGATTACTCACCACTTTGGAAGCTCAGCTGAAAAGCAGCCTATATATTTGTTTATTAAAGGCTTTATATCCAGGTCTCCCTCAAAGATTCAAGGTGGCATGTGTATATATATCAAATAAATTATATACTTAATAGCATCCACCTCCCTGCAGAATATGGCCAGCCTTCCATGCTGGGAGGGAGGTTTCTTTAGGCAAGCCAATGGCCTCTTCAATAGATCCTTGAACACAAGACACCTTAACAGCCTAAAGCTAGTATAGAAAGCTAGCCTCTGGTGAAACCTTCCAACTTCTTAATGCCTTAAAGGCATTTCTTTCCAGCTGGCATAGGAACATAGGAAACTGCCATATACTGAGTCAGACCATTGGTCTATCTAGCTCAGTATTGTCTTTGCAGACTGGCAGCGGCTTCTCCAAGGTTGCAGGCAGGAATCTCTCTCAGCCCTATCTTGGAGAAGCCAGGGAGGGAACTTGAAACCTTCTGCCCAGAGCAGCTTCATCCCCTGAGGGGAATATCTTGCAGTGCTCACATATCAAGTCTCCCATTCATATGCAACCAGGGCAGACCCTGCTTAGCTATGGGGACAAGTCATGCTTGCTACCACAAGACCAGCTCTCCTCTCAGTTGATGGCTTAGGTGCATTGTGGGAAGTATTCCAACAGACTGAGGTATGTGAGACACAGTGAAAGGGAGGGTAATCAAGCTGGTAGAACAGAAGGGTGAGGGAGAGATTATTACTGTGAAATGCAGTAGGGTGGAAGGTGAAGGAGGGAGCCAACTTTCATCTCTTTGCTGCTCAACATCCATCCACTACAATTTTTCACACTTTCCCACACCTAACATGTAGTAGTAGTAGTAGTAGTAGTAGTAGTAGTTTATTCTTGGTCACTGACCAGCAAAATACAAAGAAACAGATATATAAGATTCACAAAAACTTTTTTTAAAAAACTCAACCCAGTTTGTAAAAACTGTCTTCAATAGATAGTAATACTTGACTATTCAACTACATAACATGGTCTTATGAATTCTGCTAGCAATTAGGCAGAACTTGGCAACTACACAAGAAATCTTATCATTATGGTCTGATAAAATATAACATATATAAAAGTCATCAGATTAGTCCAGAAAATTTGATAAACATGGGGTAATATACACAGTTCAAATGTGCCTGTAAAAGCTACAATATAACAAACACATGCAGTGTTGTTTCAATGGCTCCCGAATCACAGGGGTAGAGTCACTCCACGAATGGGACTTTGTTAAATCTATATTCGAGCACTGCAGTGTGCAGAATGTTGAACAATGCCTGGGTAAATACTCTGCGATACTTGGCTATCGTGGTTAAAGTATCTGGCAGGGTGTGTGTTCATGTGTTATCATGTAATAATGAAAGGACAGACAAACAGAATGCTTCAATAAGACAGTGAAGCATCCTACATGTCTAACCATATTTTCAGAATGTTAAATATAAGCAGCACAAGTTAAAGCAAAATGTTGATACTATGCTTTGTATTGTCTTTTAAGATCATTAATTATATGACACAGTAAAACATGAGAAAGTGGTTCATTGGTCTTCATTAACAGCAAAGTTCAGTCCAAAGCATAGTGAAATGCTTCCGATGACTAGGCCAATATTAACAAAGTTTAAGATGCATCCCATTGCTCAACCGCAACCCATTTGTGTTCATTAAATAGTAATGTTCAGTCAGTAGTTCTCTGAAAGAAGAAACCAGATGACTTGTCAAATATCCTGTATTGTATATTACCACCCATTATATGGGGGCTTAGGCAGAGCACATCCTGAATGCTTGGCACAAAGGATTACTGTATCCACTAACAAGTATCCCCCCTCCTATAGACAGAAACCCCACAACAGAAAAGTGGGGTGGGAGGGAGAGAACCTTACAGTTTAACCCAAGAGTAAAATATTAACACCCTTTGATACCACACAGGAAATATTCTTAGTACTCACATTCTAAAGACAGAAGTAAACATTTCATTTTTCATCTGTTTTATGTTGTTGTAAACCACACAAAGACAGAAGTTTGTGGCGGTCTACAAATTTGAGCAATAAATCAATTATAAATAAAACAAACAAACAAACAGAAGTACTAGCCACGATGGCTTTATACATGGAACAGAATAATTCTTAAACCCATATATTAGTGCCTTTCAAAATAAGACCAGTACTGCCCAAGGGCATAATCCAGACCTACTTTGGAGTCCAAATTAACTTTCCCCCCAACAGCCAGTAATAATCAGAAAACTAATCTGGGAATGTCACATTATTTCCTTTGGGAAGCTCACCTATTGCTAGCTCTATAGAGACTAGTCAGCTATCAAAAGATTCTGAGGCTGTTCTAACGAGCAGCCAAGCCCAGACTTAGGCAGCCAAGCCTGGGCTTCGCTGCCTGTGCGAACCGCCAGGATCCACACAGATCCCAGTGGTGCTGCGGTGCCAAACCCAGCACTGAAGCATGGCTCTTAGTCCAGGTTAAGAGTGCAACCACACCCTTAACCTGGCCGGGGGGGGGGGGAATTGTGTGTCAGTGTGGGCTGCTTGCAGCATGCGTGGACACAGAGACAGGGGCCTAGAGTGCCCGTCCCCTGGGGGAATCCCCCAGTGCACCATGCACAATGCGTGGTGCACTGTGGGATACCCAGAAGCCAGGACAAGTCCCGGGCTCAGAGCGATCTGCCCTGCTCCACACTGCATGGAGCAGCACTGATCGTATGTAGGGGGCACTCCACATTCCCCCCAAAGCATAGCATGATCGTCTGGGGGATGGCAAAGTAGATCGTATGAATCTCTATCTGTTTTATTCTGGAGGCATTGGAAAGGGGTTGGCAGCTGTCCCCCCCACCTGTACACAAAGTTCTAGATTTAGTATGCATTTTGCACTGCGTTTATGGTACATAAGGTTAGTGTGCCGTCAAGTCGATTTCGACTCCTGGCACCCACAGGAGGGGTTTACCACTGCCTCCTTCTGCACAGTATGAGATGATGCCTTTCAGCATCTTCCTATGTCACTGCTGCCCTATATAGTCTGGGAAACAGACCAATGGGGATGCAAATCAGCAACCTTCTGCTGGTTAGTCAAGCATTTCCCCGCTGCACCACTTAAGGTGGTATATTGAATTAATTTAAAGACTATAACAATGCACTTTTAAAAACAGTTTGTGGAACAGGTATACTTAAACGAGTTCTTTTAGTGTATATAGATGGAAACAGAGATATCACTGGTCTAAAATGGCATTAAAAATACAAATAACTGGAACCCTTGCATAGCACTAACCTACTGGTAGATTTAGATGAGTGATCTTCCAGTTAAAGTGAATATTTTAGGCACCTGAATGGAGTACCATGAGGAAGGACCATGGAAAGAGTCAAATCTAGATAGGGATGAGCCCAAATGGAATTAGGCAGCTGCGGGTGGGGCGTAGTTCCCTTGAAAGATAAGCAGGTCCTTACCTTGTCCTGCGTCACACTATCGCTTTTCTGGGTAAGGTGCTCATTCTATAAAAGGCTGTGTGCAACTGCAGTGCTGCTTTCTGCAGCCTATGCAAGGTGTTAACATGCACATGGCCGCTGCGCATGCCGTCAACATGTGCAGGCTGCAAGGAGCAGCGCTTTAGCCACACACAGCCTTTTGTAGAGTGAGCACCATGCCCAGAAAAGCTGTGGGGCAGCGCAGGAACAGGTAAAGGCCCGTTTACCTGATTTTAAAGGGAACTGCTCCCTGCCGCGCCAAACCGGTTCGGCTGCGAGTGCCGAACCGGTTCGTGCACACTTCTAGATCTAGAGTGGAATCTAGGTTGCCAAACTCACATTGGCCCATTATCTCAAAGCTTGTTATTCTTTTTATGGCCCCATTTCACATGGATATCCAGCACAAAAGCACAGTAAAAAGTCATGCTGTAGAGTGGGGAGAAAAGAAAGACATGGGAATCACTCTTGAAAACTGGGAATAGGAGAAAGAAGATTTATCTCATTTCACAGCAAAGCAATTCCATCTAAATGTCTTAGTAACCAATTCCATTTACAAACAAGAATTTCCCCCCCAAGAAATTGACACACCTTTTATTGAAGAACATGGAATTATTAAAAATAACCATATTTACCCCCCCTCAGGTAGACAGCATTCCTTCCTAATGTGTTGGTGTTGAGGACTCCCAGAATGATTGTTCTGGGTGACTTCAACATCCAGCTCAGGACTTCATGGCCACCATGACAACATGAGGCTGTCCCAAATGTTGTTGACCAAACACATGAACTGGGGCATACTCTGGGTCTGGTTGTTTTGTTTTTTTTACTGGAAAGGAGGATGGTGATTTGAAAGTGGGGGATCATCTATGCCCTTGTCATGGTCAGATCACTTCCTTCTGAGTCTTTTAGAGTCTTAGCGGCTACACCTCCCTGCAAGCGTGGGAGACCTATACAAATGGTCCACACCCAGAGACTGATCAATTCCTTAGGGCTCTGGGGGATTTTCCAGCTGGTATGGCAGAGCTCTAATTGCTCTCTGGAATGGAGAGATGGCTCGGATAGTTGACATGATCGTTCGCAAGTGCCTTCTTCTGCAAAGCAGAGTCCATAGTGTGCCTTGGTATACACCTGAACTGAGGGCAATGAAGCAAGCTGTGAGATGGCTGGAACATGTGGAGGAAAACCCAGGGTGAGTTTGAGTGAACACAGTTAGAGCTTATTATCAAGCTTATTCTATGGCAGTGATAGAACAGAAGAAGTGCTTTTTTCCACCCACCATTGCATCCTCTCAAGGTTTACCAGGTGGTGCAGGGCCTTTTGAAATCTGGCCCCGGGCAAGATGTATCAGAACCCTTGGTAGCACTCTGTGATGCATTTGCACAGGATTCTAAAGTAGCTCGCATTCACCATGAGTTGGACTCTACGGCTGATGCAGGATCATTGGGAGAGGTGTCCAGAGTCTAGTTTTACTGGAGAAGTTTCACTTATTGGTCACTGAGGGTGTGGACAAGTTGTTTAGTCGAGTTCAGACAACCACGTGCATGCTTGACCCTTGCCCTTCATGGCTTATTAAATGTAGTAGGGGGGGATTTTTTTAGCTGGGTCCAGCAGGTTCTAAATACCTCATTGAGAGAGGGAGTGGTTCCACCTCCACTGAAGGAAGCTATTATTCAACCACTCATAGAGAAACCTTGTTTGGACCCAGAGGATGTAAACAACTATGGGTCTGTGGTCAATATTCCCGTCCTGGGCAGGTGCTTGAGTGTGTAGTAGCTGACCAGCTCCAGACTCTATTGGAGGAAATGGACTATCGAGATCCATTTCAATCAGGCTTCAGGCCCAGCTTTAGAACAGAAACTGTTTTGGTCACCCTGTAGGTTGACCTGTGCAGAGAGTGTGGGGGATGCAACCCTGTTAATTTTCTTGGCTCTCTCAGTAGCTTTCAATACCATTGACCATGGTATCCTTTAGTATAAGCTGGCTGAGTTGGGTGTGGGAAGCATTGCTTGGAGGTGGTTCCATTCCTACCTTGAGGCCCATTCCCAAAAGGTGCTGCTCAGGGATTACTGCTCAACCCCTTGGCCAACTGCAATCTTACCTGGACAGAGATAGCTTGACCACAGTTACTCATGCTCTGGTAACCTCTCACTTAGATTACTGCAATGTGTTGCATGTGGGGCTGCCTTGACTCCAGAAACTGCAGCTGGAAACAGCCTGGAAACTGCAGCTGGTACAAAACAGGGCTGCAAGATTATTACCTGGACGTTTTGAGCATATTACGGCAGTGCTTCGTCAGCTACAATGGCTCCATCCATTTCTAGGCCCAATCCAAAGTGCTAGTTTTAATTTTTAAAGCCCTAAATAGTTTGCATCCAGGTTGCTTGAAAGAACACCTTGCCCCATATGACCCAACCTGGACCTTAAGATCTCTTCAGAGGCCCTCCTCCGAGTGCCCTGCCAAATGCGGTGAGGTATGTGGCAGCTAGGGAGAGGGCCTTTTCAGTGGTTGCACCCCATTTATGGAATAGCCATAAACCTTATGGAATAACCTCCCCAGTGAAGTTTGCCTGGCTTCATCACTTTGTTCTTTTAGACACCAGGTGAAAAGCGTTTTGTTCACTCAAGCCTTTTAAATTTTAGATCTGATTTCAACTGATTTTAACAATGTCTTTTAAATTAGGAACATAGGAAGCTGCCATATAGTGCGTCAGACCATAGGTCCATCTAGCTCAGTATTTTCTACCCAGACTGGCAGTGGCTTCTCCAAGGTTGCAGGCAGGAATCTCTCTGTTCTGTACTGTATTTTGTATCCCCCCCCCCTTTATTGGTCCATTACGATTTTAATGTGTTGTGTGTTTTTATCTCATGTTTTAATGTTGTGTTTTAAGCCACCCAGAGAACAATTTGTTATGTGGTGGCTAACAAATAAAGGTTATTTATTATTATTATTATTATTATTATTATTATTATTATTATTATTAATTTATTATTATTATTAACATCGTTGCCTTTCAAAACTGAACATACCCAGAAGAAAATAAGCTAAATGCAACAAGTAAGTAAAATATTATATACAGCTTTCATACACCACTTTTCTTCCACGATAGAACTCTCAGGGCTGGTAAGCCAAGACTACACCCTCCCGTGCCCACATGTGAATTGGAAGAATTCGATTTCTGATTGTGTTTAGGAACAAGTCATTAGAGGCTGATTCTAACCAATGTGACTGAAATAAACCAAAAGAAATGTGAAAGTTTGGAGTTGGGGTCAAATGTTGTTTCAAACATTTTGGTTAGAAGAAACCTGGATTGATTGATCGGTTGGTTGATTTGTCATGACCAATCCTAGATTGTTTCTAACCACAATGGGCGGGTGAGGGGGATACTTCTTTCAACTCATGGGTGGGTGGGGAAAGCCCACGTACCTGAGGCTGACTGACAACTTATGAAACCAAGGTTAATCTTGGCTTCACATGATGACTGAACCAACATTATGGCCATACACTGGGTTTCCAGGCAATCACCTATCCACATACTGAGCAGCCCCTGACCCACTTAGCTTCAGGAAGGTTGCTACAGTATGTGCCTTCAAGCCATGCCATACTGTAACCTTTTTAAATGAGATCATTGCTACTAATTATCAAAGTGTTCATAGAACCAGAATGGGACCCCCAAAAAAGTTCAACTCCCTTTGTCATATTTAGTGAGCAGCTGCTTATGACGAAATAATGTTAATGCTTTCACACAGATCCCAGAAAAGAATCTCGGTGATTAATTTTACATATTGTGGAATCTAGCCATCCAGGAGAACAGTCAGTAGCTTTGCTTCTTTGCATCAAGAAGCTCAAAAGGGCTTTTTCTTGGCCACTACTCACCACAACAGGATATTATGGTTCTCTAAAAGAGGCTGGTGACTACCCACAATCTTAATCTGTTCAGATCAGTGCTAAATGTGCAAGGAGACATCAGTTCAAGAGAACCCCTGGGAGCCTTAAAATCAGACAATAAGTGTTGGCAAAGAGAGAGGCTGGACAGGTAACAAAGCTCTCATTTTCTTCATAATAGAGAGCTGAAGGGAACAACAGGAACAACATTCTAGAAGAACAGAAATATCCTCCCTCAATACAGCAGGAATCTGTTGCTTAGGAACAAGATCAGGAAGCATTTCATACAGCAAGATGTTGAATAAAACCTTTGGCACTCAAGGGACAGAGAAACTCTCAAAATATGGTATATATACGCAGCTCTCTTAGTCATCTGGAGTATCTCGCTGTGTATCATGTGCGTGGCTTTTGGATCCATTCCAAAGGAAACCAAATGAAACACACATACAGCAACTGTAAGCCCTGAACTATGACAAAATCAATACCAGGAGAGCTACAGCCAGGTTTCAAATGAAAAACAGCAAGACTGGACTTGAATAGTGGCTTAAAGAAGCATAAGAATACTGTTTAAACAGTACCCTAAATATCTGTTTTGTAGCATATAAGTGTATATGCTCTGCATACATGTACAAGGATAAGTTTTTAGTATGGGTGCTACAGCACCTCCCCTCTTCACTTCCTCATTCACATTCGTAATTTCTAAAATAGTTACCCAAACACACTTGTAGGGGCTGTTTTGGATTTATTTGGAAGAAAGTTACTTTCTTGAGTGTTATTTAGATAAGAAACATATACTGTTCTGTGAAGGATCTTAAGATTTGTCTAAGGTATGTCAATACCATTGGGGTTAACTTTTAAGTATCGCTGCATACTATTAATGGTTGACTTGTTCATAAAGTTATGAATTTGTGGGGGTTCGAGGAACACTGCAAATTACCAAACCCACCCCAGTAAAGCAACAGGTTCCATGACAGGGGCAGTGAAAGGAGGAGCAAAACAGTGGGGAGGAGAAGCTACACTGAAAACTGCAAGCAGTCAGCTCCCACAGGCAGCCAGTTCCCCTGAATGATAGGGAGGCCCCTCATGACCAATATCCTGCTTATTAGATAGGGCCTATTCATGAGAAGGGAACGAAGGCAGGATGCCAGCAGAGCCTGAAAACTGCATACAGAGGGTGAAGGAAGCAGATGGCCCTGTGGCTACCTCCAGTGAAGGGGGAAAACTATAAGCTGTTTAAAGGTAAAGTGTGCCGTTGAGTCGGTGTTGAATCCTGGCGACCACAGAACCCTGTGGTTTTTCTTTGGTAGAATACAGGAGGCGTTTACTTTTGCCATCTCCCGCGCAGTATGAAATGATGCCTTTCATCATCTTCCTATATTGCTTCTGCCCAATATAGGTGTTTCCCATCGTCTGGGAAACATACCAGTGGGGATTCGAACTGGCAACCTCATGCTTGCTAGGCAAGTCATTAGGGGTGTGAATAACCTCATTTCCTCAGGTCAGAAGGGTCCCAAAATTGTCCCACTTCCTTACAAAATCATCCTCTTCCTTACAAATCCATTTAAAGAAAAAAACCCTAGATGAACGTGAAGAATGATACAAGATAATAAACTGTAGAACAGAAACCAACCTAAGATTATCAAGCTCAAATTGCATTCGAGTAGAACAGATGTTATACCAATCAACTTCACAGATCCATTGACAATTGTGTCATTTTAGAGTTCACTGCGAATCCAGACCAATAATCATACAAAACACTGATAAAACAAAGATCTTTCAAATAAAGAGATAAGATCAACTAGTGATGTGTGCTTGAGCTCAGAACTGCCTAGCAGAATGAACTGTTCTGTCTGCCAGGTAAAAGCAGGTGGCCAACAGCCTTCGAGTACACCACAGCTGGCCAATCCTGAGGCTTTATATTGCCTGCTAGTCACAGGGGTTGCAGTTGTACATTCTAATTGCCTTCTGTGCCTATAAAAAATTCCTAGACTTGAGCACACACATTCTTCAGTGGTTTTCTAGGTTAGGTCCCAGTCTTGGACCCAAAGGTCCCTACTTGCCAAAGGCCTCTGGCAAGCAAGGGAGATCAGGACAGGAGAAGTAAGAGAAACAAAATAAGTGCACCTGGTGGGGTTACTGGCTCTCAATGAAATAATAGGATCTTCAAGCTGTAGCACTCTGTGTACACAAATCTTCCTCTGAACAGTATACCCTACTACTAAGCTCTAAAATGCATCACATAATATGCGAAAACTTGACTTCAGCATAAGTTGCAACCACCAGAATTGTAGAAGCATCCCACAAAAATGGTACCAACACTACAGAGGAATACCTCCCTCTGAATTGCCCAAACAGCTGGAAATATACAAACAGAGCAACACACAAATGAAAACTGTTCAAAGGAGGTATGATTATAACGGGAAATCAAGCAGAAGAAGTTGCCTATGTGGTGCCGCATGCACTCAGTGTCCCATTTAAACTTGGTTGCCTCTGTTACAGGTGTGATGTTAGAATGTCAGGGATCCATACAGGCCTGGTATACGTGAGAGATCCTTGCTGCCATGTGGCTAGGTTTTTCTTACCTGCCCAGCAGGTGCAGAGCCCGACCGCCAGCTTGGCTGCGGCAGAGGCCCCACTCACCCCGCCCCCTGCATCTGACATCAGACGCGGGCAGCGTGTGTCAGGCTGGTGCTGCATTTGCAGCGCCGGCCATTTAACTCCTGAAGGGACTGCGGGATAGTGTTGGCCATTTAACTCCTGTGCTGGCCACTGCAAATGCAGTGCTGGCCATTTAACTCCCGAAGGGGCGATGCGGCCCCTTCGGGAGTTAGATTTGGGCTGGCGCTGCATTCGCAGCGCAGCCATGAGCAGCTCTTCCATGCCTTGAAGAAAGGTTGTATTTTAAAGGCTGTCACCAGACATTACTCTAAATCGGTTATCATCTTAACAGACATGGAGCTGATCTGAGCTACAGACCAACATGCAACAGCTACTCAACTACAGGTGGACATCTGCCTTAGAAAACTGGGGAAACCTGCATTTCATAATGGGGAAGTATATTAAAATACTCTAACATTAGGCCACATCAGCTCTAGGATTTGCCAAGAGGCAAATGTTTTGACAAAATTACTTAACCAGTGTTCGCTATAACAGGGATTTTCAGGTGTTGTTGACTACAACTCCCTTAATCCCCAGCCAAAGGTGAAAGCAGCTGGGAATGATGAGAACTGTAGTCAATATCTAGGTATCCCTAATATTATTTATTATTATTTATTTATTAGATTTATATACCACCCTTCGAAAATGGCTCAGGGCGGTTCACAGCATGATAAAAACAATTAAAACAAATTAACAATTAAAAACTATTAAAACACAATAAAACCAATAAAACAGCTAAAAGCCCTGAAAATCAGGGCAACAATTTAAAACAGTTAATCATTTAAAACCCTGGAAGGCCAGGGAAGGCCAGTACAAGGAACCCTGCTTAAGACCCTAATACAATTTAAGAATAAAGCGTGGGAGAGAAAGCAAAATAAACAGGCAGCAAACAGCTGCCTGAAATGAGGGGGGGAGCCGGGGCCACGCCCCCTTCGCATGTGATGTCACATGCAAAGGGGGCATGGCCCAGACTCCAGAGAGCCTGAGTGAGTGGGGGAGTGAGCCAGATGACGCCCCCTTTGCAAGGGATGTAACAGGAGAGGAGGGGACACTGCTGGGGCCGGAGACAGGCCACCACTGTGGAGAAATCATGGATAGTACTTTAAAAAAAATAAAAAACAGGGGTACTCTTCCCTCCTCCACCCTCCCTGCAGCCAGCCACCGACACCTCGCTCCCCGCAGCAGCAAAAATCCTATTTGCCTATGGGTGGCAAATCTGCCCCTGCCCGGGGCTTTGGAATATGCTCCCTGCTGAAATAAGAGCATCTCCTTCTCTGTTTGTTTTCAGGAAGACCCTCAAGACTCACCTGTTCTCACAGGCTTTTAATTAGAATTTTAATACTTTTAATAATTGTTTTATGCTATTGTTTTTATTGTGTCCCATGTATTTTAATCTGTGTTGGCTTTTAAATATTGTTTTAAATTTTTTACATCCCCTAGAAATGTACATATCAGGTGGTATAAAAATATGATAAATAAATAAAAATATGGTAAGTCTTTAAAAGTAGTATAATCAAAAGTGCAGGAGAGACAAGATCTCATTTGTGGGGTTAAATGTTCTGCACTTCCTATTTGATTGAAACTATCATTGCACTGCCATTTACCCTCACGTTTCGTTGTTTGCTTGCAGTACTTTGCACTTGTTCCTTTCCCGCCCCCATTTTCTCCTTCCTACACTCACAGAATGTTCTCTTTCCTTCTGCTTTGATGTGTTTTTCCTTCCCACAAGGCTTTAGTTCCTACAAACATAAAGTCACTTAGAAAATGAACGTGAGCAGCAGGATTCTGTTTTGAAAGGCTTGGAGTGACAGACCTGTCCTTGACTTCATAAATGTGTTTTATACGGGAGCAATAAGCATAAGAGCTAAATGTCCTTTGTGGCCTTTACGCAGCAAAGCAGGAACATGTGTGGGCCAGAATTTAATCTGGCTGGATAAAGGCAAGTCAGACAAGTTAATAGTATTCATTCTAATTTGCTTGTAAAGGAAACACTGCTTATAAGGAATGGAGCAAATACTCCTCTGAATGCATATATGTCTTAATGTAATATATCCATCTCAGAGTAATGAGCTCTGGGAGGTCAGACAATGTCTGAACTAGCAGTCATTTGAAGGATGAACTGTATAATGTGACTGATGATCAAGCCCAAGCAATGCACACCTTTCTTTGTATGTACTCAGCTGTATGGAGCAACTTCACCTTTTCTACCTGGCCCATGAATACATGAAGGGTGACGGCTACTCCAAAAAAATCACTTGCATGAAATGAAGGGAATCACAGCTGGAGCTTGAAGTTCTCTGCAGCAGTACCCACTCAGAAAGAAGTAACCCATTTTTGACAATAAAGGGTGCTTTTACTTCTTGGATGGCTGCAAAGGAAGCTTCAGTAAAAGTTTTAGCTGTTCTTCGTGATTCTTGTAGATAATTTTGTATTCTTGTAGGAACTGCATCTGTCAATCACGGCCAATATCGTGGTCTGTGTGTAGTTAGCACAGTAGAGGGAGGGAAAACTAAATTTGCTAATGAGGGTGCTGAGAATTCAGCACCCTGAGAATTTCAGCTTTTTTATAATAATTTTAAAAAGCAAACTTTTAGTTATTCTGATTGCAAATATTACCAAAATCAGACTTCAAAGGCAATCCCTGGGAAAGTCCATCCCTAGATAAAGTTAGCTATTTCCCTCCTTATTGGATTTTGGATGCAATACCAAGGCAGCCCTCTTCTAGAGGCTTTGGGTTGCCTTGATAAGCATGTTTTCTTGTTTCTGTGGCTCTGATTAATATTGTTACTAACTTGTTTTCACAGTGCATTTTAAAAAATTGGCTATGTTTAATATAAAACATAAAATTGTTTTAAATGACTTTATACTGTTTTCATTATTATAAAAAAATCTTATTTATATATATATATATTTCTCTAAGGCATACCTGTTGCTAATCCCATGTGTGGCAGCTCTCATGAGAGTTTGCGAGCAGCTGCCGATTAGTGACAGAAACAGATGGACGGAAACAGCTGGCCAGGAGAACAGCCGAGCAGGCGGTGGCCAGGCTGACCGGCTGGCGAACAGGGAGGAGAAGCGGGAAGTCCACAGGCAAGAGCTGAGGGCATGCTCTCTCTCCTACTGTTACACCCCTGCAACTGGTATTTAGAGGTATCTTGCTTCTGAGGCTGGAGGTGGCCTATAGCCCTCAGGCTAGTAGCCATTGATAGACCAGTCTTCCGTAAATTTATCTAAACTCCTCTTAAAGCCATCTAGGCTGTTGGCTGTCACTACATCTTGTGGCAGAGAAATGCATAGGTTGATTATGCATTGTGTGAAAAAGTAAATCCTTTCATCATCCTAAATTTCTTGTCAATCAATTTCATGGGATGAATCCTGGTTCTAGTGTTATGCGAGTGGGAGAAAAAAATTCTCTCAATTCACTCTCTCTACATCCATGCATGATTTTATAGATTTTATAGATTTATATATATGATTTTATCATGTCTTCCCTCAGTCTTTTTCATAAACTAAAAAGCCCTAGGAGTTGTAGCCTTGCCTAGTAAGTGCTCTAGGCCCCTGATCATCTTGGCAGCCCTCTTTTGCACCTTTTCCAGTTCTATAATGTCCTCTTTCAGCTATGGGGACCAGAACTGTACACAGTACTCCAAATGTGGCCGCATCATAGATTTGTGTAAGGGCATTATAATATTAGCATTTTTATATTCAACCCCCTTTCTAATGATTCCAAGCATGGAATTGCCCCTTTTCACCGCTGCTGAACATTGAGTTGACACTTCCAATGAGCTGTCCACCATGACCCCAAGATCCCTCTCCTGGTCAGTGACCAACAGCTCAAACCCCATCAGCATATAAGTAAAGTTGGTGGGGGGGGGGTTTGCTCAAATATACATCACTTTATACTTGCTAACGTTCAACTGCATTTGCCATTTTGTTGCCCACTCCCCGAGTTTGGAGATATCCTTTTTAAGCTCCTCACAATCAGTTTTGGATTTCACTACCCTGAATAGTTTGGTGTCATCTGCAAATCTGGACACCTCACTGCTTACCCCAGATTCTAGATTATTTATGAATATATTAAAAAGCACTGGTCCAAGTACAGATCCCTGGAGGACCCCCACTACTTTCTTTCCTCCATTTAGATGACTGTCCATTTATACCTACTCTCTGTTTCCTGTTCTTCAACCAATTACCAATCCACACATGAACCTGTCCTCTTATCCCATGACTGCTGTTCTCTCGAGAATCTTTGATGAGGAACTTTGTCAATTTCTTTTAAAAAACAAATAATAGGTCAGAGATCTAGCTGTTTTTTAGAGCAGAATTTGGGTTACCTTGGTACAGAAACATCTCTAGTAGCAAGGGAATACCACTGGGATTTAGTTGTATAATGACAATCCCGTCTATTACACTGCAAGTTGAAGCTAATGCTACAATCGATTCTGAACCAACATTATGGGCATACACATACTCATCCGCCAAAACTCTAGGTTAACTGCAAGCCACTGAAAACAAAGTGTAACATTAGACTGAACTTCAAAACTCAAGAGGTCAATCTAAATGCTATTAATCTAAATGTAACAGAAATGACAATCATGCTTGCAAATAGAAAATAGCATCATGTTCATGGAGCTCATATATTAATACTACAACATTTGAGGAATAAAAACAATTACATTTTGAAAGCATTCATCAAATCAGAAATCCCTTGAAATGCCCTACATCAAAATATAAATTCCAGTCAGTATATAATGCAAATATGTAACCAATGGTTATTACAAAATTATACTAAACTAAAATGGAAGGCTATGAATAATTCCAAGCTTGTTGTCTAACATGCTATACAGTCATCCCTTGCCAACTGCGAGGGTTCTGTTCCAGGAAAACCTCATGGTCGGCGAATTCACTGTTGGCGAGCCATTGAAATCAATGGCAAACAGGGTGTTAAGGGAATCATGGTCGCGAAAGGACTGCAAAATACAGTAAAAAATAGAAAAATTCTCCAATAATTACCCCGACCCCTGAAAATCATGAAAAACCACCCCAAAATGGCAAAAAATCTCACCAATCCACAGATGCTCGGGTTGCAGTTGGTGAGACCTGCCATGATTTCCCTGTCACAGATACACAAAACCACAATTGGAAACCTGCAGTTGGCGAGCGATGACTGTATTGCTATTATCAATAGGAACATACTATTTTTAAACTAAACGATTATATTTACCGTTATCTTTGCTGCTGTTTTCTTCAATCGTCATTTGTTCGGCCAGTTCAGAAAGTGACTCATCAATGGTCTGGCTCCCACGCAATGTTAGCGAAAGTCTCCTCTTGAACTTTTTCATTCTATCAGCAGTAGGTCTGGCTTAAGGAAGCCTGTTTAAAAAAGCAAGTGTTTATTTTAAAACATTTAGGACCAAAAGGAAATTATTTCAGCTATACAAGATAGATCTATTAATTCTTGGCTTTTTTTTTTAAACAAGAAAGTTCATTTTAAAAGAATAGGTACGCTCTGAAACAATGAATTTTGGACTGGCTACCAACACTAATCATGACTCACTTCAATTCTATTGTGGTCTATTTGCAGGTTTGGGGTGGGTCATTTGTAGCACAATAAAATACCTCATCAAAAGATACTATTAAATAATAAATGCATTTAACATCTCATCATCCCAACTCAGCCACAGCTTCTAAAAGCCAATCTAAAGTCTTACAATCTCAGACTTTGACAGATCTCTTGGAACAATTCTACAATGGTGGGGCAGTCACCTGGTACATTTTTCCACAAGCTCTTGCTATCCCAAGTTGGTATGTGGATAAAATAATTAGGGCGTATTTGATGTATCTTAAGGATTGTGATGAAACACAAAGGAGAGTATTGGTTCTGCAAGGTATGTATGGCCCTACTAAGAGCATCGCAATATTTCCTGTGAGAGGGGAAATGGGACATGTGTGGGAGCTGACTTGTATACACAGTTCTGTGAGTATGCTGCAGGTTTCACTAGTTTGAAGAGGGAACACACAGCACAACACATACACACACCACAAAGAAACAGAATAGAACATGGAAAGAAATTTTAGGGGAAAGTATGAATGCTCCTTCCTAGTTGTTGTTGTTGGGTTTTTTTAAGCAGCTGGCCAGTTTGTCTAAACAAAAATGAGCTCACTTTGCTTGATCAATTCAAAACTGGACAGTGTTTCAAATAGCAGGGCTAGACATATTTTATTTATTACATTTCTTAACCGCTCAAAACTTGCTTATGAAGCTTATGAAGACAGAGCAGACCAAGGACAACAAGAGTTACTCCAGAGACTGCTATAAACAAATGGAAAGATTTACCAGTTTAATTTCCATAGAATCATAGAATCTTAAACTTGGCAGGATGCTAGAGGTCTTCTAGACCAATTACCTTTCTCAGAGCAGAAAACTGTAACTCTGACAGATGGCCATCCAAGCACTGTTTTCAATTCCCCAGCGGAAGAGAGCCCACCACTGCACGAGGCAGACTAGTTCATAGTAGGGCAACTCTTATGATTTGGAAATTCCTCCCTTGTGATATTAACCCACTGATTCCGGTTATACCCTCACAAACAACAGACGACAAATTTTCTCCTACTCCTGTGTGACAGCCCTTTGGAGATTTAGAATTTTTAAGTACTGCTTAATGCTTAAACAAGCCATCAGTGGCAGAAAATCATGTACAACACCACACTTTCCACATTACAATCAATGGAATGTATCTCTTATTTACATTTTATTTAGAAGATTTATATGTTGCTTTTCAACAACAAATAAATAATTTTACGCAGCAAAATAAATGAGAAGAGTCCCTGTCACAAAGTGGCTTACAATCTTTTTAAAAAGTCTTGTTTCCCACTTCCTAACTGTGGACAGGAAAAATATTTTAAAAACAGGGAAAACAAGTTCAGATTTTGGCTGTGTGTATGCTGAGGAACAGACTCAATAGAAGAAGCTGTTAATATGCTGTAATCAGTAGAGAGATTTACAGGCTAACTGGCACTCTGGACCAAGTACATTCAGGGTTAGATTATGATGGGATTGTTAAATTTAGAGACTATTCCCACGATCAGGTGAAATCGGGCTAGGGGAGCCTAGCCCGATTTCTCCTGACCGTGAGAACCACTGGGCTCACAGGCAAGCCCGGTGGCCTCCAGGCAGTTAAACCTGCCCAACTACCCCTCCCCTTAAACCAGGTTTGCGGAGCGAGTGCTCCACAAACCCGTTGTTTTAAATCGTGAGTAGCCGCGGTGCATCTCCGTTCTGCGGCTACTCATGGGGAGACCCCCGCAGGAGGCTCAAAAGCAGCCTCCCGGCTCAGGGGTCTCTCCAGCATGCCCTGTGGGCTTGTGCAGGGCATGCTGGAGCTTCCGGGGGGGCGCGCGGCCCCCAAACTCCCCAGCCCCGGCCGGCTCCGTGACAGAGCTGGCAGTCGCCTGGGCGGCCACTGCGGCCGCCCAGAGCAGACTTGTCTGCTTGTCTGCGGGAAGAGCCGGCTTCAAACCCCCTAGAGCAGTGGTTCTCAACGTGTGGGTCCCCAGATGTTGCTGAACTACAACTCCCAGCATCCCTAGCCCCATTGGCCTTTGGATAGGGATGCTGGGAGTTGTAGTTCAGCAACATCTGGGGACCCACACGTTGAGAACCACTGCCCTAGAGGCTCTTCTCACAGATCGTGAGAAGAGCCTCTCTGAGTCCCAAATTCTGTCAGCCTCCAACCTGGTTCTTGCGCTAGAGGAGAAGGCATGGTTTCTGCTTCTTTGTGGATGGTCCCTCATGATGCGGTAGTAACATGTGAGCTCCAGAGATCAAGCAGTAAGGACAAAGTTACTTCCCATACTAGCTTTGCCAGTCCTTGGTCAGGGGAGAGAGGAAACTCTTCCATTTGAAAGCTGTAATTTTATTTTTGATCTGCAGACTTTTAAAACTGAACTGCTGCTATTTTTTTAAAGCCATACCAGAGATAGTTTTTAACCCAAAATGCTAGGGCAATTATAGTAGAAATTATACTAGCTTCTGCTGAAAATCTGAATGACAATATAAGCTATTCAATGCCACCAGATGTTGGGAGGACCACCTTTGAGCAAAATGTCCATATTGGCCCCCCTCTGTATTACCCCATCTTCTCCTTGCCAGTATCACTGCTGTCCATTTGACTGTCCTCTCCCTCCAGGCCCAATCCATACCACTGTCAAGAGGGAGAAGCCAAGACGAGTGGAAGCCACCACTCCTTGCTCTCCTCCCCACTTCCCCTCATCATCATCATCACTGACTGCACATTTGCAGATGGCAGGTAAGCAGGGAGCAACAGCAGGGAGCAACAGAGCTGCTGTCTCTCTCAGGGTCAGCAGTGGGCTGCAGGGGTCACAGATATTCAGTTATGCCAATACTGGCCCTGGAGCAATTACTTTAAAAAATATTACTCATCTGGCACAGATCTGTTCCAATGTTTTGCCAATTCAGACTGAATGAAGCAGAATCCGGTAAGAGAGAAATATGGCATAAGAAAAGTTTTTAATCCATTCTGCAATTCTTCTTAGCTCAGAACTGAAGGTAGCATTTAGCACCTTCGTTAACTGCTGCATATACTAAACATACCTTCTTGAGGGCTAGAAATTTAAGCACAAAATCAAATGTGATTTTCAAGAACCACCACCTCACCATTAATCTGAAAATAAAAGCAATACATACAAGGACATCAATTTGTTTGTTTGTTTATTTATTTATTTATTTTACTTTCCAGTGGAAACTAAATTCCTACACACACTTCACTAAAGCTGGATAGTTGTTGCAGAATGATAATGTTCAATGCAAAAAAAAAAAAAAATTAAATTATTAAAGAGGAAAAAAAACAGGCTCTAAACTAAATTTAGTAGTCAACTGTCCCTTTTCAATGAAACACTGCTTTCTTGCTATCATTGTCAGGTTAGCCCAAGGTTATGATTACGATGCAAAACCCACATTTCAGATGCTCATAACATCCATGACTCAGCTAACCCCCAGCTCTACAAGGTAGAAGAAAGCAAGTCCACACACAAAACCTACAGTCAGTTTGTGGACCCCAGCATGAGCAGCATTCACTGGTGGGTCCAGAGGAGTAAACAGGCTGCAAAAGATGGTTCAGAGGCACATTAATCCACATTTACAGAAAAATTGTTCCTTCCTGTGTGTGGTTTTTGTTCTCTTTAGCTGAAAAGCTGTCAGAAATTAAGAACAGAAGGAGGTGGTTCTCAGTACAGATCAGTATGATAGTGAATACAAAGTTCTATTAAAGATGCACCTGTAATATACACTGACAGCTATTAACAGTGGTCAGAGTACCAATACACATTTTAGGAACCATTATGATGGGATTTTGATGCGAAAGATGGCACACAACTACCGGTATATTGGGTACTTTATTAACAGTTACAATATATCCATGTCTTAATTTTACTGGACTATTTTAGTATTAATTTTTGTCACTTTTCAAATTAGTAGACAGATCCATCTGAACAGAAAAGACACTAGAGGAACAATATAGAGTTCACCTTTGCTGCCACTCATTATTGAAGATATCACAAATAAGTAATATGACTTCTTAATGTGCCACAGCTTTATTGGCAACAGTCAGTAGGGATGTGCCTGGTACGGAACAGTCTGGACCGGCGCCGAAGGGGGGCCTTTCTTTTAGGGCGGGGAGGGCTTACCCCTCCCGCCTCTTTGCCCCCTCCAGCGCCCGTATTTCACTGTGTAATTGGGGCGCTGGAAACCAGCCGCCCCGCCACCCCCCCGCAAGCGGATTAGGGCCAAAAGTAAGCTACTGCCACCGTCGCCCACCCACCCTCCCTCCCTCCCAGCCGCCCGCCCAAGTCCTCACCGCATGGTGTTCCAAAAAAGAAAGGAGCTCGCGAACAGAGCTTCTCTCTCGGCAAAGTCTCGGCCCCAACTGGGGCCTTGGGCACGCGCGCGCCGCATAGGACACCTGGGAACTTCCGCCGGAGGCCTGGTATACCCGCCGGCAGGGGACGAGGCCGGGTAGACCGGGCCTCCGGCGATCGGAGGCCCAGTCTACCCAGCCTCGTCCCGGCAGGTAGACCGGGCCTCCGATCGCTGGAGGCCCGGTCTACCCGGCCTTGTCCCCTGCTGGCGGGTAGACCAGGCCTCCGGCGGATGTTCCCAAGTGTCCTATGCGGCGTGCACGCGCCCAAGACCCCAGTTGGGGCCGAGACTTTGCCGAGAGAGAAGCTCTGTTCGCGAGCTCCTCTCTTTTTTGGAACACCATGCGGTGAGGACTTGGGTGGGCGGCTGGGAGGGAGGGAGGGCGGGCGACGGTGGCAGTAGCTTACTTTTGGCCCTAATCCGCTTGCGGGGGCGGCGGCTGGTTTCCAGTGCCCCAATTACACAGTGAAATATGGGCGCTGGAGGGAGCAAAGAGGCGGGAGAGATAAGTAAGCCCTCCCCGCCCTAAAAGAAAGGCCCCCCTTCGGTGCCGCTCCGAACTGCTCCGGACCAGGCACATCCCTATAAGTAAGCCCTCCCGCCCTTAAAAGAAGACCCCCCACCCGGACCCGGACAGGTCCGAACCGGTCCGGACAGTTTGGAAGCCTTTCGAATGGCCTCCAGACCGGTTCGGACACACCCCTAACAGTCAGCAGCTTTCATAATAAAGAAAAACCACCATTACACAGAAAATGATCAAATCAGTAATAGTTGGAAGGATGTATGCTGCCACACAGAGATCAGTCTAGCTCTAAGCACAAAACCCGCACCCCAGACACGCCCCCACGTCCGACATCAGATGCGGGGGGCATGGCTTTGCTCCCAAATGGGACCATGAGGCCCTGTTTGGGAGCTCAGTCAGCCAGCACTGCATTTGCAGCGTGGCCGGAGTGACTCTCCCTGCCTTTTAAAGGCAGAGAAAGCCGCTCCTGGACGCACTGAGAATGCAGTGCTGGCCGACTGAGCTCCCAGACAGGGCCCATGCGGCCCAGTTTGGAAGTGAAACCACGCCCCAGCATCTGACAGCAGATGCGGGGTGTGTGGCTATATGCTCCCTGCATCTGACATTAGACACAGTGGGCGGGGCTGGGGGGCCCGCAGTGGAGGCAGCACCCAGGCCACTGCTTGGTTTCCTCTGTGCCTGCTGCAGCGGTGAACTTGGATCAGGGAAGTCCATCAAGAATCTGGAGCACCTTCCCACAATGCACCATACTGCCAGGAGAAGGTAAAACCTCAGTCCAAGGTCCAGCAGCTCACATTCTTAGTATGCACACACAATTGTGGCAACATCACACACACACACATGAAAATGTAGGATGGCAAAGGGAGAAAAAGAAAATTATCCTGCAAACAGCTTATAGTACTATGTTTACCAGAACAGAAGAGGACTCTGAATTTAAGACGAGCCCCTTAAAAAGTAGAAGTTAAATAGAGTTATACCTCAATTTACTCAAGATGAACACGACTCTGAATTTAATATGATGTCCTGATTTGGATTTAAGTACGAGGGATGTGCGATTCAATTCACAAATAACTGGGGGTGATTTTCAGATACGACCATGAATCAAATTACTGCTTAAATGAAGGAGCTGATACACGGTCAAATCAGATCAGCCTCAATTTGGCGCAAATCGATTTGCATGATTCAAGAGGCCATTTTGGCAAGCTTCCCCCCCCCCCCCGTTGATTGGTTTTCTGACACTGGCTTCTGATTGGCTTGAGATCTCCTTGCTTCTTGGTTGGCTTGTTATTATACAAATCAAGTTTTGGCATGATTCTCTTTATTTAGCAGGGGGAGAGTAACTGGCCCCATCCACCCCCAGCACAGTACTTCCAGTGGCTGTTGCTGGTATGTGTCTTATGTTTCTTTTTAGAATGTGAGCCCGTTGGGGACAGGGAGCCATCTTATTTGTTTGTTATTTCTCTTTGTAAACCGCCCTGAGCCATTTTTGGAAGGGCGGTATAGAAATCAAATTATTATTATTATTATTATTATTATTATTATTATTATTATGAGAAACTGTGCCCCCACTGGCTGGGGGGAGGGAGGGAGGGAGGGAGGACACTTTAGGAGGGAATTTCAAAATGTATATTCAAAAGGATTGGGAGGCAGAGAGAGAACTATTTGAAGAAAAGGATTCATCAGGACAGGAGAAAGGAAGATTTGCTTTTGTTGTTTTCTTTTCTCAGCACTGTGCTACCTATTGCTACTACAACTATCTGGTTTTGCGGCAGCTCAGATTGACAAAGGCAGAACTTGGTGCCTTCCTTCCTTGAGTTGCGGTTTTCGTCTGGTCTGTTTGCGAGATTATGTTGAGGCGAGAAATGGACAGTGGCAGCTCAGTGCACTCTCTTGCTGTGTGTGTGTGTGTGTGTGTGTGTGTGTGTGTGTGTGTCTGTGTGTGTGTGTATAATATTTCTTGGTGACTGCTGTGACGAGCTCAATGTCAAAATGTGACTGAAGATGTTGCTGTAGTTGAGCTTATGGCTATGCTTGCTGGCTGCTAAAGGTGCTCTGTGCTGTGGCAGCTGTTGCAAACAGGACGGAGTCACACTTGTGTGTGAGAGAGCAACTTGTGACAATGAACATAAGAACAGCCTTGCTGGATCAGGCCCAAGGCCCATCTAGTCCAGCATCCTGTTTCACACAGTGGCCCACCAGATGCTGCTGGAAGACACAGGCAGGAGTTGAGGGCATGCCCTCTCTCCTGCCGTTACTCCCCCACAACTGGTACCCAGAGACACCCCGCCCCTGAGGCTGGAGGTGGCCTATAGCCTTCCGACTAGTAACCGTCAATAGACCTCTCCTCCATGAAGTTATCCAAACCCCTCTTAAAGCCATCCAGGTTGTTGGCTGTCATCACATCTCGTGGCAGAGAATTCCACGAGTTGATTATGCGTTGTGTGAAAAAGTACTTCCGTTGGTCCTAGATTTCCCGGCAATCAATTTCATGGGATGACCCCTGGTTCTAGTGTTATGGGAGAGGGAGAAGAATTTCTCTCTGTCCGCTTTCTCCACACCAGGCATGATTTTATAGATCTCTATCATGTCTCCCCGCAGTCGGTGTTGTAGCCTAGCTTCATAAGAAAGGTACTCTAGGCCCTTGATCATCTTGGTTGCCCTCTTCTGCACTTTTCCCAGTTCTACAATGTCCTTTTTTAGATGTGGTGACCAGAATTGTACGCAGTACTCCAGGTGTGGCCGCACCATGGTTTTGTATAAGGGCATTATAGTATTCCCCTTCCTAATGATCCCAGCATGGAATTGGCCTTTTTTACAGCTGCCGCACATTGAGTTGACACTTTCAACGAGCTGTTCACCACAACCCCAAGATCCCTCTCCTGGTCAGTCACTGACAGCTCAGATCCCATCAGCATATACTTGAAGTTGGGGTTTTTCGTTCCAATGTGCATCACTTTACACTTGCCAACACTGAACCGCATTTGAACCGCGAGTGAGTGGATGATATTATAGCAGTGCAAGCACTGTGGCTGGCAGTGGATTCTGGGCAAGTGATTCTTTTTTTGCCATCTTTGGACTGTGTATTTGGCAAAATGTGTTCTGTGTTGGGATGGACTGTATGTGCTGCTTCACAGTGCTGTTTTTCAAGGCAGGGTAGCAAAATGTGTGCACAGTGCACTCTGCTTATTTCACCACAGGAAACAACGGGGAACTTGAATCACCCCATTGTTCCCCATGGGTAGGTCCTAGGGACACCAAAGTGGGTTGAGTGGTATGATGCGACTGGTGCTACCTACCACACAAATCCCAAAAGTAACAGGTAAGCGGACAATTTTTATTTATTTTTAACCTGATTCTGGAAGAAGGGGCCAAACTGGTATGTATTACAGAGACTTGGTTGGGGGAGGCCCCCCCACCCCGCATCTCTCTCTCTCTCTCACACACACATAATTAGTATAGTACAGGTGAAACTCGGAAAATTAGAATATCGTGCAAAAGTCCATTAATTTCAGTAATGCAAATTAAAAGGTGAAACTGATATATGAGACAGACGCATTACATGCAAAGCGAGATAAGTCAAGCCTTAATTTGTTATAATTGTGATGATCATGGCGTACAGCTCATGAAAACCCCAAATCCACAATCTCAGAAAATTAGAATATTACATGGAACCAAGAAGACAAGGATTGAAGAATAGAACAATATCGGACCTCTGAAAAGTATACAGTGTACTGTGCTTGATTGGCCAGCAAACTCGCCTGACCTGACCCCATAGAGAATCTATGGGGCATTGCCAAGAGAAGGATGAGAGACATGAGACCAAACAATGCAGAATTGCTGAAGGCCGCTAATGAAGCATCCTGGTCTTCCATAATACCTCATCAGTGCCACAGGCTGATAGCATCCATGCCACGCCGCATTGAGGCAGTAATTGCTGCAAAAGGGGCCCAAACCAAGTACTGAATACATATGCATGCTTATACTTTTCAGAGGTCTGATATTGTTCTATTCTTCAATCCTTGTCTTCTTGGTTCCATGTAATATTCTAATTTTCTGAGATTGTGGATTTGGGGTTTTCATGAGCTGTACGCCATGATCATCACAATTATAACAAATTAAGGCTTGACTTATCTCGCTTTGCATGTAATGCATCTGTCTCATATATCAGTTTCACCTTTTAATTTGCATTACTGAAATTAATGGACTTTTGCACGATATTCTAATTTTCCGAGTTTCACCTGTAGATCCTGGGAATGCGGTAAGTATAGTATATCTTGATTTGAGCAAAAGATTTGACAGAGTCTCCCACAATACTCTTGTTGACACGATGGCAAAATGTGGGCTAGACAATGCTACAGTTCAGAGGATTCAAAGCTGGTTGAACAACTATTTCTGAGTACTCATTAATGGCTCCAAGTAATCCTGGAGGGTGGTATCAAGTGGAGTTCCACAGAGTTCTGTCCTTGGCCCTGTGCCATTCAACATTTTCATAAATGACTTGGAGATGGGAGAAGAGGGAATACTTATCAGATTTGCAGATGACAAAAATCTGGGGACGGGGTGGGGCAGCTAACTCCTTAGAAGAAAGAATCAAGATTCAATCCGATTTGGAGAGGCTTGAATATTGGACGAAAACCAACAAGATGAAGTTCATCAGAGACAAATGTAAAGTCTTCCATTTGAGTAAGAAATATTAAATGGACAAGTACAAGAAAGAGCAGACCTAGCTAGCGGAAGACATGAAAGGGACCTAAGAGGGACAGTAAGTTGAACATGAGCCAGCAGTGTGATGCAGTTGCTAAAAAATCAAAACACTGCATAAACAGAGGCATAATGTTCAGTTCACAAGAAGTACTGTTCCACTCAATTCCGCGCAAGCCAAATCTCATTTATCTCACAAATCTCAATTCTGGGCACTGCATTTTACGAAAGAGACAAATAAACTGGAAAAGTTTCAGAGGAGGGCAAAAAAAGATGGTGAAGGGTCTGGAATGGTTGAAGGTGCTGAGTGTGTTTAGTCTGGAAGAGAAAATTAAAGGGGAGATATGATAGCCTACCTCAAATATCTGAAGGGTTGTTACACAGAAGGATCAACCTTGTTCTCTGTTGCTCCTTAGGGAAGGACTAGGACAATGGGATTAAAATAAGGGAATAGGTGTTCTTTTTGTTTTTTTAAAAAAGTTGTTAATATACTGCTTTTCAACCAAAATGTTCTCAAAGTGGTTTACATAGAAAAAGGAGTGAGATTATTCCGTCCCCAAACACAGTCTAAAAAGTAAGACCAGTTAGTCACCAGCAACTGCCACTGGGAAGACACTGCCCTGGCATTGATAGAAACAATTGCTCTCCCTCTGCTAAAAATAAGAAAGCCACCACTTTAAAGGTGCTTCTTTGTCCAGTTAGCAGGGGTTGTGGTTTAGACTAGACATTAGGGAGAGTTTCCCAACTGTAAGAGCTGTTCACCAGTAGAACAGTCTGCCTCATGGAGTAAGCTGGCTCTTCTTCTCTGGAAGTTTTCGTACAGAAGCTGGTCATCCATTTGTCAGGGATGCTTTTTCAGTTTCAGAAAGGCATTACCAAGAAATCAGATACTCTTCCTTAATTTACAACAAATTCTCATTGTGTACATTTTATTTAATCCTCTAAAATCACTTGAAAACGACAATTCTTATGAACCTGCTCTGGGCTCGGTTGGGATCTTGACTTGCCATTATTTGCAACAGCATGTTTGCTCACTGGTCTGAGCAATCATGAGTATATTATGCTTACTCTGCAAACTTGACATTGGCAGGCCACCAAAGGGTGGATTGAGTTTAAGGTAGTACAGTATGATAGCTCATTTAAAGCTCTGGCTCCAGTATGTCATACCTTAGTGAAAAGGTACATGTTGAAATCAACTTGTTGCTTCAGGTATCGCATGGTAACTAAAATCAGCAGGGCATCTGGTGCAAGCACTGAATTGTTGAAAGAAAACCTAGAATTTAAGGCACCTGCTTCAATATCTTCTTGCCCTTTCCCACACTTAATACAAATTTGAAAGCTCTAACATGCAATTTCAAGACTGACAGAGGTCCTTATTGTTTTTTCCATCTCAAACTTCAATTAGAATTGTTGATTCAACAGTTTTTAAGATGTTAGCACTGTGGTAATTTTAATTATGCTGTTGTATTTGATTCTAACCCTTACTGTGAGCTGCCTTCAGCTTTCTTATTCGAAAGGCGGATATAACTTTTCTTAAACAAATCTGAATTATATTTATCATTTAATTTTTCTTCTTGTACCACCTTGTAATCCACTTTGGAAGTGGTTTTACAGCAAAAGGCAGGGTAGACATTTTATAAATAAATAAATAAATACATCTTTTGCAGCAAGCAAGGTAGTTATTCTTCTTTACTTGAGTTAGTTCACTCTAGCTTATAGATCTATATTAGAGTATACATTGATATCCATGTGTGAATGTTGACTTTGCTAATGTTCAAAAACTCAGAAACATGTTGATACACGCCAACAGTTACTTAATGTGATTTTGGATATGCACATGAGACTGATGTCTAATCACATTTAGGTCACTCTATATTTGCCTTCTGGAATTGTCAGCATTCATATGTGAATGTCAATTGTTACCGTATTTGGATATTCCTTGTCTGTCTGTCTATCACACCAGGGTGGATTTGATTTAAATCAAACTGATTTAAACCACGATTTAAATCACTAGCAGGGTGGATAAAAATCAATGATTTTTTTAAAAAAATCAAAAAAATCCAATTTAAATTTAAAAAATCCGATTTAAATAAAAAAAATCCGATTTTTTTTAAAAAAACATTGATTTTTATCCACCCTGCTAGTGATTTAAATCATGATTTAAATCAGTTTGATTTAAATCAAATCCACCCTGTATCACACACAACAAATAATTCCAGTGCCCCCATAGTGCTACAATCTGTGTTTTAATGATTTAGATTAGAGTATCTTTACAGTCAGCATTTTTTTTAAGCAAGTATCTTCTGAATCTGAACACAGCATTGCTTTTTGGCTTACAAGAGGCGGGTTCCCAAAATCAAGAAGGCATCTCTAAAGTCCAGTGGTTATGGCAAATATATATGAAATACATGCCTAAAAGAACAATAATAATAATTCAAGATATACCATATCTTATCTGCTCATTCCTACTGGACTGGCTATAGTTTCTATACACTCAAACAGCTGCACTATAGATAAATGTGTTCATTCATATGCAGGTGGCTAACTCAAGACTAATAAAGAACACTAATACAGAAGAAGGGTGTTCTATAGCTGACAGTCAATGATGTAATCTAACTGTACCAATTACAGAATGACTTCACTTACCACTTACATCATTTTGCTCAACATTAGGTTTTTATCTACTGAAGACATTGCAAAGAAAAATATGGATGCATTATTAAAAGCATTAGCCTTAAGGAAAGGCACCTCATTTTGTACTCACATCACTTAGTCAGGTTTTTATAACTCTGTGTCAGATGACTAAGGATTTTCAATAGTATATTTCTAAACAATCTGATGTCCTGTGGCATGTGGATGTTCCCTTCAGGTACCCAACCCACAAGCCTCCTTCAATGCTTACAACAGAGATTGACAAAACTAAATTAGAACTCATTAGGATTGCATAATTCCAGCTAGAAGAGGTAGCAAATGTTGAGTTTTCACCTGCATTCTCTAAACAAAATGTGCATAAGGAGTACAGATATATTGCGACCCCACAAAAGGGTTTTTGAATGGGAGGAGTTAGAAATATCAGTAAAAATACCAGACATTCAGAATTTGGCCTAGTAACAGACCATATTCACTTTATCTACGACTTACCATACTACTCAGCCCCCAAACATTAAATGGGGGAAATTGGTCTGACAAATGCAAACCACATGCAAATCAGGGCAAAAGAAATCAAATGACACTTTAACGAAAACTGCTTAACACACTTCAGTGATCTGCTATCTGCATCAGTGCCTATAAACTGCACCTGCCATAAGAATAAGAACAAGGTGCGAGACCAAGTCCAAACAGTCCTGTTAATTTCCCATCTAATTTTCTCACAAATAAAGCAAAACATGATACAAGGGGGGAAATTTATATAGTGTTCTTGTTCAGAAACATAAAAGCATCTGTCAGAAATTCAACACAATAAACTGAACGGCTGATTATTCAAAACAGACATCACGATCACTTAAGCTGACATTTGTTGGCACATGGAGAATTATGGGAGACCTACAAGAAACAAAGCTATTCATTTATTTACTCAGGAGGAACCAGTGCAAGTAGAAAAATTTCCACACATTCGAACTATCCCAACTAAATAAAAGAGCTTAACAATTTGTTTATTGTATTTATTTCGTTCCTACAATGAAACCTATGTTGATTAAATAACAACAGAACAAAGAATGACAAACATTTTGGAAGTGTATTGCACTCAAAAGGTATTCTTTCAAATAAAGCATCATGAAAATGCTTTCCTATCAGATTCATGAACGAAAAGCAACATGTATTCCCATTCAGAATCCAGAGTCAAAATCATATAGAGAACAGACACCTTCACATGACTACCACAATGTGCAGAATATTTAAGAATCTGAATGTCCAGTTTTCATAATATCTTGCAAATGTTCAGTTAGTTTAATAAATGTAAGAAAAAGGCAAGTATGCAAACATTTCAAACTGGATGAAATGATGGCTCCTACTTTCTTTCCTCCATCACTCTTCAAATTAGCACTCTAAACCTCAACTTCTTCCCCTCTAAGAAACACAGCTTCTGCCTCCCTCCAGCTGGTCACCTGTCTCAGCAGAAATATGTTTGCCCCTCCCCTTTTGGTAGAGCACCCACAATCCTGAAGAGAGAGGGCAATTACTGATTCCCCGCCTAAAGCTACAGGTTCCCAATGCTGTTCTGTGCAAATTGCATTGATGTGATCACACAGTGACCACAAAGTAGTGTGACACATCAAAAGACGACAGAGAAAAAGAAGGCAAATTCAGATGTTAAAATCAAACTCCATACGATATTGCTGAGCCTTGAGAGGACAAGATCTCCACTCCCATTCCTGCAAGAGCATCCATTTCCCATCTTTGTTAAAATAAACCAAGATTGGTCATGATGTCCAAACCCACCAATCTTGGTTTATTCCAGCCTACTTACGCTTAGTAAAGCTGAGATTTGTACCCAAGGTTTTAAGCTACTGATCTTGGCTTATATGAAATTTACTGGGTTATTTTAAGTATTCAGTTCACCAAGAAAGGTGAAGGGCTCTTTCACTAAACTATTTTGGATATTAGAAGTAACTGCTGACTAATCCAAACCAGAAAGCAAATATATGCTATTTTCTGTATACTCCATGTTTCTAACACTTGCAAAAACAAAATATTGACTAAACAAGAGATGGTAAAATGTTAGAGACTAGATAGTATCTTACTAGACTTTCCAAGCATTGCTATTATAAGTTGAGAACCAATCTCTATATATACTTCTCTAAGGCGTTCCTGTGGCTAATCCCATGCGTGGCAGCTCTTGCGAGAGTTCATGAGCAGAAGCACCATGGTGATTGGGCAGTGGGGATTCCATATGCAGATAGGGAGAGGAGCCTGTGGCACCATGGTGATTGGGCAGTGGGAATTCCATATGCAGATAAGGAGGAGTAGCCTGTGATGGTTAAGGTCAGCTGGAATGCAACTCTTAATGGTTGGAAGATGTTCTTGATTGTAGAAGAGAGGAATCTATCTATCTATGGATAGTGGGTAGGGGTCTGCGAAGAGATGGGTTGTGAGGAAGGAAAGAGACCCTTCAGAAGAAGGAGACTACCGTTGTGTGAATTAGATGAGAAAAAAAGATGAATAAGATCTGTTAACTCAGGAAGGAGAGAGAGAGAGAGAGAGAGAAAAGACAGAGGGGAAGAAAGAGGAGAAGAGTGAGTGGAGGAGAGAGAAAGGGAAAAAATGAAGGGAAGGGAAGAGAGAAATAAGGAAGGGCGAGGGACAGGCCCGAGCCTGTCAGCAGCCTGAGGAGAACAAGCGGCCATGGTGGTGCCTATTGGCAGCAAGGGCCCAGTCAACCACTGCTGCTGTTTGGGGCTACCAAAGCCATTGGCAGAGGGAGGGAGGCAGGCAGGCAGGCAAGGGATGGGCCCAGGCCTGTCAGAACTCTGAATAGAATGAGTGGCCATGGAGGTTGCGGCAGCAAGGAAGAGCCTGGTCAACTGCAGCTGCTGCTCCTGTGGGGAGGAGCAAAAGCAGGGCTTGGGTGAGTGTGAGGAGGTCTCTGAGAATAGGGGGCTGCAGCTTGGCCAATAGGTGCCACAGTGCTGCAGCTGTGACCAATAGGGGTAAGGGGGATGGAGCAGTGACCAAGAGGGGTGACTGGGATGGAAGCAATGGGATGGAGGAGGAGCAGGAGTGCAGCTTGCATGAGGGTGGAGAGATCCCTGAGGTGAGGGGGGCTGTGGCGGGGTGAAGGGAGCAATCAAGTATTAGCACGTAGATGCTCTGTATGGGTTAAGCTAGTATGTATGGTTGCAGGAGGGTCCTGAGAGTTTTCCTTCCTCTAAAAGGAAGTCCCCATTAGAAACCTACAACATGCTACGGTGGGAGAAGAGAAATGGATGAGCACCAGCACAGACATAATGCTGGTTCCCTGCAAACCATGATTTGCAAATTGAGACCCAGAATGATAAAGTGGAGACGTACATAGGATGCTGCCTTACACCAAGTTAAACATTGGTCTATCCAACTCAGTACTGTCCACAGTGACTGGTAGAAATTCTGCAGGGCTTCAGACAAAAGTCTTCCTCAGCCCTATCTGGAGATGCCAGGGACTGAACCTGGGACCTTCTTGCACACAAACCAGATGCTCTTCCACTGAGCTATCTATGGTCCATCCTGCATCATTGCCCTGACTTCTCTCCTCCCTAGAGCAATTTATCTCCTTTCTTTCCAGTGTTAATTAATTTCACAATATGTGTTCACTGACATAAATAATGACTAATACAAACCAGAGGGAGTAACATGCATACTCGAATTTCATTGGCCCTGTCTCGGAGCATGCAGTGATTGACAACCCATCGTGTCACGGATGCCCTCCCCATACTTGGAAAAAGTAGTGGTCAAGAAGAAAGAGTGTGTAGACAAGTTGGAAGAGACTTAAAGCGAAAAAAACTCAGCTCAAAGAAGACACTACTATTGCAGAACAAAGAGTAAATACTGGTACTCATTTGCTAGCAAACATCACCTGGAAATACTTGACTGCAGCATCAATTATCATTAGTACCTAGCACTTCAAAACTAGAGAAATTAAGTGGAAAAGAACATTTAAGTGTTAAGATATAAATTAAGACAAGTTAAACCCCAAAAGTGAATTCAGCTGAGCAATTCCTACTCTACAAAGCCAGCATGATACCCCATTTAACTCAGTCCTATAATATAATAATACACAACTAAGACTCTTCCAGAACTGATTTGATATCTCACTAGCATATGGTGGAGAAATATGACCATATACACAAATGTATTTAATTGACATTTAGACAAATATTTGTGGAGAAAACCTAAAAAGCAATTGTATTATTTCAAATCATTAATATGCAAATCTTAAGTAACATCTACTGCTTAATAAGTAGTTAAAGGATGACAATCCATTCTCTATGAATTTTCATTGTGCTACCAAATGCTTTAGCACAGAGTTAAGGCTACCCTACTTCCTACAGAAGAATGGAATTAGTCATTTTGCATTCCTTGCTTAAAAATCACCCAAACACTATGCCTTCACTTAATTGTGCAATTTCCCCCGCATCTGAACAGGGTTCAACTCCACACTTGCACATTAAAAGTTAGATAGACCCTCATCCTCCATTTGTACATATTCATGTTCATGACAATGCTATTTTAAAGCAGAAAAAAAGGTTTGTTAGAGACTTTAGCAAATGCTATAGTGGCTTAATCGTATTTACATGCCACCCTTGTTCACTTTCTGACAAAAGCCTGGTACTTGGAAACAACTAAGACAGAGGATTCTTTATTCATCATGTAAAACATTATTTCAAAAGCAAGCAGACCAAGTGAAGCCCTGACTGCAGACAGCATTAATGAGGAGATACTGCTGTTGATAGCAGCAAACTCTTCGGGGGATTAGTTTCCCTCTCAAGTATTGCCAGAAGATTCTGTTAAATGAGCAGTGAAAATAGTGAATAAAGTATTTATGATTTACAGGGCATAAATCATATGATGAGACTCCTGACATGCATTTGTAACAAGCCCTGTGAGCATTAAGCAAGCACAGGAAGTGTGCCATGAAAATCGTTTACTTCTTACATGTGCTTCTGTATGTGCGAGGGAAAGTCACACTTCTTTAGCATTCATTCATGGTGCACCATCTTCAGCCAGCCATAGGATTCCAATTATAATTGTCTTTTTTGTGCAATTCTAAAGGTACAACCAGAATAAAATTGTGATTTCTGCATACGCCTTTGAGGTGAAACAGGCTGAATTGTCTTTTCTCACAACTTGGTACGAATTCCAAATGCTCTGTAAAATGTCTATGGTATTCTACATCCCACCACCTCAAACAGATTCTTGGTAAAGAACCATCTGCTTGGCAAATTAAAGGAGAATACCAACTGATAAATTTAACTCATTTGAAGACCCTGCATAGATTATGAGACTTAAGATTGGCTATTAGCTCACTAAAAGCCAGTGGTGCCAAATTACAATTGTACTGAATAAGCTACAATATTAAAACACTCATTTTATTTTGGGTTGGGTTTTTTTACAAAAACAATTCATTGTGTGTGTGCTAGTAACAGTAATATGCATTAATGATGAATGGTATTTCAGTTGCTGTAATTTGTTCAATAATTTCACTGTCTGCTTCATTAAGTGTTTCATAATGTGGACTTTGAAATGTTAAATCCGACAATCTTAACTGCATTCTTAAATACCTAATCAGTACTACAAAGAACTAAGCTCCTAAGCAACTTATGACCCTGGTTCTGCTTCTGAGGACATTGTGCAGAAATGTAATTTTAGGATTGGGTTCCAGATAAGAAAAGTCCTTCTACGTGACTGTTTAAAGGTCCCTATACTGCCGCAGGCCATAAAGGTACATTCATTGGTGACCACTAGCTCTATCCCTAACCACAACTTGCAAGATTGAGCTTCTTAATTCATTGACATTTTGGGGTGGTCCATACATTTAATCAGTGGTGCAATCTACCAAATGGAGATTGTGACAGTGATATGTTTGTTTAAACTTCTCTCATGGCATTTTATGCTTTAGTAATTGCCTCATAATACAATGTTACCAGACAGGTATGTCCAGGTGACAGATAATAATCATTTTTTCTTCAGCTAGGGTGTTTTCCCTAGCAAGATTACTCAGTTGGAACTCTTTGAGAGTAGAACTATATTCCTAGATAGGCAAATCCATCTTAGCATCTACACCAACATTTCTACAGTCCTGGCCAGAACCATTCTCACTGTGGTAATACCCAAGCTGGGCTGCTGAAATGCAGTCCATGCTGGATCAGCCTCTGAGAAGTATCCAGAAACTGCAACTGATCCAAAATGCAAAAACCATGCTGCCTGGGGCTTGCTGTATCAACATCAACACATAGGGACATAGGAAGCTGCCTTATACCGAGTCAGACTATTTGTCCACCTAGCTCAGTATTGTCTGCACAGACTGGCAGTGGCTTCTCCAAGGCTGCAGGCAGGAGTCTTTCTCCACCCTATCTTGGAGATGCCAGGGAGGGGGCTTGGAACCTTTTGCCTGCAAGCATGCAGACGCTCTTCTCAGAGCAACCCCATCCCCTAAGGGGAACATCTTACAGTGCTCACATGTAGTCTCCCATTCAAATACAAACAAGGGTAGACCCTGCTTAGCAAAGGGGACCAATCATACTTGTTACCACAAGACCAGCTCTCCTCCATTGGCTGCCAATTGTTTCTGGGACCAACTGAAGGTGCTGGACTAGCCTTTAAAGCCCTAAATAGTCTAGGGCTACGAAATTGGAAGGAACGCTTCATCCCACATGTACCAACTTGTGCACATCTGAGACCACCTTCAGAAGTGTGCATGCATGAGAGACAGTTGCACCGCATTCAATCGTTGCACCACAGTCATAGAATTATCTCCCTAGGAAGCCTATTTGGCTCAGTCACTACTTGCCTTTTGGCAAGTAACGCAAATCTGGCTCTTTAATTACATCACAAGTGCTGATGTTATACTCTTTTTATATGATGCTGCTGTTTTATGTATTTATGTGATTTCTGCCATTTTTTATTGTACACTGTTTTATTGTCTCATTGCTTGTTCCTTTTATTCGTAAACCAGTCAGGGGAACTAGTCCTTTGGGACTAAAAGTGTGGGATATGAAAGTAAGTAAATGAATAAATCCTACAGACCCTAAACCAGGGCTGCTCAACTTCGGCCCTCCAGCTGACTTTGGACTACAACTCCCATAATCCCCAGCCACAATGACCAATAGTTAAGTATTATGGGGATTTAGGCCAACATCTGCAGGACGGCCGAAATTGAGCAGCCCTGCCCTAGACCAACCTGTGCAAGAGGATTTGAGGTTTTATTTTTTCTACAGGGAAGCTTATTTTGCAAAGCTGCCGCTCCTTGGTCCTCTTGCTTTAAAAAATGTCATAACAGTGAACATGCAAACACTTCAGACCATGGCATTTCTAAAATGGATAATTAAGGGAAACAATGTAACCAGCAGCAGTGGTGGCGGGAGTGAGGGTGGGTGGGAATCCATTGCTCATCAACCAATGTGAGTGAAGCCACTGTGGTACAGACACCAGGAGAAGATGTTAAGGCTGAATCATTGTAATCCACATGTAGGTTCTGCATCATAGACTGGTTTTCTAAACCAAAGTGATGGGTCTGTGACTGGGATACACAACTTGGCTCTCCAGCTCTTGTTAGTTAGTTAGTTAGTTATTGTTAAATGTATACACCACCTTTCATTAAAATAATCACAAGGCGGTTCACATAGAAAAAGTTACAAGACTATAAAAGTTACACAGTTAAAATATGCTAAAATATAAAAACAGATCTAATTAAATTTTTTAAAAATACATACATGTAGTTGAACTACAACTCCCATCATCCCTAGCCTCACTACATTTGTTGTGGCTCAGTTGTAACTTAACAACAGCTGGAGAGCCAAGGTTGCTTACCCCCATCTATGGCAACAGGCACAGCCCTAATGTCAAAAGCATGCAGGACTCAATCTGGTGGTAAGACCTTGATAACTTGGGGCATTAAACTCTGCGTATAACAGGGTGGATTTGATTTAAATCACTAGCAGGGTGGATAAAAATAAAAAAAATCCGATTTAAATCAAAAAAATCCGATTTAAATCAAAAAATCCAATCTAAATCAAAAAAATCCAATTTTTTTATTTAAATCAGATTTTTTTTTATTTAAATCGGATTTTTTTTTATTTTTATCCACCCTGCTAGTGATTTAAATCGTGATTTAAATCGTGATTTAAATCAGTTTGATTTAAATCAAATCCACCCTGGTGTATAATGGAGGGTCAAATGGCTTAGCCTTCAGCTAAACCACTACAGTGCAGACACAGTTACTACCAGCCTTCCTCACTTCTTTTTGTGAGTGGTGGATGTCAGGTTACAATTAGCATAACATTTTACAAAGTATAAAAAGGCCAAGTCCCTGCCCTGAGTAGGTTACAATCGACAATTGGACACAGGGAGACAACAAAGGAAAGGGAAGGAGATTGAGACAGAGGTAGACAAAAGTATATGTATTACGTATTACAATTATGCATACTTAGGCTTAGTGACAGTAAGAAAAACCTCATGGGAAAGTTGAGTTTGAGGAGTGGTTTGAAGAGAGTCAGAGAAATAGGGCTGCCATATGGAAAAAAAGGACAGGCCTCGTGTTCCTTTTTGTCATACAGGGGAAGAAAAGAGACACCTGCTGAAATTCCTGCTTCTGTGCATCTCTTGAAGGGACAGGAGACCGTTCTCTTTTATATATGGAAACTCTAGAGAAGTGGCATCATGCAGATGCTCGGGGAAGCAGTTCCAGGTATAAGCAAAGTAAGGGGGAAAGGGAGGGGTCATTTGAGGGAGCAAGAAATCTCTGGACAGCTGAAGGTGATGAAGCTGGGTGAACAAAAGTCACATGCGGGGATGTATTGGGATATAAGAACTGAGAGATAAGGAGAGGGCAAGACAATATAGCCATACAGTATCCACCATGAAAACTGAAATGCGAGCAGAGGTAAAAAATTTCTTGTCATGATTGATAGTGCTAGGAAAATCATCTGAGTCTGTCAACTGCCACAAAGTCCCAATGTTTTTTTAAGGGTAGCTTGTTTACAAGCACAATGCATCCAGGATGGGTTAATCTAGTATTTTACAAGTTTTACCCTTCATTTAGTTAAAAAGTCAAGAGAGATCACAATTACTTTCCCTAACATCCCCAGTAATGCATAAAATATAAATAAATGATGCAGACACCACTAGGAAGAAGATGCTTTCCCCAAAAGGCCTACTGCAAGTTTTTACTTCGCTAGAGGCATGATACTTGTATCTAAACATCTGTTGCAATGGTCTTACTTGACCACTTGCAAACTTGGACAGAATAGAAACAGAGAGTACATTAAAAATGCACATGCACCACTTAAGAAAAGAGAAGCCGGAAGCTGGTGAGTACTGAGATCAGAATTATTTTAATATTTAGTAATCATCTGGAAAACCAGGAGATAAGCACTGTTAACAGAGCAGCAGGATTCACACCTTGTTGAACTCTGGAATAAATTACAGATTCCTGCTGACTCACTGCAGGAGGTGAATCTCATTAACTTTACACACAGTAAAAGGAGATGGAAAGGAGTAACTCTTTTCCAGGGAGCTGATTCAGGCTGAATAATGGCTAGGGGAAAACATTAGGAGCTGATTAGCAATGAATCAAATACACAGCTCGGTCTACACACTAGTTCAAGGAAAACAAAGTTTAACCTTTCAGAGCTTGTATAGATTGGATTTAGAAGGCAAACCTTGAAAATAGTTAATCAACATTACACAAAACTAAATGAGCAATATTGAGAATCCATTATATTAATTCTCCTGGGTGTGCCTTGGAATGTGTGTCCCAGAGCCCAGCTGATTGGCTGGGCGGCAGATGCGCCTAACTGGCTGAGGCGCACCCAGGATTGGTTGCCATGGCGATGGCCCAGCCATGGAGGCCAGAGGTGGTGGTGGCTGCGGAGGCAAGGCCCAGGAGAGGGGAAAGAAAGTGGGGGGGGCAGAAGTGGCAGTGGGGAGGAGAGGTGGCTGGGCCTGGAAGCAGAGACTGGAGCAGAAAGTGGGGAGAGGTAACTGCTGGCCCCAAAGAGCACACAGATGCTCTGTATGGGGTCGGCTAGTATAACTTAAAGCATAAGAAAGAACACTTGACAGCCCATTACGTCCAGCAACTTGTTTCCTGAAATGGCCAATGAGATGCCTCTGGGATGCCCAAAGGCACGACATGAAGGCAATAGCCGTTCCCTCCAGCCACCGATATATAGTGGAATACAGTCACTGAGCAAAGAACTTTCATATAGCCATTATTACTAGTAGCTCCCGATAGACATATCCTCCATGAATTTCTCCAATTCCCTTGCGATGAAACATACATGCAGAAGCTGGAGATTGATGGAGAGTGCGTGAGCAAGATTTTCCATAGCAACCAAGCATGGAATGTTCAGGGAGGGATTTAAAGAAGGACAGTTGGTGACAGAGAGGGAGTTGAAGCTGGGAGTTAGGAGAGAGAAGTTGGAAAGAACATAGCTGAGAGAGAGAGATTGATTTTGTGTGGTAACTGAACAAGGGAGATTATTCAGGGGTTTGTGACAGACTTGGTCGGAGAATGTGTGGAAACTGTAGAACTAGCAGTACACTGGTGCAGTCCTCTAGAAATCTGGAGTGTTACGCTTGGGAAGGGAACCATGAGTGAGAAAAGTGCCCAGAAATGAAAACTCCTGCTAACAGACAGAAATGTCTGGGTTATTTCACCAAGTCTGCAAACCAAGTTTAAATACCTCTGTCCCATGTTATATACCTCTCTAATGTTACAAGGAAAAAACACTCTGAGTCAAACAGCTGTCTTATTTAGCAACATTGTAGAGAAGTTGATGTGCCCTGCCTTGAAGAGATTTTTATTTCAAATCTTTGTAAATAATAAACTTATTCATACTTTGTTCTTCACTTTAAGCCTTTCTTTTACGCACTGAACATATACGCCTATCCTGCGCTCATGAGGCTACGTGACCAAGGAGTTAAGTACTGAGAGCAGGGTAATAAATAATCATATGGTGGGAGTGAAAGAAAGTATTAACTTAATAGATTCCCGGAACACAGAGATCAAGTTGATACAAACTAATAATAAAAAAAACCAAATCACCTCTCTGGAGTTGGGAAGGGCATCAGATTGGGTTCCTGACAGAGTTTAAAGACACCAAAGTTAGTGGCCATTGTGTGAAGAAGAACGTGACCTGAACCTCCTGCCAATCAGTTTCACTCGACTACCCGGAGCTCTAGTATTGTGAAAGAAGCGGGGGGTGGGGCAGACTTTATCATCTTTCTCCACAACATTTATAATTTTATAAGCCTCAATCCTGCTGCATATTTTGTCAAAAGTATCTTGAAAGTTCAAGATATGTCTATTGGATCAGCCCTAGCAAAGTGATTGCTGACACTCTCATAGAACTCTAAATGACCAGTGAGTGTCTAGATTCACCTGGGCACAAACCCAGGGGAGACCAATTCAGGGGAAGAGGGGGAGTCTCCCCTGGCCTGGGTTCCTGTCCTTGACAGCAGCCTTCACTGGACCAGAGAAAATGGAGCCAACTGCTCTCCCAGGGAGTCCTGGAGCACTGAGGACCAGGTGTCCTGGTGAAGTTTCAATCCCTCCTCCATCACCTCCAGCTCCCCAGGTACAGAGGCAATGCTGAACCAGGGCAGAGCTCTGACTCCATAGGTGGAGCACATGCTTGGCTGCTTGGGGCCTCCATCCCATTGGCTCATGTCAGAAGCAAGGGGAACCTGCCTGGGTGCCTCCTGAGGCAGAGAGCTATCCTAGAAGTAGGGCTGTGCACCAAGAGTTTCATGCCACCACCCCAGGATCACTGACAGGATTAAACGCCCTGCGTGCAGGGCTGCAAGTCTCCTCCCAGCAGCCCATGGGCAGCATTGGCATGGAAGTGGCATCTGAGCATGTGTGGATGCCATCTTGAGTGGTCAACAACACCATGCTGACCACTCAAGATGGCACCCACACATGCTCAGATTAATGCTGCATTGGCTATTTTCTTGTCTTCTGGTAAGGAGGCCAATTTTAGGCATAAGTTACTTTTGCTAGATCAGCATTTTTACATTTGAGTTCCTTAGGAACTCTCAAGTAGATAATGTTCAGTGATTTGTTCATTTTTAATTTGTCAAAAAGCTCTAGAGTTTCTCATCACCTCTATCTCAGTTCTTCTTCAGACCCCATCCCTAAAAAAGTTGGTTCAGGGACAGGTATCTGTCCTACGTTTTCCATACTGAAGACCCATGCAAAGAATTCCATTTAGTTTCTCTGCAGCCTTCCTATCCTCTTTTAGCACACCTGACTCATCTAATCTCATCTAACTTCACTCCTGACTCATCTAATCCCAAACACGTCCCTGGCTTGTGTCCTGTAATGCAGAATTTAAATAAATTATTATTGTTGGTCATAACATGCTCCTCAAATTTTATTTATTTGTATGTTTGTTTATTATGTACATTTATATCCCGCTCTTCCTCCCGATTTGAACTCGGGTCTTCTCAGTCCTAGTCCAACACGCTAACCACTACGCTATGCTGGCTATGCAATGTTATTGCCTTATTAGCAGCTTATATTTGTTTGGTCAGAACGTGTGTTCCTTCTCATTTGAGCATTACTTTCATATTCTGACAGAAGATTTCTTAGCTTTTTAACCATGATTCTGCTTGTTAACCACATTGCCATCCTCTTGTACTTGTACTTTTCCTATTCTGTGGTATATATTATAGCTGGACTTCTGCTATTGTGATTTAAATAACCTCCAAACATTTGAGAAATCTGACTCTTAACTCTCCCTTTCAATTTCCTTTAACTAGTCTCCACATATGTGAGAAGTTTCCTCTTTTGACACCATATGCAACTATGCTGAACCTCATCAGTTTTCCAATTACATATACACTGAATCTGAGAGCATTGTTTCTACACTTTTGTAGGCAGTGGCTGGCTGCTGCCAATCACCATTTTTTTACATTTAGAATGAGCCAGAACCCTTTTAGACATATCTATATATATCTATATATATCTAATCTCGTGAAAGCAGCTGGCTACCAGGAAGACAATCAAGAACTACTGGATTATCTTCTGCCCACAGAGGCGTGATTTTAAAAAAAGGAGGGGGGGTTAAATTGCCTTTGCCACCATTGCCATTCACATGGAGATCAACTCCAGGTCACCAATGGACACTAAAAGAGGGACTAGGAACAAGACTAGGGTTACCACATGTCCATAACTGGCCCAGACCATTCCCGAATCAGACATCCTGGAAAGGTGTAGTCCTGGATACGAAATGTCCAGGAATTTGAGCAGAAAGACTGTTTTAATGAATTTTGCCCATTTTTCTGCTATTTCTTTCCAGCATTGTAGCTAAGGCAAATCTAAAAGTGAGGCAGAACTTCAGCAAAACCTGTTCCGAATTTGCTGTCTTTTTGTGGCCATGAATCAAAAGATCTGCTAAAAGGCAGCAATAGGAGACACCAAACACAGAATTAAAAAAAATTAAAATGTTCAATATGAACAATGATCATTTTAATAAAATGTTTTATTATTTATTTATAAACAAAGCTTAATATAGGTTTCTTCCCATTCTCACCTGCACTTGTGTTAGGTAAAGGTGAAGTGTGCTGTCAAGTCGATTTTGACTCCTGTCACCCACAGAAACCCTGTGGTTTTCTTTGGTAGAATACAGGAGGAGTTTACCATTGCCTCCTCCCGTGCAGTATGAGATTATGCCTTTCAGCATCTTCCTATATTGCTGCTGCCTGATATAGTACCAGCGGGGATTCGAACCAGCAACTTTCTGCTTGTTAGTCGAGCATTTATTTTGCGTATTTGACTGTGTTTATCAAGGTGAAATGCTCCTTACTTTCTCCTGTGCAAGGAATGTTACAGGGGGAAATGTTCAAGACAGTTGCCAAGCTCCACTGTCAAGCATTCTTTCCAATCCTGGCCCAAAAAGTAAGGATTTAAAAAATTGTGTCTCTGGAATCCTCTCCGATAAATGTGGCAACCCCAGATAAGACTGATTCAGAGATAACTGTATTCCACTGATTTTTCTATTCCACCAGGTTTCTGTTAGCCCACCATATTTCTGTTCTTGTTATCACCTTCAGAGAGGCCAGAAAGACAAGGAAATTGCCTTAACAAAGTGAAATGACTAATAAACTAGCTCAGTACTATCTACTCCCTGACAGCATCTCTCAACAATCTCAGCAGAAGTCTTATCTTCCTTCCCAAGATCCTTTATAGCAGAGATGCCAGAAATTGGACCTGGGATGTTATCCATGCAAATCATGTACTATACCAATATACATTGGCTATCTCAGTAATAACTTATTTCAAATTATTTTTGATCCACAAACTAACTATTTTTTTTAAAAGATTGTAATAATCAGGCTAGTTTAATAAAAAAAATTGGTTAACCTACAAAGCTTAACAGGTTAGCCTGGCTTGGTTTTTAGCTGCAACAAAGTCTGTATTCAAAGCTAAATATAATGGCCTAAACATACCTCAGAATTCAAAATCTGTTTAAAAATTCTCTATTTAGGAAATTCCAATTAACTTAAAATTAAAAATTCATGAAGTGAAAGAAACCAATGCTACAAATATTAAGACAGGTCTCCAGCACCAATGCACACTGACCTGGAATAAGCACTACTGAACACAGTAGGGCTTACTTCTGAGTAAACGTGTGTAGGATCATGCTAATAAATATATTTGCCTGCTTATTACTTGAGATGTAAAAGTGAAGTTGGACCAAGTTCACATCAAAGTTCAATCTCCTGAACAACTAGCAATATTTACAACACTCAATGCATTCCATGACACTCTTGAGAAAGGGGTAAGTGAGCCTTCGGTATCACTTTTGCCAGAAGCAGCAATGTACTCCTGAGTACAGAATGACAAACATCACTATGCATGACTGCCCTGAATACAGCATTTAATTTTATCCAACCTTTCCAACTCTGCTAGAGACATCATATAACACTATAACCACCACTACCCATATTACCATACAAATCATGGATACTCGCCTGAATATTTTACAATATTAAGAGTGACTTGGGGGGAAAGGAATACTACGAATATTTATATACTACTTTTCAACAAAGGTTCCGCGGTTTACATAGCTACAAACAAACAAACAAACAAACAAACAGGCTCCCTGTCCCCAAAGGGCTCACAATCTAAAAAAGAAACATAAGATGGACACCAGCAACAGCCACTGGAGGGATGCCATACTGGGGATGGATATGACCATTTACTCTCCCCCTGCTAAATAAAGAGAATCATCACTTTTTAAAGGTGCCTCTTTGCTTAGTTAGCAGGGGACATCTAAAAGCTGAAGTTTATTCAGGAGGATAAAATTGGTGCATTTTAATATTTACAGTCAAAATTCAAAATATGTCAGAATTACAGTTATTCAAATGTTGACTATGCCATCATCCTAGCTAAACACAAACCTATGTTTATTACACTGGATTTACCCAAACACATATCAAAACTATTTTTTATCCTTCCTGAATAATATGTATAGGCATTACAGAATGGTACTCAGTAGTTACTACAAATCTAAGAGCATACTTAATCACTGAAAATGTTTCATTTACAGTCTAGCTTATAGACACAGGGCAAGATCCAGACTAAGTTTGTCAACACTGTTAAAGGAACTGGGTATTTTAGCATGGAGAAAAGAAGACTAAGGGGAGAGATGATAGCTGTCCTCAAATATCTCAAGGGGTGTCACATAGAAGAAGGAGCAGCAGAAGCTGTCTGTTGCTCCTGAGGGTAGGACTAGAAACAATGTGTTGAATGACAAAGAAGCATGCTTATGCAGATATACGGAAGAATTTCCTAACTCAAAGAGTTGTTTGACACTGGAACAGTCTTCCTGGTGCAGTGGTGGGCTCTTCCTCTATAGAAGTTTTCAAAACAAAAGCTGGAAAGCCATCAGTCAGCTATACTTTAGCAGTTTATTGCCTTGAGCAGGAGATAAAACTATAAGATCTCCAGGGTCCCACCCAACTATAAAATTCTAGTATTGTATCTAATAACTAAGCACCATTTAAATAAATGAGGCTAATTAGTAAGGACTAACTTGGGTCCCATTAATTTCAATTAATGGTCATGACTAACTTAATCCACATCTTGCCCATATACCATTAAATTCAGCTTCAGAAACACACAGTTGTCCAGAGATCTGAGAGATACAAACATTCCTATGCAAACTTACTTGAGAGTTAGCCCCACTGAACCAATGTGACTTACTTCTGGATGAACATACATAGGATCTGGCTGCACAATTTCTACTATCAAGCACTTGGCAGAAAGTGAAGAATATTGACATTCCTAATATTTCTATTATACACTATTGTTAATAGCATATTAGAAAAACAACCACTAAGTAGTGCTGTTCTTAAGCACACAGTGCTTTCTGAGATACTATTAAGAATGAGATATTCCTAGGAAATCCCATGTCCAAGTCCAACTTTCATATGCAAATTTGATTCCAAACCTAACACACAGCTGTAGCAAATTAATCCAAATCAGACAGACCCTGAATCCTATGGACGTAGGATCCCCAAGTAAAGCCCATAAGCATTCCCTACTTGGATGCAGAAAGCGTAACATCCCAACCAACCCACAGTTATGATTTTATGTATATATAACATACATACATGTGAATGCACAGACACACCACCACACACCATTGACCAGTATTCTCAAATTACATTAGCTAAGATTGTGCTGCACTTGAGGGAAGTGATTCATTTCAATATAACACCCACAGAGGTCAGAACTGCTAGAGAGATGGCTGCACAGAATACATGCCAGGGAAAGGGACAAGTATACCCAGGAGACAAAGGGAAAGTAAAGTGTGCCATCAAGTAGATTTCGACTCCTGGCGCCCGCAAAGCCCTGTGGTTTTCTTTGGTAGAATACAGGAGGGGTTTAACATTGCCTCCTCTCGCGCAGTATGAGATGATGCCTTTCAGAATCTTCCTATATCGCTGCTGCCCAATATGGAGGGAAAGTAAAGGAACACAAAATCAGGTTAGAAAATGAAGAGAGGCTAAGTGGGAGAGATGAAGGGAAATAATCAGAAATGAAATCTGTGGGAGCTTTGGAGAAGACAGGCAGGGCCTGGAAAGGGCTACTAATGCAGTAGCTGATGCAATGCATCCGTAGAAACGGTATTTCATGAAGCGGGATAGCATCAGATAGGCAGAGGGCATGTTTTCAAGTGATAGAACTTTTCATCCCACGTAGCTTGCTGAACTGGTGACCCATAGGACTCAATGTATGATATTTTTAGAAGTTGTTCAGACATCTGCTCAGGAAAGCCACAAACTTTAAAAGATTCAAGGCTACCACTGTTCTGGAGAGGAAAAAAACAGGCGAACTACTTTCTAAAAACAACACAGCAAATAGTCCTCTCTGATTTAGATTCTTTCATAGTTCATTTATTTTATACCCTTAATTTTTTTTTAATACCTCACTATGTTCACCACTACTAAAAATGTATATTGCAACTACAGGAATCCATAAACATGTCCATAACACTAAAGGTGAGGTGATACAGAACACAAGCAGAGAGTAATGCTGTACTGATGTCAACAATTAGGTACTTACAAACTTTGAATAATGATGAAGTTATTCATGCAACGGGAACATAAAAACAATTTTATTCATCTGAAACCATCAACTTCAAAATCATCAACCAGATGTGACAGCAAGTTACTCTAAAATGCTTGCAGCTAAAAGAAACAGTTGCACTATAATCCTATACATGCTTACGCAGGAACAGGCGCCACTGAATACAATGGGACTTTCTTACCCATGTATAAGCTGTAAAAATGTATAAGCTGTCTCTGTAGGTCCCGGATCATCTTGCTTCCTGAAGTTTTGCTATTAGTTTCAATAACAGAGATTCTGCTCCTCACACCTAAACTGTTAAAAACTCCACATCTTTGTAAACCCCGCTCCAACTCACCCCCTAAAGGAAGATACATAAAATGACCTTTAGGTCAGTGAACAACTCACATTCCCAATCTTTTTGCTGGTTTCTGTCCCTAAACCAAATATTAATGGTGGACTTTGATAGTTGATCAGTTTTCATATTTGGGAAGTAAGACTTAGACTTTCCTAACTGGATATGCTGCAAATTTCAGTAATCTTTATCTACTTTTGCTAAAGAGCAGAGAAAGATTTTAGGCCACTGAGCCCCAGGTGCAGGCTTTAAGTTGCAGCTACACTGAATACAACATGGCATGAGGCCAGCATGCTGCAGCGGATAAAATGCAGCTCCCATATGGGAGCGACAAGTTCAAACCTTTGCTCAGGCACAGAGTTCAAATCTTCAGCTAGTTACGCTCAGGGTTAAGCTCACACAACACAAAAGGCAAACTTGAGTTGGTTATTGAGTGTAGACTCAAAAGGGAGATGGTAGCCAGCCAGTCATAGCTCCTTAATTAGTTTACCTGTATGACACAAAAACTGCTAACATCCACACTTTACATTTTTAGAGGTACACCTAAAAAAAGTAGTGTGTGAGCTAGTCTCACTCAAACCCACATTACAGGATGGTAAATAGTTAATGTGTGATAAAATGGAAAGAGATACTTGATACACTGGCTTGATGCTGCAGAAATAACACAACTTCAAACTGCCCTTTCAAAGATGCTAGAACTGCAGGAAAACAACCCAAAGACACAGGCTACTGGCTTTAACCAGTTTCAGAAGCACTTCCCACTTCAGGGGACAGCAGATTTTTCAACCTATTACATATTCACAACAGTGAAATGTGATCTATGCATATCCAGAGATCCTTCTCCATCTGTAAATACATATATGTCTCACATTCTTGCACTTGCAGTTTACAATGCTGTGTGCTACACAAACAACAAAATATATAAAGGCGGCGGGGGGGGGGAGATTTGGCTCCAGCTACAGTCTTGCCTCACCCCTATTATTATTGTCCTTATTGTCCTAAGAATCCTGGCAAATGTTAGCCAAGATGCCAACTGTTTTAAGCAACTCGGAAAACTCTCTGCCACCCAAATGGTTGCAGTCAAGGAGCTAATTGTTTGTGAGAACACTACAGTGTGATGGTTTCCACAAAAAATGAGATGGTGATTCATACCAAGTAGGCTCCACTGTTCTTGCCGAACAAGTCATTTTGCTTATACTGAATCTATGACATTACAGACCAAAGAGGAAGAGGGAGGTCACAGAGGTTCAGGGTCAGTAATGCTCATGTATCCTGTCATTTAAAAAGCGCTTCAGGACAAAGGGTGGGTGGAGAGAGTAAGAGAGGGAAAGGCCGAAGGACCCAGGAATGCAAAAGAATGACAGAATGTGCCTATGAATCAGGAGATGGGGTGGGGGCAATTGTCAGAAAATAAATATGGTTCCCATCCTATGAGAGGTTATGCACAAAAGCAGGGTAACAAGAATGGCATGGGATCAGCTTAACAATCAAATGTCCACTAGGCCTACACTAATAGAGCTGACTCTCAAAACGAGCCCTTTTCTCCTCCTCTGCCGGCCTCCCCGCTCCTATTATACACAAAGAAGAGCTGAACAATGTTTAATCTGTCTGTGTTGTTACAGTCTTCATCCTGTCTTTATCGGCGCAGCCTTTCAGAGCCGACACTGACACCACAGAGAGTGAGCGAGAGCTGGTGCGCACCAGCAAGCTACCTATACCCTCCGGTGGATCGTGACAGAGGCACATCACGGAAATGGGGCAGGGCGGAGAAGCCCGAGATCGGGGGTGGGAACCAGGCTCTTTAACACCGCGGCGGATCCAGCGACGGAAATCGGAAGGCAGCCCCCAAAGAATCGCTGCCGCCGCCATCCCCACCGTCCCATCCTCAGACTATCCCTCTCACATCCTCCACCCAGGAGAAGTGGGCGGAGGAAATGGAAAGTCAAGAGAGACACAGTCCACTTTCGTTATCAATCCCCAGCCGTGGTGGGCATCTCTCCCACAGGCACCCGAGTCCACGGAGACGCGGCGGCTTGGCATTCCACCCACCCCAGGAGACTGGCCCTCCCGCACCAGCACCCCGGGTTTGCCCTCCCCAGCCAAGTCTCCACACACTCCTCGCCCGCCGCACAGCCCAGATCTGCCCCGATCGCCCCCAACCTACGCGGCTTCCGACCCCACCGGGCGCTCCTCCGGGAGCCTCCTCCGCCTCCTCCCTGCGGTGCCCGAGGCTGCGAGTCTCCCCTCCACCACCTCACACCAGGCCCCCGACCCGCGCACCCGCCGCCGGGAGACAATGACGTGCGCTCCCCCGCCTGCCCGCCCGCCCCGCCGCGCGACTCACCAGCACCAGCAGCGCCGGGGCTCCGCCGCTCCGGGTCGGGGGCGGTTCTGGCCCTGCCCTCCTTCCTCACACGCCGCCGAGCCCCCAGACCTCCAGTGCTGCTGCCGCTGCCGCCGCCGCCCCAAGAGCCTCTTCCTGTTCTGTTCTGGCTGTTTCCCTTCCCGGCGCGGAAGAATCACTTTATCCCCCTCGCCAACATGGCTGTTCCCCAGCCGCAAAGCTCCGGAGCTCCTCCAGCGCCGCTCCTCACGGCCTCCGCCGCTCTCGCCAGGCCTCCGCCGCCTGATTTCCTTGGCTTGTCCACGGTGCGACTCCGGATGCCGACTGAAGACTCCGCCGCCCAGCGCTGAGCTCGCCAAATGGGTGAGTGAGACGGAGCGAGCGAGCGGCGGCAGGCAGAGCCACACAACCCAGGCGCGAAGATCGGAGCCAGCGCGACAGCTAGCGGCCGGCGAGGTCCTTGCAGCTGCCCAAGGCGGGGAGAACGTCGCCCCCGGCTTTCCCCTTCGCCGCCTCTGCAAGACACACGCCTTGGAGAAGAAGGGGTGCCCTCCTCCCCTCCACACGGCGGCACACCGGTCGCGGGGCGGAGCAGCTCTTTTTTTCGTGACTCGACCTTTAGCTTGGGAGGCTTCAGGCTTCCTGCACCGGTATTTTTTTTTTGTCCTTAAACCAGTTACAGCCAGTCTCTGGTTCCTGACCTGGATAGATCTCTGTCACTATTTGGTCTGCTGATAAGATTTTGGGGGTCCTTTGGACATCCCCCCCCTTCCGCCTCCACCCAGGTGACTGCCCATAGAGTTGGTAGATGAACGTATATGAGTTGCCCATATAAAAGTCAGAGCTGGTAGGACTTAAACAGACCCTCTTGAATATGTCCATGTATTTTAATAGTGTTTAAACACTATTAAGACACATTAAACACGATGTTTAATGTGTTCTACACAAAACACCACCAAATCACAACTCACATCCTGGGACATAGATTGTGCCATTAAACGCATGGATCTGATGTGTTGTGGCGCCGCCCTGCTGGTGGGAAAGCATAGGTCTAAGGTAGGGATGTGCACGGAACTGGGCAGGGGTGGCTCGAGGGGGTGGGGTGGGGGTTTCACTTTAAGGGCCGTGGAGGGTGCACTTTCCCCTTCCCCTGCTTTCCCCCCCGCTGGTGCTCAGTGTCGGTAAAAGCCTTCGGGGCGGCAGTGTACCTCCCTGCTGCCCCTTCCCCCACTTCAGGCAGAAGTGGCTGGAAGTACTGGGTACGCGTGAGCCCCGCCTCTAGAACTTCAACACACACACCCCTAGTGTTTGAACCTGTTCAGAGGTACATAAAAGGGCCTCCAAACAGGTTCGTGCACATCCCTAGTTTAAGGCTCCACCCAAATCCCCTATCAAATGACCAGATCAAGTCTTTGATTCCTACGAAGTATTTAGGAGGATCTTCTTTCGAACATGAACTAATACATTTATTATTTATTTATTATTTATTTAGCACATTTTTATACTGCCCTAACCCAAGGTCTCAGGGCGGTTGTAATACATACATACAAAGGAAAGGTTGTGCCATCGTGTCGGTGTCGACTCCTGGTGACCATGGAGCCATGTGGTTTTCTTGGTAGAATACAGGAGGGGTTTACCATTGCCATCTCCCACGTGGTATTAGATGATACCTTTCAGCACTTTCCTATATCGCTGCTGCCCAGTATAGGTGTTTCCCATATTTGGGGGGGGGGGATTCAAACCAACAGCCTCCTGCTCTGTAGGCAGGTTACTTCCCTGCTGCACCATTAGGTGGCTATATACTTACATAACTTTTTGCTGATTGATCTGTGGTACTCAGTGACACTGGATATAGTAATGGCATTTTTATTGTATTCAAGAACAAAGCAATTGAGATAGCATATCTGGATGAAAGTGGAGGGGTGGGGGGGGGCACTAGTAACAGCCAGCTACCCAAATTAGACCTAAGCCCTTTCATGATTATCAGTCTGAATAGAAAGGAGGGAGAAAGATTTGTGTAGGAGTGAGGTGTGAAACTGCTGCAGCTGCACCTTTCTGATGAAGCTGGTGCACCTCCAAGAAGGCATGTGTTCAGTGATAAAGCACATGGCCATGCATGCAGAAGATCCCATGTTCAGGTAGAGGAGTCATTTACAGGTAGGGCTGAAAAAGATCCCTGTATGAAACCCTGGAAAAACACTGCCAGTGAGCTAAATGGACAAATGGTCTGATTCAGCATAAGGCAACTTCCTACATCCCTACGTATCTGTTGAATTTCTGCTTGGACATTTGCTATAGTGAATGACATTTTGAGAAAGCACTGTGCTTTGTACAGATACATCAGGCAGAAATACATCAGGTGCATCTCTAGCAAGTAAGGGAAGCTGCACCTGTTACATTTCTTCCTTACATTGCATCTTCAGGCTGAAAGACCAAGGCAAAGTGTGGGTATACGGACCCCAATTTGTAAAGCCAGCATAGTATACATGCTTACATGATGTGGAAATTAAAGTGACAAGGTAGTCACTTGAAATTTCTGTGCTTTATAGAGTACCAGTGAAAACTGTAAGTGCCTTAAGTCTTGTCTTAAGTTGAAGGTAGGGATGTGCACGAACCGGTCTGGAGGTCATTGTAGAGGCCTCTGATTTGGTTTGAACGTGGCGCAGTTCGGTGCCGGGGGGTGGTGGTTCCTTAAGGGCGGGAGTGCACCTACCCCTCCTGCCACTTCCCTCCGCCTGTGCTCCTTTTTAAAAGCAATTTGGGGGGGGCAGTGTACCACCCTGCCGCCCCTGCCCCCTGTTTTCGGCCAGAAGTACCATGCGTAACGTGGTTTAGGATGGGCTCCACTTGAACTGAAATGGAAGAAGGCTACTGGCATTTAAAAGGTTGCAGAGCCATTTTTAAACTGGCCGAGTGGAAGGCCAGCAGGAACTAGATTGCATCTTGTTCCAAATCATCCCTAAGGGATGAGGATGGTAAATTTTTCAGATTATCCAAAATGAGATAGGGTATAATCTGGAAACAAGCACACAGAATGATAGGGAGAAAAGCACACATGAGTAATATTTCAAAAGAGACACAATATATAGGCATTTCTATGCAAATACTAGAAACTTCTAAAACAAAGTGGGGAAGCTGAAGTGCTTGGTTGCAAATTAAAACATAGGAATAGTGGGTATAATGGAAACCGGATGGAATACCAGCAATCAGGGGTGTGGCAAGGATGGAGTGGACCCTGGGACAAAAAGTGAAAATGGGCCCCTGCGCGTGCGCGCACGCGCACGCGCGCACACACACACACACAGAGTTCTTTTTCAGAGAAGCATGAGTGGGAGAGCAAAAAGCAAGCTGTCACCCAGCCAGTGGGGCCCTCCTCCCTCAGGGGCCCAGGGAGATTTGTCCCCCTCCCCTTGTTCAAATGTAGCTATGCCCCTGATAGCAATATTTGATTGATTTTTGTATTGTCATTGTTCTTTTGATTTCATGAGAGTTGCTGTGTTTTTGAACTGTGTTAACAGTGATTTAAAAGTGTTTATTTTAGTTACTTTGAGGCCATTGCAAAAGGTGGGATATAAGATAACAGTTATATCTGGATAAAAATTGTCTAGAAATGGGGGTTGTTTCTAGAGAGTTGGCTCTGTATGTCAAAGAAGGTATAGAATCAAACTAGAAAACTTAGGAGGACCAGACTCACCCCCCTCCCCCCCCCAAGAGTTATTATGAGAGCTAACACCACATCAGAAAAATAATGTAGTGCCTCCCAATGGCACAGCGGGGAAATGACTCGATTAGCAAGTCAGAGATTGTCCTTTCGAATCCCCGCTGGTATATTTCCCAGAGTATGGGAAACTCCTATATCAGGCAGCAGCGATATAGGAAGATGCTGAAAGGCATCGTCTCATACCACGCAGGAGGAGGCAATGGTAAACCCCTCTTGTATTCTACCAAAGACAACCACAGGGCTTCCTCAGGCTATCCCAAGCCCGGGCCACGCCCCCTTTGCAAGTGATGTCATGTGCATGTGGGCGTGGCCTTGTGCTCTGGAGAGCCCGAGTGAGCTGTCCCCTGTCATTTCAGCAGCGCTTGCTGTCTGACAGCCTTTATTTCTCTTTCTCTCCCTTGCTGGAGGGAGAGGAAGGGAAATAAAGGCTGTGAGGCAGCAAACGCTGCCTGAAATGGACTGGGTTGCGGGGGAGCTTGCTCGGGCTCTCCTGAGCCCCAGCCAAGCCCCTGTGTGCATGATGTGTCACCCTCATGGGATGTAACTAGAGGGACCGCTGAGCAGGGCCGGACACAGACCGCCATTTGGCTGACTCTGTGCCTGCTGCTGCCAGTCGACTGAGTCGACGGAGTGAGCATTGTGACTAAGTAGACTGAGTGAGCCAGATGGACTAAGGGTCTGACGCAGCAGAAGGCTGGAGTGGGCCCAGGGACAAGCTTTGAAAATGCACACCCTCCACCTTCGTCTCCTTCCCCCCCACCTTTGTCATAAAACAACTTTAAGGACTTGTGTGATAGTGTGTAGCAGGTTAACAAGGGAGACAAGAAGTACAAGACTGGAGACTTTTCTTTAAAAGTGAAATAATGCTAAACATACACATGCAACCTTTTAAAAGGCTACAGTGCTGAATTAGGATTGGGGAGACCCAAGTTCAAATCCCCGTTCAGGCATGAAACTCACTGGGTAATTCTGGGCCACCCATTCATCTCTCAGCCCAACCTATCTCACAGGGTTGCTGTGAGGATAAACATAACTATGTACACCACTCCGGACTCCTCACAGGAAGAATGGGATATATATGTTAAAATGAATAAAGAAACACATCACTAAAACCATAATGTTGCAAATAGAAACTCCTGGGACTACATTCTGCAGCAATGAGTAACTGCAGGTTTGTAAAGCAAAACAGTACGAAGCAGAGCTGGAAAATAATTGGTATACAATTTTATTTAATTTTTATAAGAGATGCTGCACTTGGAAGATCTCTCTCTTGGGAGGAGAGCTGGTCTTGTGGTAGCAAGCACGACTTGTCCCCTTAAGCTAAGCAGGATCTGCCCTGGTTGCATACGCAAGGGAGACTAGAAGTGTGAGCACTGTAAGATATTCCCCTTAGGGGATGGAGCTGCTCTGGGAAGAGCATCTAGGCTCCAAGTACCTTCCCTGGCATCTCCAAGATAGGACAAGATTGTTTTATTGAACCAACAAACTACCAAAGCATACAGTACATTGCCAAAGCACAATTATATACAAAGTGGTTGTTTGTACATGATATATCTACAAAGATTTACACACAAGGATTTGGAAACCCACAAGGTTATGAAGTATATGCAGGTAGTACTGTAACTCGGGGGTGGGGGATTTCAAGGCACATCAGGTAATGGGGGGGGGGGTTTACATCCGATGTCCATTTCCACAATTTGTTCCATTGCTGTTTAGAAGAGATACTCTTGTCTTTTTGCACATAACCATACAAACTTTTCCAGAAGAGATTTACTGTCTCATCTGCGTGAACCTCCTGGTCGCGTCTTCCCTCCCTATTCCTATGCAGAAGCATTGCATAAATGACATACAGGTTTACTAACCTGATTACGAGAGGGGAACGTTCCAGTTCCCTAGTATGAGGGCACCCGTTCCGTCCCGTTTCCTTGAAGGTTTCTTTCTGGGACCTCGAAAGGAGGTTCTATCGTTCAAACCTGAGTTTAGTTCTTCCCAAGTCTGTTTTTCCAAATCAGGCCACTCTAACAGCTTGCTTACTCCCTGCCACACTCTTTTGGCTACCACCAGGGGCGTAACTACAATTAGGCAGGGGGAGGCCGTTGTCTCGGGGGCCCCTGCCTTGGGGGGGGCCCTCAGAGGCTCTACCCCACCCAGCGCCTACCCGATCTTCCGCCGCCGAGGAGGCAGCCCTGGAAAGCTCACGGCAGGTTTTCGAAATCAAAGGACAGGAGCGTGCACGAGAGACGCCCCCGCCCAAGCCCAGGGAGAAGCGCCGAAGGCGGCTTCCTCTTCGGCGGGCGGGTGAGGGGGCGGCCATGCGAGGTGAGAGCGTGGCTGGCTGGGTCTCTTTTGAAGCCCCGGGGCTGGTGGCAGCGTGCAGTTGTTGCTGCTGCATCTCTTGCCCAGTTTCTGTTCTGGCTAGTGGTCTGGGGAAAGGGATGCCGCCCGCCGTCCACGTGCTCACTCAATCACTCAATCACCCCCAACATTCAGACCTGAGACCTCTACGAGTTCAGTCCTATGCCTCTCTGCTCACAGGCTGAAATCCTGTGGACACTTGCCTGGGAGTAAACCCCATTGAGCACGGTGGGACTTACTTCTAAGTGATTGCCCATGCATAGGTTTGAACTGCAAATGTTGGGTCTTCTACAGGGGGAGATAATTGTGATTCAAACAGCAATTGGTATCAATACGCCATCACAAATCTGTTGTATTAGTTGGTTCTGCTTTCGTGTTATCTATACCTTGCAACTAGTTGGGATAGTTAGCAGAGACATCCGGACAGAGGAAGGAAACTTCTGAGGTGTGAATTCTCATTCTATCATAGCAAATGAGATTTTTTTCAATTAAACAACTCTCATGACCCCACTTTCACTTTTTCACACTCTCAAATACTATGAATATGAGGAAGTAATCAATTTAGCACACTTCACCTTATGAAGACAAACCTCAGAAATTCACCAAAATTCACCCCTCTGCCCAATCACTCTGAAATTGGGGATGGGTGGTAGCCTCCACCCATTAGGCACTATCTACCAGACCACCCCACTCCTTTGGGGCAGATCCACTTTCTGCCCCCAATCTGCCCCAAAGACACCAAAACTTCAAATATTCCCAAAAAATCAGGCCTCTGCCAAATCCCCCTGAAATTGGGGTGGTAGCCTCCACCAATTAGGCACTACCACCCCACCCCACTCTTTTGGGGCAGATCCACTTTCTGCTCCCAAACTGCCCCAAAGTCACTAAAACTTCAAAAATTCCCAAAAAATCAGCCCTTTGTCCAATCCCCCTGAAATTGGGGTGGTAGCCTCCACCCATTAGGCACTACCACCCCACCCCACTATTCTGCCCCAGGCCCCACTTTCTGCCCCAATCTGCCCCAAAGACATGAAAACTTCAGAAATTCACCAAAACTCAGCCCTTTGCCCAATCCCCCTGAAATTGGGGTGGTAGCCTGCACCCATTAGGCACTACCACACCACTCCACTCTTTTTGCCCAGATCCCATGCTATGTCCCCAAACTGCCCCAAAGTCACTAAAACTCCAAAAAATCCCCCAAAATCAACCATGAACCGAATCACCCAAATTTTTTGGGCCCGAAATTCGGGTGATTTGGCTCGGGCCCGAAAAATATTGGGGGACATCGGGGGTGATTCGGTTCGGCCCCGAATCACCCGAAATTGCTCGTTTCGGGCACAGATCGTTCTGTGCCCGAAATTTTTTGCACATCCCTAGTATAAGCACCACCTTGTTTCCCATAAATGGAAAGGGACTTTTTTCTCCTTAAAGAGAGCGATAGGGTGATCGGGTTGCAACAAGTACTGTGAAGTGCGGTGTTTCAGGTTTTAAGAAACCCACCTCTAGAATCTCTCCATAAATTGTTTTCCTTAGCTGCTTAACTGAGAGGGCTGAGAGAGATTCCTGCCTGCAACCTTGGAGAAGCCACTGCCAGTCTGTGTAGACAATACGGAGCGAGATGGACCTGTGGTCTGACTCAGTATATGGCAGCTTCCTATTTTAGCCAGAGAGCTGGTCTTGTGGTAGCAAGCATGACTTGTCCCCATAGCTAAGCCCTGGTTGCATCTGAATGGGAGACTTGACGTGTGAGCACTGCAAGATATTCCCCTCAGGGGATGAAGCTGCTCTGGGAAGAGCAGAAGGTTTCAAGTTCCCTCTCTGGCTTCTCCGTGATAGGACAAGATTTATTTATTTTTAATAGGACAAGATTTTTTTATTGAACCAACAAACTACCAAAGCATACAGTACGTTGCCAAAGCACAATTATATACAAAGTGGTTGTTTGTACATGATATATCTACAAAGATTTACACACAATAATTTGGGGTGAGAGAAATTCCTGCCTGCAACCTTGGAGAAGCCACTTCCAGTCTGTGAAGACAATACAGAGCTAGATAGACCAGTGGTCTGACTCAGTATATGGCAGTTTCCTATGTTCCTATGATGAAAAAAGAACCCAAAAATTAAATACAAAAAGACAAGAAGGCCTCAATAGCAGTTCACTGTGTTTATCTTTTTTTTAAAAAGGATGCTGAAAACTTTTACATTATTTTAAGGTTTTGATTTCTGTTTTAATTTGTTTTATGTTGCTGTAAACCACCCAGAGATAGAAGTTTGGGATGGTGTACAAATATAACAAACAGACAAACAAACAAACAGAATAGAGAAACAAAGAGTACCCCGGCACTCAGTTTAATGGCTAAGTGGGAATTGGAACTTGGGTCTCCCCGTCCTGGTCCAACAAAACAAGACGTGTGCAATGTGCATTCTCCTACGTGGGAATAGGAGGCCTCCCTTCCTTCTTCTCACTACATCCTGAGCCATTTCCTCCCCGCCCCTTTCCCTCTCAGTCGGAATGTAAATTACTTGTTGATGGTGATATGGCAGAGACTGCCTAGGAAACATCCTTGCCCACTTTATTCATTCATTCTACTTTTCTCAAAGAAGCTCCTTAGCAGCCAGACATGCTAATGTCAAGTGGAATCATTGATGTGTGTGAATATAGATTCCACTTGACTTTCGCATTCTGCTAAGGGGATTATTGACTGAAAAATTAAGACATCAGTATCCATCTCCAACCTCATGGAAAATATATCATGATTTTCACGTGTTGAATTGTGGGGGAGGGGGTGGGAACTTGAACAGACCTCTTTGTCCTCTCCTCCCCCACAGTCAGTTATCAGATTCAGAGATCTTCACATCTCAAAGGAAGCCTTCATGCAAAGAGGGCAGTATCAGCTCTCTCCCACCCTGCCACACCCCAACAAACAAATAATAGACAAATAATAGTCATCCTCCTCACCAGTCAAAGTTCAACTTACAAAAGATGGGAAAGCCAAGCAACTGGCTGGATCTCATCCCGCCACGCCACGCCACGCCACGCCACGCCACGCCACGCCACGCCACGCCACGCCACCCCACCCCACCCCACCCCACCCCACCCCACCCCACCCCACCCCACCCACCCACTCCTCTCTCTCTCTCTCTCTCTCTCTCTCTCTCTCTCTCTCTCTCTCTCTCTCTCTCTCTCTCACACACACACACACACACACACACACACACACACACACCGGATAGAAAAATATATTAGATAGGCACCTGGACAACATTGAGCAGGGGAGGATGAATGCGCCCAAGCACTTCTGGGGGCTGCCACAGCTTCAGGGGACTGATGGAGTTGCTCGTCCATCCCTGCCCTTTCTTGTTCATGAGCCATTGAGAAGACAGCTTGTTACATAGGAAGCTGCCACCATATACTGAATCAGACCATTGGTCTATCTAGTTCAGTATTGCCTACACAGACTGGCAGCGGCTTCTCCAAGGTTGCAGGCAGGAATCTCTCTCAGCCCTATCTTGGAGAAGCCAGGGAGGGAACTTGAAACCTTCTGCTCTTCCCAGAGCAGCTCCATCCTCTAAGGGGAATGTCTTCCAGTGCTGACACTTCTAGTCTCCCATTCATATGTAACCAGGGCAGGCCCTGCTTAGCTATGGGGACAAGTCATGCTTGCTACCACAAGACCAGCTCTCCTCTCTTTTCCTACGGCAGAGGGAAGAGCAGCAAGCAGATGGATATCGCACCCATCTTGCTGCTGGTGACCACGCTCCTGGTAGACTGGGGAGGATAAGAGAGGGTCCAAATGGATCCCGGGCAGTGGCCATGCCCCCTGCCACTGATGTCATAAGAACATAAGAACAGCCCTGCTGGATCAGGCCCAAGGTCCATCTAGTCCAGCATCCTGTTTCACACAGTGGCCCACCAAGTGCCGCCGGGAAGCCTGCAAGTAGGAGGTGAGGGCATGCCCTCTCTCCTGCTGTTACTCCCCTGTAACTGGTACTCAGAGGCATCATGCCTTTGAGGCTGGAGGTGTCCCACAGCCCTCTGACTAGTAGCCGTTGATAGACCTCTCCTCTATGAAGTTATCCAAACCCTTCGGAAAGTTATCCAGGTTGTTGGCTGTCACCACATCTTGTGGCAGAGAATCCCACAAGTGGATTAGCTCAGGGGACATGCCAGTACAGGGGACATGACAGACATGTCAGACTCAGGGGACATGCCAGTACCGGAGACAGAGCCAGTCAGCCCCAGTAGAGCTTCCCCAGTCAGCGGCTTATTGAATTGTTTACTGGGAGCTCCTTTCCCTGCCTATGGAGGCAAATAATAGTCATCCCCAGCTGACTGGGGAAGCTCTGCAGGGGCTGACTGGCCCTGGCCCTAGTACTGGCCATGCCCGGCCCTCCTGCAGATGTTGGCTTACAACTCCCATAATCCCTGGCTATTGCCCACTGTGGATGGGGATTATGGGAGTTGTAGTCCAAAAACAGTTGGGGGCCCCAAGTTGAGCAGGCCTGAGTTAGATCCAATGTGAATGTTACCACCATGATATTAGAGGGCCTTCTGGATTTCACTTCTGAAATCTTTCTAGCAATGTAATCTATGCAAAATGACTTTGCCTGGTCAGCAACAGGCTTCACCTACTAGTAGTGTGTGGGCAACGATAGCACCTCAAAAATGAAAAGTCCCAAATCTTAAAACATATTAATATTAATAAGGCAGGAGCCAATAAACATGCTCACTTTTGTTTTTGAAAAGTGGGTGGTCAGACCACCCTATAAATCAACCAGAGAGGGACCAGGCTGATTGACTCCTCAGACAGCCAATCAGAGTGTTCAGAGGGTGGGGAAGTCATTTTCTTTTAGAAGAATCCAATCACCATTTTGGTTAGAGAACAGGTAGGCTGTTGGTAAATCTGATCTTTTGCTGGCTTCTTTTGTTTGTGTTTGGATGGGAGGAATGTAACTTCTGCTTTCTCTCCCTTGCTCCCTGCACTGATCTGTATACAAAGCATTATGGCCCATTCCCAAAATGAAATGCCAGAAAACCTTGGAAGAGATAGGCAACTGTAAGACTGGACTAATTAGATTAGAAACTGGCATAAGAAGCCAGAAAGTTCTTTTAGGGCATATGCATAGATTTCTGAATCCAAACTGCTTTTCAAATAATTGCAGAAGTGACTTTCCATGTGGGTATGGCAGGCCGCCAGCTGTTTTTTGACTACAACTCTCATAATCCCCAGCTACAGTGGCCAATAGCCAGGGATTATGGGAATTACAGGCCAACAACATCTGCAGGAGGCCCAAGTTGAGCAGCCCTGGGGTATGGTGTAGAGAAGGAATGGATTCTGGTTGGAGGGAAATTATCTTAAAAATCAATTTGCTATGCAAAGAGCTAACCAGGTCATTCTCTAGATTGAGGCCAGTATCTGTAACACTAATATGTCCACTGGGGCTATAGTTCATTGGGCAAGGATTAAGGAAGTGGTCCTATTTTTTTAAAAAATGTTGCTTGCTGGATGGACACTCAGGCTAAGTTGTGGGCACCCAAGGGAGGCAGAGAGTGGCACCCAGCTGTTCGGCAGGAATGGAGTAGGGATAGGGTGTCCCCATGCATCTTTGCTCCCCATGGTGTCCTCTAAGTTACAGAAGATGATTCATAGCTGCAGCAAGCATCACTTAAAAACCTGTGATTTTTCTGTTATTTATGTATGGGTGGTTTTTTTTAAGGCAGGCAGAGCTGCCCTTGTAACTTCAGAATGCATTTGTTCTTCACTTTTGTAGCTGGTCTCTGTTTTACCTGTGGCTTATACAGATGTATTTACTTTTACATGTATAGCCTGTGCTTCTTCCAAGAAGCCCAGAGTGATGCACATGGTTACATTTATCCTCCCAAAAGCCCTATAAGGAAAGTTATGCTGAGAGATAAGTGACTGTCCCAGAGTCACCCGGTGAGTTTCATGGTTAAATGGAGATTTGAACTTGGATTTCCCCAGCCTAGTCAAAAACTAACCACTGTACCACTCTGGCTCAGAGTTCTTTCTTCTTGTTTTTTTATTAGTAGTAGTATTCATTTTTCAAATAATCAGGCAGACAAAGCTGCCCTGGTGACTTCAGAATTCATTTACTCTCCACAGAAGCAGCCTCTTGTGGTTACTTGTGACTTGTACAGTTCTTTTATTTTGTGTGTGTGTGTGTGTGTGTGTGTGTGTGTGTGTGTGTGCGTGCTTGTGTTTTGATCCTGCCATGTTACATACAAATCTTCACACTACTATAGTTCTGTTAAGCACTATAAAGCAACTGATGTTTTCCATATTTTTCTGTATCTCTGCTGATGATCAAATGAGATTTGTGTGCTTGTCTGTCTGTGTTTTGATCCCACTTGTTAGCTACAAATCTACATTTTGCCAGTTATTGCTAAGGCACCAGTGTTCCCTCTAACAGGGATTCCCAGATGTTGTTGACTACAACTCCCATAATCCCCAAGCAAAAGCCGTTTCAGGGAATCATCTGGGAATCCCTGTTAGAGGGAACACTGTAAGGCACCCGTCTAGTCCTGGTTCCACCTCTGCAGCTGTCCACAATTGGCTCCACCTCTCACTAGCTGTGGCCCCACCCATTACCTGCCCTGCCTAGTGCCCCCCCTCCCCGCCAGTCCCAGGAACCATCAACCGCCACTGATGTGTATGTGCACGCATATGGAAAATTATCAAGAAAGTCAAGTTTGACTTTAAAAAGGTTAAAAAATGAGGTTACTAGTAAAAAGGAAGCCGAAAGAGAAAGTCAAGAGGGTCAAAAATCTCAAGCATATGTGGCGTTCTTTAAAACCACAATAATAGAAGCTCATCTAGAATGTATATCACAAAGTAAGAAAATAAAGTCCAAGAGGATGCCAGCAAGTCCAAGAGGATGCCACCATGGCTAACGAGCAGAGTGCAGGAAGCTATGACATAGTTATTATAAAGGCTTTCATCAGAAACAGATGTCCTGAGTGAGTGAGAACAAAAAGGAGCCCAAAGGAACACAAATTCTGGCAAAAGAAATGTAAGCTGACAATAAGGAATCTGGGGGGAAACTGAGGAGCATATGACTAATCATATCAAGGTGAACAATAACAACTTCTTTAAATGTATCGGAAGCAAGAAGTCTACCAGGCAGAGTCTTAAATGACAAGAGAGTGAAAGGAATATTTAAAGGAGGATATGGGGATTGCAGCAAAACTGAATGAATTACGTGTGTCCATCTTCACTACAAAAGATGCAGAGCAGACATCTGTGCCTAAACCCCCTTCTTAGGGGAGTTCTTCAAACTGATTCAAATAGAGGTGATAAGAGATTATGTTCTAGGATGTATTGACAAATTAAACACTAACAAATCACTGGGTCTGAAATCAATCCAAGAGTTCATAAGGAACACAATTTTGAAATTGCTGATTTCATATGTTGGCAGAATTGCCCAGGAGTGCTGGCTAGACACTCCAACTATACATTTTGGCTTAAAGTGGGGAAATTAGCTTGGCTTGGGGAACAATTCTGTTACAATATTAATTTGAGCAGAGTTTTGGTTTTGGAAGTAATGAGGAAATGTAGATGTAGTGCAACAGATTTATTTGAGATGAATTTGGGGTACAGGAAAGTAAAAGTTGATTAGGCAGGCAACACAATCTTAACTAACAGTCTTAACAAGAATCTCATGAAGAGGAATTTTAGCGTAAGGTCCAAATGGTTAAAAAAAAAAATCAGTTTAAGGCTTGCTGTAGAAAAGGGCTTTGAATGCGGAAGTGGAGAGGGAAGAAAAGGGAGCGAGGAGATTTAGAGAGGCAGGAAGTTAGTCTTACCTATCTTGATCCGGTGGTGTGTCCAGTGCACTTGTAGATGGGCAGCCGGGCACTCTCTTTGCAAGGGGAAAGCAGCAGGAAAACAGGAAGAAGAAAGGGTGAGGGGTAAAAATAGATTCTGATTCCAAGGCCATGTGGCCAGGCCAGGGATATTTGTACTCAAAAACATGTCCTCAGGCAATGTTTAAATCTCACACCCTCTCTGGAGGGCTGAAACTCATGCTGAATAATGGAAATCATGGTTGCATGAACTAGTCAATCTGGATGTAAACTCACTGAACAAAAGGTTGGAATGGTTTGGAGAAGTGTGGGTGCGAGGCTTGAATGGGTCTCCTCAAAGCTTGTCTGGTCAAGAGATGTCTCTTCCAGGTGCAAGATACATTACCTAAGTTTTAATGAGTTTACTTCCTTCTAGTCCTTTGGCAGCTCATTAGCTGTTGACAGTGGGGTGGGGATTTGTTGCACTTATCTTGAGTTACTGCAGAGAAGATTAGGGGGTCTACTTTGCCAGCTTCCTTCTCTTTGACAGAGAGACAAAGAGTTGCCGAAATCTGGGAGCACACACAGATCCCAAACCCGGGTAGAACACAGTTTTTGATTGTGTGAATGACCTCAATATTGGTAATATTTACTAATTTAAAAGCCCTTACATGGGGATTGGAGAAATTAATCGAGAACAAGTCTAACTATGGCTACTAGTTAGGTAAAGTTGGCTACATGTTACCTCTAGGCTCAGAGGTAGCCTCTAAATACAAGTTGCAAGGGAGCAATGGCAGGAGAACGGCTGTATCTATCTCTAGGGGTGTGCACGGAACTGCGGTCCGGCACTGGGGTGGGGGGTTCCATTAAGGGCGGGGGAGGGTTTACTTACCCCTCCCACCGCTTTCCACCTTTGGCGCCGTATTCTCTGTAACAATGGGGCGGCAGGATACCTCCCTGCCGCCCCTTTCCCCGCTTGACTGTGCGCCCTCAGCTCCTGTAGCAATCAGGGCGGCAGGATACCTCCCTGCTGCCCCTTTCCTTGCTTGACTGCAAAAGGCTTTTTGCGTGCGTGCGCACGCAAAAGGCTTCTTAAACCCGAACCACCTCTAGAATGGCCTCCGAACTGGTTCGTGCACATCCCTATCTATCTCCTGCTTCTTGACTTCCCAGAGGCATCTGGTTAGCCATTGTTGGAAACAGGATGCTGGATTAGATAGGCATTTGGTCTGATCCAACAAGACTCTAAATGCAATAAATGAAGAAATAAGAAAGGGAAGAATATATTCCAAAAAAGATGCTAGACATCTTAGAAATATGATGTTACCACCTAGGAATGTGAAATATTTTTCAGTCCAGACATTCGTTTGCATTTTAATTAATTGTTCCCCCCCCCCAAGTGTAGTTTAATATGCCTGTTACTGTTGAAGATAAATTCTCTATAGAAACAGCTGTATCTTAGTAACATGCCAAGAATAGATAGAATGTGATAGAATGCATTAGTCTTTTAAGCCAGCCTATGCATACCAGATCTCAAATATTACTGCAAAGCTGGTTGTGGGAACCCAGTGATGAGAGAGCAGCACTATACATATGGTGGTCAGAAGCACTGTCCTTTTGGGGTGGGGGTGGGGGGAACTATTTGATATATTTCAGAGTTGTGCTTTGGCATCATAAATAGTTTCTGGGTCTGAGCACTAGGTCAGATAAGACTTGATATGTCTACCATTAGTTTTATCCTACTGTGCTAATGGTGCATGAGTCATGCATCACACTCACCCATCAACTGATTGCCACCTTATCCCATGTTTCCTGCATTTACACATAATGATACTGGACCAAACTGGGATGATTTGGAGCTCATTTAATGATGTTTATATACACACAGCATTAAAACAACTTGATTTATATTTCTTTTAAATTTAATGCCCATTATACTAACCATACGCCTACTCCTAGAAGAGGGGCTACTGTTCAGTGATAGAGCACATGCTTTGGCTGCATAAGGTCCCAAGTTTAGTCTCTGGCTTTTCTAGGTGGGACTGGGAAAAGACTCCTGTCTGAATCTGGCACTGCCAGTTAATGTAGAGTCTGCTGAGCTAGATAGACCATGCTTATACTGAGTCAGACCACTGGTCTATCTAGCTCAGTATTGTCTACGCACTGACTGGCAGTGGGTCTCCAGGCTTTCATACGGAGGTCTTACCTAGCCCCTCCTAGAGATGCCAGAGATTGAACCTGGGACCTTATGCATGCAAAGCATGTGCTCTGCCACAAAGCTATGGCCTTCCTTCTGAACACTGCTACTGTTGTTAAGAATATTTATATATTGCTTTTCAAGAAATGTTCTCAAAGTGGTTTACACAGAAAAATAAATAATAAATAAGGTCCCCTGTTCCAAAAGGGCTTACAGTCTAAATGGAAATATAAGATAGACACCAGCAACATCCACTGGAGTGATGCTGTGCTGGGGTTGGGCCAGTTCTCCCCCTGCTAAACAAAAGAGAATGCGATGTGTTAATGAAACGGTGTTTGACTAAAATATTCAGGTATTCCTTATTCATGAAAGCCAGGGTTATCATACCAGGACAACTCAAGATAACATCTGAACCTGGTTTGTGTGAACAATCCGTAGCTAGTAGCTAAGCTCTTTTGATGGCATCCCAGATATCTAACAGCTCTAGTTGAAAGATCTTTGCTATTTTGCAATGACTGCATTATTAACTCTAGTCCTTGTGATTGCATAACCATATTATTCAGTAGAAAACTGAAGGGGAAAAGAGAAGGAATATAGAAAGACAATCAATGTGTTCATGGGCAAAAAGTAAGAATTATTCATTTATTTATATTTATTTATTTTTACATTTCTATACCGCTTTTCGTTAAAAGAAAACCCCAAGGCGGTTTACAAAAATTAAAACATACATTAAAAAACAGTAAAAACATCAAGCTAAAAACAAGCATAAAAACAAGAGAACAGATAAAAACACACAAAAGCATCAGTAAAAAACGATTATGTAAAAGCCTGGGTAAAAAGCCAAGTCTTTAAAAGCTTTCTAAAAGCTGTGATGGAGTCCGAGGAACGAATGGCCACTGGGAGAGCATTCCAGAGTCTAGGAGCAGCAACAGAGAAGGCCCTGTCCCAAGTGCACGACAGCCGGGCCTCCCTCATTGTCGGCACCCGGAGCAGGGCCCCCTCAGATGTCCTCGTCAAGCGGGCAGCAACCCTTGGGAGCAGGCAGTCCCTCAAATACCCCGGGCCCAAACCGTTTAGGGCTTTAAAGGTCAAAACCAGCACCTTGAATTGGACCCGGAAACGAACCGGCAGCCAGTGCAGCTCTTTCAAAATGGGGGTGATATGTTCCCAACGGGCAGCTCCGGATAAAACCCTCGCTGCCGCGTTTTGCACTAGCTACAGTTTCCGGATATTCTTCAAGGGCAGCCCCACGTAGAGCGCGTTACAGTAATCCAGCCGCGACGTGACTAAGGCATGGGTAACCGTGGCCAGATCTGCCTTCTCGAGAAAGGGACGCAGCTGGCGCACCAGCCGAAGCCGTGCAAAGGCACCCCTGGCCACTGCCTCCACCTGAGCCTCCAAAAGCAGAGCCGGGTCCAGTAGTACCCCCAAGCTGCGTACTTGCTCCTTCAAGGGGAGTGCAACCCCATCCAGAACCGGTAGAATCTCCTCATCCCGATTGCTCTCCTACTGACCAACAGTACCTCCGTCTTATCCGGATTCAATTTCAGTTTGTTAGCCCACATCCAACCCATCACGGCCTCCAGCCCCCGATTCAGGACATCCACCGCCTCTCTAGGATCAGATGACAAGGAGAGATAGAGCTGAGTGTCATCCGCATATTGCTGACAACTCAGTCCAAATCTCCAGATGACCTCTCCCAGCGGCTTCATGTAGATGTTAAACAGCATGGGGGACAAGACCGAACCCTGCGGGACCCCACAGGCCAACGGCCACGGGGCCAAGCAGTAGTCCCCCAGCACCACCTTCTGGACCCTCCCCCCAAGAAAGGACCAGAACCACTGCAATGCAGTGCCTCCGATTCTCATACTCGAGAGGCGGCCCAGCAGGATACCATGGTCGATGGTATCGAACGCCGCCAAGAGGTCCAGCAGAACCAACAGGGACGCACTCCCCCTGTCTAGTTCCCGGCGTAGGTCATGCACTAGAGCGACCAAGGCAGTCTCAGTCCCATACCCGGGGCGGAAGCCAGATTGAACCTCTCCCAGCGATTGAACCCAGAGATTGAACCTCTCCCATCTTTGCACAATTAGAGTTAGTGGGCTGCAGAATTCTAAGTAATTACTTCTAATACTAAGGGAATAGTTTTCAAGGCTTTGAATGTGTCCTACCCTTTGCTATATACCTAACCAATGTACATATTCCATGCAGTTGTAACAAGCAAAAGACATACCCTTTTGTTTGGATTTCAAGCTGATGCAAGCATATAAAAAACACAGCATGAATCTTTTCAGTGCTTATTCCCCATTAAAAAGGGCAAAGAGAATTAGAGCTGATAATCATAGAAAAAGTGAGGCAGGGTTTTTAAGATGAGAATTCAGTTAAGAAAATCACAAGGAATACAGGAATGTTTTAGCTGTCTTTCTTTTTACTCTATCAAAGCCAGCTTATCCCAATCTTCAAGGCTCTTCATCCTTGCTGACTGGCAATAGTGGGACATTTGCAGATATAGATGTGCTAGATGGCTCATTTACCTGGGCAGTTCAACCTTGTACCCTTGTTCTCTGTATAGAAGTCATAGACCATAGGGTGCTGGACAGTGCTTTTAGTGTAGCAATATCTTACAAGCCTACACAGATGTGGCCAGTTTACCTGGAACTTCCCAGACTTTGCACAAGACAGCTGCATCTTTGAGGCATTTACAGAAAGTTCAGGGAATGGGGCACAATATTAGAGGCAGTTGTGTCCTCTATAATCCTAGTAGGAGAATAAAAGCTCAGGTTTTTGGAGATGTGGCTCTTACATTAGAAGGCAAGAACTTCAGGCCAGCAAAGCACTTTCAGGCTACGAAGTGTGGATATTAGAATATTAGGAGTAACCCAATCACAGGATCTGGCTGTTGGTAGGAAGCCAGGATGGTATATCCTTAGGAGTCCACAATGGGTTTAGAAAATCACAATGGCTAGCCAAGTATGCAAAACTGTTAAGATAAAGGAACCTGTAGAGTTGTACACTGGGCCAACGCAGTAGGCATTGAATTGTTATGCCAATCTGTTTTTGCCGCAGCAGCTAAAACAGCTGGTTAGGAGGAGGCTGTAAGGCAGAACTCTGCCTTTCATTTTCTTTTAATCCCTATCTCATCAGCCTATGTACCTATGTTCTTCTATGTACAGGTCCTGTCCTGTCCATGTGTTCTGGGCTCCAGGAACTGCTGTTCTAACTAGAAAAGGCAGCCCAGTGAGTCTCTGCTCGGCTCTTTTTGCTCCCACAGAGATAGGTTCATTTTCTCACAAGCAGGGTTTGGGAACATAGAGAGCTTCTGAATTAATATACTGCAGCAGTCTAAAGTACTTAGCAACAGAAAGTGTGTGGGATGCAGTGACAGCAGTATGTGTGTGGCAAGCCAGTGACATCATAAAAACTGCGTGGAAAAGAAAAGGCTTTCTTTTGGTTCTCTTGTTTTCTTTTTCTTTTCTTTTTTTGTTTTTGTTTTTAGAGTGGTGAAGACATGTTGGATAATGAGAGGTCATCTGCAACTGGAGTTCCTATAATTTAAAACAATATATTTTATTCTGTCAACACTTCAGGAATACCGCAGTTCAGTGCTGAGCTGACGTTGAGTTAACCAGTGATGATTTGCAGACTTGGAAAAAATTGCAGCTTCTTCGAGGGTAGAGCCTCACATCACAAACTCTTTTAGAATCAGGATTTGTATTTGAACCAGAAATTCCCTCCAGAGCCAAAACACTCTGAAATATCTAGTGTGCAAGTTCAGAACAGAGGACATTTGAACATGTTCAGAATATCTTTTCCCCACAACTAGAGTTGACTCATTGCCTTTTGCTGCAATGAGCTATCCTGCCTCCCTCATTGTCCCCGACCTCTGGGCAGGAGCTGGCACTGACATCACCCCACCCCTTGTCAGTCCCACCCCAAACTGCTCCACCCACGTCTCCCTCATTGGCCCAGACACCAACTTTCTTCTCCTTTGTCACTGGCCTCACCTTTTGGGGCATAGACAGCTGGTTTCTGTTTGGACACCAACAAGGCAGTGTGGAGTGTGCATCCAACAGTGACAGCTTCACCAGCTGGCTTCCGCTTGTCACCACTGCACTGCTGTGCCAGAACCAGCTCTCTCTCTCTCTGTGTCCCACTGTCTCTCCTCTTCAGTACCAAACTTGTCTGCTTTGTCTCTGGATAGGTTTGGTGCTTTGAAGGAAAGGAAGCAGGAGACGGGGCTGGTGCTGGTGTATCAGCACCGTGACGATGGGGAGAAGCTGGCTGGAGAAGCTGCAACTGCTGGACGCACACTCCACAATAATGCCTCACAGATGTACAAACAGCAGGTAGCAGTAGAATGCTCCAGAAGAGGCCAGTAGTGAGGAGGAAAAGGGGCAGCATCTAGGCTGGTGAGGGCAGGGGTGTGGGTGGTGAGGGGGAAAGTGCAAAGATGGGTGGCAGCAGCACAGAGGAGGTAGGGGCAACAGCAGACAGATGGGCTGGTGCCCATGGTGGGGAACTGGACGGGGTGCCCACACTCACTGCCACATGGTGATTTCGTTGCCTGAGGCCATTGCTTCACTTGGCCTCATGACAGAGTTTTCCCTGTTAAATACCGAATCACCACCAGCAGCTTCCACACATTCTAGGAACAGGGGAAAGGACTTCCAGTTGAGAGGGATTAGCTTGTAAGTAGGGTTGCACTTCAGCCCTTCACATTTTAGTAAACCCTTTTTTCTGACTCTACAGCTAATAAATCTTTGTCCATTGTATGTCTGTCTTTCTCTTAAAACAATCAATGCTCGATGGCTGGCAAAAATGAAAGGCACAGATAATCTCCGCAATAGAGCTTTCATTCTCTGCTACAACAAATAAACATGGGAAACGGATTACAACAGCTCAGTATATCAGAACTCCTGGGCCTACGGAAGCTAACCAGCAGCTCAAAAATTGTTCTCGCTTTTGCGCTAGAAATGGAAACTGAAGAGAAGTAGAAGTAACATGCGGGGGGATTAGGAGTTGGAAGGTAGGTTTCTTCAACTGCAGTCACCCCCACATTCTTCTGGAATAATGCTGAGGGTATTAGGTTCCCGCACCTAGCATAGCACTTATGTTCGCCAGAATGAGCCAGGAGAGAAAATAATGCAGGGCTTATTTTACCCAGAGAAACTCAATGTGAACCTCTCCCCCACAAAACGGAACAAACCCATACTGTATGTACTAGAACTCTCTCAAATAATTTATATATTTGTTGCCAATGGCAGGTCTCGATTGGGAACTACCCCCTCCCCCAGATATGGTGACTGAATAATAATATGTTACAAAACAAAGAAGCTGGGGACAACATTTCAGGGAAATGGGGAGAATACTTCAGAATTCATGAAACATGAGAAGGTGTATATGGGAAATGAAGAAGGCTTTATTAAAGGTAAATTATAGATGCTGCAGCCAGGGGAAGCGTGGGTTGCTGGGGACCCAGTTCTGCAGTTGGCTCCCAGTGCTGCCCCCTGCTGCCTAATGCTCTACCCCTCCATATGTGCCCTCCTGCAGTGCACATCCCCCTGCCATGACTTACTTGAATGGGCAAGAAGGGAGGGGGAGGGGATATGGCAGCAGTAGGTGAGTGTTGGTGACAGGCTGGCCAGTGGGTGCAGCAAAGGTATGGTTGGTGGGTCAGGTGCTTGGTCCCTTGGTGATTGGGGTGGAATGTAGAGCTGGAATGCAGCTCTTCCTCCTCCTTACCCAAACAGGACAAAAGAAAGAGAAGTTGCCACATTCCCCCCATTCACCATTTACATCTCTTAATGGTGGCTCCTCCCCCACACAAATGGTCTCATTCTGGCGCCCCTAGGCCTTGAGGGTTGACTGTGGGCATTCTACCAGAGTCTAACTTGGCTGACCTCTGAAGCTGACCAATTGTTATAAAGAGCAGGTTTTTTTAAAAAGGAAGATATGGGGAAGCAGATATTTGCTTTGGAAAAGGAACATAAAGATAAATGTAATTTAAGAGTATTGGATGAGTTTGAAACATATATTTGTTTAGTAGACATTCAAAATATGTGTGAGGCCAAGGAGGAATATAACTTATTGAAAGAGAATTACCTTGAAAATAATAATGCAGCAGATGGCTTATTTGCAAATCAGCTGAAAACAGTTAAGACAACCTTTTCCAGTTAGAAGAACCTTATCTGAATGGACAGCTCACCTTTTGGTTTCAATATTTTCAATTTTTATTTTATTTATTTAACAAATTTATACACCGAAAACATATGTCTCTGGGTGGTTAAAACCAGTACAAAATAAAACCAGTACAAATTAAAACAGAATTAAAACATTAAAACAATTTACAATTTAACAATGTTAAAACTGTTTAAAACTATTAAAAACTATACATCTAATTAAAAGCCTGGGTGAACTAACACCCTTCCCCTGTAACGGCCTGCTGACTTGCCAACATTACTTCTTCCAGTCCCCACGACCACTGGAACAGCTGTCCCATAATTTGAGGATACACTCCCTGTCTCCCCATCTCCAAACAAACTCATACACATTATCAACCAATCTCACCCAGGACTTAAAACAGAAGCCAAAAACACGCACACAACCCCACCTACTCACTACTACCAAACACACCTACTGTAAGTTCCTCGGCCAGAAGGTCCCTGGCCCTCACCCTCATTTTTAAGCATATCTTTCAAAATTAAAGCATATTTTCCAAATTGGTAGAAAATAGGAAGATAGGTAATTTAATAAGATGTTTCAATTTTATTGGAAAGACTGGTAATCAAGAATTTACAAGATGATGTTGGAAATTAAGAGTTATATGAGGAATCTATTTAAAATAAAATAGGAAAAGACAAAATGTTGGAGGATGTAAGACGTCATTTTATGTCATGCAACATGAACCCAGATCCTAGCAAGGAGTGTCTTGCATCTTAACCCCTACATTATTCATGTCCTCCTTGTCTTCGGCAAGCCAACCAAGCCAAGTAAACCTTAATGGAGCAAAGAGACTCCCTTCAGGATGCAATGCTGGGCTGAGCATTTTCAGCTGACCCCAGCCTGGATGTAGTCAGCTAATCTCTGGACCCTATCAAACCTTTGTCTCCAAGAAAGACTGTTGGTCTGAGCAACTTGTCGGTGAGGTGATACAGACTACCTTGACTGGTCCTGCGGCAGGACCAGGAAGGACTCCTGCTTTCTGCTTGACTGGTGCTCACCTAGCATGACTCTGACTATGCTTATTTTATTTGTTTGTTTGTTTATTTCTATACCACCCTTCCAAAAAATTGCTCAGGGCGGTTTACACAGAGAAATAATAAATAAGATGGATCTATGTCCCCAAAGGGCTCACACTCTTAAAAAAAACATGCCTCTGGTCCTCTGCTTGACTGTCTCAGCCTGTTCTTAACTCTGCCCATGTCTGAACTAGACTGCCCTAGCTCTTGGCCAAGGTATGACAGAGATGTAGTACACTTAAGATTGATTTCAGGTTAGATTGCTCATATATTAAGAAATGCTAGGTGAATATAATTCAATATATTGAGTTTATTATTGCAAGTATAATTCCATTACATCCAAAGTTATATTGCCTGGTATTATAAAGGAATCTACAGTACTGAATATAAAACTGGTGGAACATATGCTGTTAACAGCAAAAACAGATACATTTCCATTGATGATAGAGTAGTTTAACAAATTGTCATATACAGTATTGCCAAATTGGTACAATAGGCAACCTATGTATTAAGTCTTCATCAAGAAAAGTCTGTTTCTATGTAGTATGGATTCTTTTTGCTAGATTATGAGTACATAAGTGATATGGATGGTGCAAGACTTTGAATAGAGGGAAGTCTGAAATGCAAACATTTCCCAATTTTTAAAAATCTGCCCCTCCCCGCCTTTTTTGAAGCAGATCAAACCCTTTTAGAGCTTGGCATGACTTGAAATATGGATTTTCATTTTGCCACCACTACTATCCATTTTCCCTGAGCAAAAATAGTCTTACTTTGGGAAAGGGGGGGCGGGCAACACAACTTACTACTACATAGGAGAGACCCTGCAAAGCCTTGCATTCAAGGGAAATGACATTAAGATAATTTCCTGCCAGGGATCATGTAGTTAGGGTTTTTGTGTAGTTTTCAGTCTACAAGGCCCATCCCCTCTGTAGGAAATGGCATTTTGGCATCATTTCCTGTTAAGGAGATACCTTGAGAGACTTATCCTCTGAGCTAGTGAGCCTTCCTCTTTGCCTATTATACCTTATTTCTGATACTATGTAAACCACTTTGAGTGCTTTTTTTTTTTTTTGCTCAAAAGTGATATATAAATATTCATACTACTACTACTACCTCATTTCCCAAGGTAAAGCTTACTTTGTTTGAAGGCAGGGAGGCTTGAAGGGGTGACCTTTGCTTCATCTATTTGGGCTTTTCAAGCATCCTAATCAAAAACACTTGAAAGACCCACTGAGGTTTTTCAAAAAGCCCAAAGAAAGTGATTAATTAGTTTATAGGACAATGTATTTCCCCCTTTTTCTTGCTCTTAGAATTTTTTTTTTGAAAAGTCACAAAAACTGATGCAATAGTGTGTTCTAGGTGTAGGTATGTGTGTAAAAGCACATTTTTGTAAAAGTGTAAGATGCTCATAGGCATTTTCTTTTGTATGTTCCAGTGCGGAGCAAAGTACTAAAGAGGGCCTGTGAGATTGAGTACTAATGAATATGACTAAAATTTGCAACCTGATCCTACACACATTTGGTTGGAAGTAAGCCCCATTGTGTCTAGTGATGCTTACTCATAGGCAAGTGTCCATAGGATCGAATCCTATCCTGACTTCAACTGTAGAGAGTACATTTACTATTTTGCTTGAGTAAAAGAAGGATGCATGCCTTTGTGTTGGAATCTCAGCCTCTAAAATACTTCCTCCTTTTTAAAAAAATGGTTCAGATGTTCTCCTACAGAACAACAAACAGCTCACTCCTATGTTGTGCTATATAGCAGCAACAGATTTGGTGCTAGGTACCCAGTGTTGGCACAGAAATGACCCTATGTTTTCATGCTCCAGTGCTGGCTTCCCTCTTGTACCTGGGCAGAACATTTGTCAAGATGGGATGGATGACTAGCAGGGTTGGCAGGAGCCAATTGTGCTTTACCCTAATGCCCCCTTAATTCTTGCACAGTGTGTTGCCAGAAAAACACCAGAGTAAAAGTGTTTCAGAAGCGCAAGGGGCTGAGGTTAAAGGATACTGCTTTACTGGTTGTGGCACAAGCTTGCACCATAGCAGTGGAACTTGAAACACAGGATCAGGCTGTACATCAGAGACTTTGCTTTATCAGAGAGTTTTGTTAGAAGACTGGTGCTCTACTCATTATCATAAACAAGAGTCAGGGAAAGAAGGAATCTCTGACGCTTGCCTTTAGCTCTGTCATATTAGAGGGGGTTGATTGAAGAACAGTATGACTCAGCCCACTCCTCCTTACTAGATCTTTTTCTGCAACCTTATATGTCGTGTTCCTCAGGCAATTTGCTGCCTGCTGCCAAAGAGGCTTGTGAACATTCCTGTGGGAAGCTGCCTGTGTATTCATCTACCTTTGTTAAGAGCTGCTGCTTGCCTTCCTACTTATGCCTTTTATAGAATCAGATTTTTATGGATTTTAATATGCATTTTGTTTTCCCCATGTGTTCATAAATAAAAAGTCAGACTTTATCCTGCTATACATTTTATGTCAAAATGATATCATATACACCTGCTTATACCAAAGATTATCAACAAATGCAGTGTATTATACAAGTCTTTAACATTAGTTAAAAACTACAGAATTCTTAGTCTGTACCAAGGATGGATCTGATGTGGAGAGTCAATTTCTCTAAATGTGAAGAAACATTTAACAGTGACTCACACAATGCACCATTGATTGATTAAGTGCCATCAAGTCAGTGTTGACTCATAGCGACCACATAATATGAGATTATCTCATATTTTTTTTATTTAACACATTTGTGTACCGCCCTATATAAAATCTCAGGGTGGTTTAAAAGCTAAACAAACAGCAGCTAAAACCCCAAAATAATATAAAAGAGATTAAAATGGCTGTAAATGAAACTTTAAAACATCATAAACTAAAAGCCCGATGAAACAGGTGTGTTTTCAAAAGTTGTTCAAAAACAACTATAGTAGGCCTATACAACTTGTGAGCTACAAGTTTAATGCAGCCCACCACCAGCCATGAATAAGAGCCTACTTTGGGCTCATAAACTCCCTGCTTTGGCTGCTTGCCTGGGTCTGCAAAAAATGGTGAACAGTTGGTGGTGGTCATCAATCCACAATACATGGCTGGTGGTCTACATTTGGCTTTGCAATTCACAAGTTGTGCAGGCCTGCTTACAGGCTTTTACTTTTCTCCCCAGAAAGCAGTAACTTATATGCTGATTTAAACTATATATAACTGACTCACTTGCGTCATGTAGTGACCCTCAAGTGAACCTCTTCGACTACACAGGTGAATGAGCAATCTGTTGGAAGAGAACAAACTTAGAACAAGCATTACTCAGAGTCTTAGGAAAACAAGTAATGATAAACATATAGGTTGATATGATGCATAGCCTACCACCTCAATAACTGTCTGCCCCAGGGCAGCTGTGAACTTCAAAAAGCAGCCCTGGCCCTGACATTGTTTCGAAGCGGCAGAAGCTGCGTTTCTGCAGGTTTCCCCATTGTCATAAATTGGGAAACCCCCGGAAATGCAGCTTCCACAAAGCTGCATTTCCAGATGCAGCACTGGAACCATCTTTGAAGTCTGCAGAAGCCCTATTACAGGTGCAGGAGGCTACACATCACATCAGCTATTAGTTCCAGTTTGACCATCAGCCACCCTGAACAGTATGTAATTGGAGAGGTGGGATATACATATTTTAAATTAACAACCAAACCATTAATCAATGAACTAATTAACCATTTATTTATAATTTATATACTTTCTGATATGCATATCTCTAGGTGGTGTATACAATTAAAACATAACAAATATAAAAGAGTAAAAACAAAACAATTTCACAGAATATAAACAGTTAACACAGTTTCATGAGTTTAAAATTAATTTCAGTTAAAAGCCTGAGAAAACAGGTGTCGAGGGTCTTTTAAAAAGCAATCAAGAGGTGGATATGCTCTTATATTGACAGGGAGCATATTCAAAAGCCCCGGAGCAGCCACAGAGAAGGCCCAGTCCTGAGTCACCATCAAATGAGCTGGTGGCAACGTAACCAGACCTCCTAGATGCTCTTAATAGGCGTCAGGGTTCATAACAAAGAAAGCACTCTCTTAAATACCCTGGACCCAAGCTGTTGAGGGCTTTACTGGTAATAACCAGCATTTTGTATTTTGCTTGGAAACATATCAGCAGCCATTGCAGTTCTTTTAAAATTGTCTTGAATGGTCCCTTCGGGTTGTCCCAGAGACCAGTCTGGCTTCTGCATTCTGTACCAGTTGTAGTTTCCGTATTATATACAAAGGCAGCTCCACATAGAGTGTATTACAGTAGTCAAGTCTGAAGCATATGCACTCAGAGGTGCACCTAGGTAATTTTGGAGCCTGGTCCTAAAGGCCTTTGGAAGCCCTGCTGGCTACCCACCCACAAAGTTTTTTAAACACATTTTTTATGTAACTACATTACCCAGGGCAGACTAAAAAGGCTTGGGGGCCTCCCAGAGTGTATGGAGGCCCTGGACTCTGGCCCAGAAGTGCCTCTGTTTTAAGGTCATTTATCTCGGGTGTAGCTGACATATCAGCCAAAGCTGATAAGAAATGCTACTGGCCACTGCCTCAACCTGAGAAACCAGAGAGAGTTTGGGATCCAGGCTCCCAAGCTACATACATGTTATTTTGCGGCAAGTGTAATCCCATCCAGAGCAGGCAGATTTAAACCATGTCTTGGGTCCTAACCCCCACAGTCAGTAACTCTGTCTTATTTGGATTCAACTTCAGTTTGTTATCCCTCATCCAGCCCATTACTGCCTCAAGGCAGGCCTTTAGGGAAGTTATGCCATTGCCTGGTGAAGCTAACATGGAGAAGTAGATTTGGGTTTCATCAGCATACTGATAACACCCTGTACCAAATCCCCTGATGATCTCTCCCAGAGGTTTCATGTAGATGTTAAAGAGTATTAGAGACAGTTTGGAGCCTTGCAGAACTCTATATTTTAGTTCTTGCTTTGCAGAGCAACAGTCTCCAAGTGACACCATCTGGAATCTACTAGAGAGGTAGGAAAGGAACCACTGTAAAACACTGCCACCTAATCCCACCTCTCTCAGGCAACCCAGAAAGATAACATGGTCACTGGTATCCAAAAGGATCAGCTGAGTCACACTCCCTCTGTCAATACCTAGTTGGAAATCCTAGCTGGAGGCTGACCCAGGCAACCTCAACCCTATAGTTCGCTCAAAAGCTGGTTTGAAATGGGTCTAGATAATCTGTATCATCCAAAACTGCCTGGAGTTGTGAGGCTACCACCCGCTCAGTCACCTTTCCCAACCATGGAAGATTGGAAACGGGTCTGTAATTAGCTGACTCTGAGGGATCCCATGCAGGTTTCTTCAAATAAGGTTTAATTAGGACAATCAGGGGAGCATTTATAATATTTACCGGACCCTCTCTAATAGTACAATTACCAGATGAAATAAGCCAAGTTAAGCAAAGATCAATAGAACAGGTTGTAGGTTGTACAGTCTGAAGCAGTTTGTCCTCATCCCCAGGAGCCACAAAGTGAAAAATGATCCAAACTAATCCAATAAAAGGAGTTTTTAACCCACATTACAGTAAATTATATTAAAATATCCATGGTTCTTTGTGGCATTACATACCAGCAGTGGAGTCCTTTATGTCATTGCCCAGTAACAAGACAATTTATTTACTATTATATATATTGCCTTTCTATCAAAGTATTAAAGGAAATCTATCGTTTAAAATAATGGCTTAAAATACAAGAGACACGATGCAAAAAGAAAAAAGGGGAAAGAGAAACATAAGCAAATTCACATACTGACTCATTCATACAGTTACATAATGAAATTACATAATGATAAGGTAGAATGGAATTTGCAGGAAATTCTTCTAGAATAGGCACCAAATGGAAGTGAGCCAATGGGGAGTATTTTCCTATATTTTATCTCCTCCAGGTACAGCCAGATATCTGGCAAATGATGGATGTTATGGGAGGAGACAAATTGAAAATCAGTAGATTTAGCCAGGCTGGTGAAGGGAACTTCACCTCTCACTCAGGTAGTATGGCTGCTGATAAGATAGTGTGCTGGGAGAGGAGGGAAGACTACTGATCCAAGAATCTTTTCATAGCTCCCTCATTCTAAGCTAAAGCACCATTGTCATGATATTAAATTTGGAGAACCTGTTTGTAATGTAGTGATGGCCATAGTTCCCAAATGCCAGGCACTAAAGACAAACAGATATGTATATCTTCACTGGCTCTTGCCTGCCTGCCTGCTGATCTCTCTTTTCCAGCGTTGACTTAAAATATATGGTTCCTGCAAGTGTAGAGAGTATCCTAAGATTGTCCTTCCTGCAGAGCAGATGGGATCAGGACTAACCAGAACAGATTGTGAGGGTCTAACATGCTTAAAAAAGCACCATTGTACACATACCCTAATGATAGAGCATTACATACATGAAATGAACACTTTATTAAGATAATGATTTAACTAATGTGAGAAGCATTCTAAAATTATCTGGTCATTTCTTCAATACTCCATTAAAAATACCCTTACAGGGCATAAATTGTGGCATTAGTTGTAATCTACATTCTATGTTAATATTACATATATGAGACAGACACCCCACTGCCCAATGGAGTCCTTAAACTGAGCTGATGGACTTGGTCTCAGGCTTGGCATTGGAGTCCCTCAGGCTTGTGGTGGTGGGAGGCTTCAATGTTCACTTCAGGACCAATTTGTCCAGGCGGCTCAGGAGTTCATAGCGGCCATGACAACTATGGGCCTATCCCAAGTAGTCTCAGGACTGATGCACATTGCTGGTCACACGCTTGATCTGATCTTTCACTCTGATAAGGGTAGTGTTCCATGGGTGGGGACTGCTGTGATTTTCCCATTGTCAAGGACAAACCACCATCTAGTTAAGGTTGGACTCACTATCGCGTCCCACCTCTGGTGGGGTTGAGGGGCCTATTAGGATGGTCTGCCCGAGAAGGTTATTGGATCCAATAGGATTCTAAGAAGCAATGCAAGGATTTAGTGTTGGCTCTGCCAGTGATCCTGTTGATGCCCTGGTGGAGAATTGGAACATCAAACTCACCAGGTCAATAGACATGATCGCTCCTAAGCATCCTCTCCAACCCGCTTTGAAATTGAACCCTTGGTAAATGGAAGAACTATGGGGGCTGAAGCGGCAAGATAAATGACTGGAGTACAAGTGGAGGAAGATTCAACTGAGATCCGACAAATTGCAACACAGAGCTCATTTAAAGTTCTATGCTCAGGCAATATGTGCGGCAAAGTGATTCTTTTCTGCTTGTATTGCATCCGCAAGTTCATGTCCATTAGGGATATGCACAAAACTGGAAAACCTGGTTTGGCTCGAATCAAGCCGAAACGGGCCCAGTCTGGTTTTGTGCACACTTGCAATTAATTAATTAATTAATTAATTATTATTAATAATAATAATTTAATTTCTATACCGCCTTTCCAAAAATGGCTCAGGGCGGTTGACACAGAGAAATAACAAACAAATAAGATGGAACCCTGTCCCCAAAGGGCTCACAATCTAAAAAGAAACATAAGATAGACACCAGCAACAGTCACTGGAAGTACTGTGCTGGGGGTGCATAGGGCCAGTTACTCTCCTCCTGCTAAATAAAGAGAATCACCACGTTAAAAGGTGCCTCTTTGCCAAGTTAGCAGGGGTCAAATGGGCCTGGTTTGGTTCAAACTAAGACTGGTTTGGGTGGGCTCGAAGCTGTAATGGTAATGGGGAATCTGGTAAGGCTTAGGGTTAAGTAAAGAGGAAGGGGGGGGGAACCAGAGGGCTTTGTTAAACATAGTTGGGGCGGGAGGGACTTCAAGTTTACCTTGAAGGTTCCTGTGGTGGCTGCGGCGGCTTCCCTTGCCACAGCAGGCAGGCCAATTTTGGGCCTTTGCGGGTGCATGGAGGTCAACAGAATGGCCATCATGTATGCGCAGAGGACATTTTATTGATCTCCATGCATGTTCAGAGGTCCAAGATGGGCCTGCTTGCTCTAGTGGGGGTAGGAGGGAACTGTCGCAACCACCCCGCCCACCCCCATGGCTGCCGCCAGCAGTGACACCTTTAAGGTAAACTTTGACTCCCCTCCCCCCCAACTATGTTTAACAAAGCCACTTGGTTCTCTCCTTTACTGGTAACTGAACTGGTAGCTGAACTGGGCCCAATTCCGTTTGACCCAAACCCCTTTGAGCCAAATGGTTCGAAGCCAAGCTGGCTCACACACTCCTAATGTCCAGTGGAGTTGTTCAGAGTTGTGAGGGGGTTGGAAGGTGTCCCTCTTCCCTTGGATCAGAATTTTGGTACCATCAATGGAACCAAGCTGGGAGAGATCAGAAGATTTGGTGCAGGGTGTTATCAGCATGCTGATGACACCCAAATCTATTTCTCCATGTCAACATCATCAGGAGAAGGCATAATCTCCCTAAATGCCTGCCTGGAGGTGGTGATGGGCTGGATGAGGAATAACAAACTGAGACTTAATCAAGATGAAATGGAGGTACTTATTGTGTGGGGTCAGAACTTGGGAGACTATTTCAATCTTTCTGTTCTGGATGGGGTCACATTTCCCCAGAAGGAACAGATACACAGTCTGGAGATGTTTCTGGATCCAAACCTCTTCTAGTGTCCCAGGATGAGGTTGTGACCAGAGGTGTGTTTTATCAGCTTCAGCTGATACTCCAGCTTCATCCATTTCTTGAGATAAATGACCTCAGAACAGTTGTACATATGCTGGTAACCTCCAGGTTTGACTACTAAAATGCACTCTATGTGAGGCTGCCTTTGTACTTAGTCCGTAAACTGCAGTTGGTACAGAATGTTGCAGCCAGGTTGGTCTCTGGGTCATCTCTGAGAGAGCATATTATTCCTATACTAGCTGACTCCGCACAGAGCATCTGTGCAGTTGTGCACTGAGCCTGTGGCATCCCCCTGCAGTGTGCTTGCCCGCCTCCTGCAGTGAGCACACGCACCCACCCCCCTGCGGGGCGCCCCCCACTCTCCCCCTGTGGCCCTCTCTCCTCCCTCCCTCCCCCCGCAGTGCGCCCTCCCTCCCTTCCCCCCACGGCATGCTCACTCGCTCTCCCCCCGCAGCTCTCCCCATTGGGAGGGCCAGGGCCAGGCCATCCCGCCGCCGCCTTCCACCTCTTCCTCCCGGCTGGTAGGGCTTTGCCTGCTGTCTGCCCACCTTCTCGCCACTGCCATTATTTCTCCCCACCACCTCCTCTTCCTGGCCGGTGGGGCTTTGCCCGCCGTCCACCCACCTCTTCTGGCTGGATGAGCTTTGCCGGTCCTCCACCTCTGCATCCTGACCGCTGCCATTATTTCTCTCCACTTCAATGCTGGAACTCTTGCACACTCTCTAGAGCATCTGCGTGCTAGTACTTGATTGTTCCCCTCACCTCAGAGATCTCCCCACCCTCACCTGAGCTGCACTCCTGCTCCTCCTCTATCCCGTTGCTTCCATCCCCCTTACCCTTCTTGGTCATGGCTGCAGCATTGCTGCTGCCTATTGGCCAAGCTGCAGCCCCCTATCCCCAGAGACCTCCCCACCCTCCCCCTGCTCCTCCCCCTAGAAGCAGCAGCAGTGGTTGACCTGGCCGTTCCTCGCTGCTGCCACCACTATGGCCAGTCGTTCCTCTCAGGCCGCTCATAGGCCCAGGCCTGTCCCTTGCCTGCCTGCCTGCCTCCCTCTGACAATGGCCTTGGTAGCCCCAAACAGCAGCAGTGGTTGACTGGGCCCTTCCTTGCTGCTAGTGCTGCCATGGCTACTCATTCCCCTCAGGCTGCTGACAGGCTCAGGCCCATCCCTTGCCCTTCCTTCTGTCTCTCTTCCCACTCCCTTCTTTTTCTCTTTCTCTCTCCTCCACTCACTCTTCCCCACTCTTTCTTCTCCCTCCCTTCATGTTTTTTCTCTCTCTCCCTCCCTCCCTGAATTAACAGATTTTGTTCATCTTGTTTCCTCATTTAATTCACACAACGGCATCCTCCTTCTCCTGAAGGGGCTCTTTCCTCCCTCATGACCTATCTTTTTGCAGACCCCTGCCTGCTATCCTTTTATATAGAGAGATTCCTCTCCTCTACAATCAAGAACATCTTCCAACCCGTAACAGTTGCATTCCATCTGACCTTAAACATCACAGGCTCCTCCTCCTTATCTGCATAGGGAATCCCCACTGCCCAATCACCACAGCGCCACAGGCTCCTCCCCACTATCTGCATATGGAATCCCCACTGCCCAATCACCGTGGTGCTTCTGCTCTCATAGGCTCCTTCTCCCTATCTGTATATGGAATCCCCAATGCCCAATCAGGTGCTTCTGCTTGCAAACTCTGTCAGCCAATCACCTCCTTTCTACCACGTCCCCATGCATGGCCCATCTTGGAGAATTAATAATATAGATAGATTAAATGAGCTACACTGGCTACTTATAAGTTTCTGGGCAAAATACAAGGTGCTGGTTATAACCTATAAAGTCCTAAACAGCTTAAGCCCTGGGTATTTAAAAGAATATTTTCTTTGCCAAGATCCTCACCATATACTGAGATCATCTGGAGGTTCATCTACAGTTGCCACCAGCTTGTCTGGTAGTTACTCGGGGACAGGCCTCCTCCATTGCTGCTCCCTGCTGAAATAAGAGCCTCCACATCTCTGATAACTTTTAAGAAGGCAGTTAAGAAACACTTGTTCACCCAGACTTTTAATTAGACTCACAGTTTATAACATTGTGCTCAATTTTAAATTAATTTAATATTTTAATGTTTCAATTTTGTTTTAATTTGTACTGTTTTATTGTAAACTGTCCAGAGCCCTAGGTTTTGGGTGGTATATAAATGTTAAATAAATATAAATAAATAAATTACAGACACACACACCACAGATATATTAACAATAAATCTATGACCACAATTTCCAAGGAAGGAAGGAAGGAAGGAATAAATAAATAATAGAAATCACCATCACCCAATTACAAAAAGCAACTTTATTGGGAACAGCCTATATTCTGCGACGATAACTATAATAATAACAATACTGATAATAAAATTCAGCCATCCCAGGTCCTTGGGAAGGACTCGATGTCTGGATAAAACAAACCAGTCAATAACACCTGTCTGGCTGTGTAAATAATAATAATAATAATAATAATAATAATAATAATAATAATATTTTTAAAATTTTCTTTGCTCGTTCACTTTCACTCTTTTCACTTTCATTAATTCTGGTGTTATTATTAGATCTTGCATTTGTTGGTTACATTTTTCGACCTCTTTTACCCAGCCTGCTTTTTTATTATAATCTATTGGATTGTCTTATTATTTCCCCCAGATTCACACTGTTTCTTCTTTATTTGGTGTATCTATGTTTCTTGCAGTTTCTCCTTCTATGCTTTGGTAGAAACATTTCTGATTCGACTGGAATTGGAGATTATGCCTGTGCTGTGTAATCCTGGCTTCATATCTCCTAATCTTCTTTGACACTGCTGCTATTTGCTGCTTTATTATTTCCAAGACTTCTCTAATTTTCCTTGAATCTAGATAGTATTTTTGGATCAGATACTGTTTGGTGTTTTCATTCGTCAGCTTCTTGTCTTTCATATCTTTCAATTTACTAGCATCTGATCTAAGCCTGGCAATTTTATTCTCTAATCTAATCTTCCATTTAGGTGATGTACTAATTTCTTTTTTTACAGGTCCACTGATCTTATATCCGAGCTCTTGTGTTGTTATTGTTGCTGCACTGTACATTAGTTGGTTTGTTTCTTGCAAATTATTGGTTGTTATTTCTGCAAGTGCAGCATTGACATCTTTTAATGCCTGAGCAAGTTGTTTTTTGGCAACTGTTTTTAGAGCTGGAAGTTGAACCCTGGTGATTGTTTGGTTCATGTGCTCAGTTATTTTTTTCCCTTTAGCTTTTGTTGCTTTTCTGTTAAATGGCATTCAGGTTTTTGAGGTGAAGGCAGAGGTGGGGTTGCCTGGTTTTTATTTTGAAACAGTTCGGCAACGGTGGCATCCTCTATTTCCAACATCTCCTCCACCTGCGCCTGAGCAACTTCTTCAGTTGGTGGTAATTCTTCTTCCATATTCTGAGCCTGTGTTGCTCTTTGCAGTTCTTCCAGCTCAACTTCTGTGAATACTTTATTTCTTATGAATCTTCTTTGGTCTGCTAGCCTTTGTTCTGTTATTTCTGTATCTGGATGCTTCTCTTTCCAAATTTGATACATTCTTTTAAAATAACCTCTTCTAGTTGGACTAGACTTGTAATAGCAAATCATTAGTTAAAAGAAAAATGGGAAGTGAATACATCATGAGACTTAGAAAAATCCTAAAGTCCAAACTCAATGGCGGGAACACCATACAAGCCATAAACACTTGGGCTATACCTGTTATCAGATACACTGCAGGAATAAGAGACTGGACCCAGGCAGAGCTAGAGACGCTAGATCGTAAGACCAGGAAAATCATGACCATCAATCATGCTCTGCTCTGCACCCCCGCAGTGATGTCGATAGGCTATACCTCCCTCGCAGCTCAGGTGGAAGAGGAATGCTGCAAGTCCATCAAACAGAAGAGGAGGAGAAAAGAGGCCTTGAAGACAGGAGAAAAGAGGCCTTGAAGACACTGCCCTTCAAGGACAGTGAAGAAGATGCACTTCAAATGGTCAATAATAAGAAACTATTCAACAAGAATGAAACAAAGCAGGCCTACAAGAAAGAACAAGTCAAGAACCGAGCAGAAAAATGGAAAAATAAGCCCCTGCATGGTCAATTTTTGCACAATATAAGTGGAAAATCAGACATCACCAAGACCTGGCAATGGCTTAAGAATGGCAACTTGAAGAAAGAAACTGAGGGTTTAATACTGGCTGCACAAGAACAGGCACTAAGAACAAATGCAATGAGAGCAAAAGTAGAAAAATCCACAACAAACAGCAAGTGCTGCCTTTGTAAAGAAGCAGATGAAACAGTGGACCACCTAATCAGCTGTTGTAAAAAGATTGCACAGACTGACTACAAACAAAGGCATGACAAGGCAGCAGGGATGATACACTGGGACATCTGCAAAAAATACAAGCTACCTGTAGCCAAACATTGGTGGGACCATAAAATTGAAAAAGTGGTAGAAAATGAAGATGCAAAAATATCATGGGACTTCCGACTACAAACAGACAAACATCTGCCACACAATACACCAGATATAACTGTAGTCGAGAAGAAAGAAAAACAAGTGAAAATAATCGACATAGCAATACCAGAGGATAGCAGAATAGAAGAAAAAGAAATAGAAAAAAATAACAAAATACAAACATCTACAAATTGAAAGTGAAAGGCTGTGGCAGAAGAAGACCAAAATAATCCCAATAGTAATTGGCGCCCTAGGTGCAATTCCAAAAGACCTTGAAGAGCACCTCAACACCATAGGGGCCACAGAAATCACCACCAGCCAATTACAAAAAGCAACTTTACTGGGAACAGCTTATATTCTGCGACGATATCTATAATAACAGCAACAACATTGACAATAAAATTCAGCCACCCCAGGTCCTTGGGAAGGACTTGATGCCTGGATAAAACAAACTAGTCAATAGCACCTGTCTGACTGTGTAAACAAATATAATAAATTAATAACAGAGATGTATATATCAGGTTGTATACAAATTAGAGATGTGCATGGAACTGGTTCTGTGCACTCCTGGGAGGATCACTTTAAGGGGCAGGGAAGGCGCTGCTTAACTGCCAGCCCTGCCTCGATGCTTTCCCTCCACCAGCACTCTTCCAAAAAGATGCTTCTCCCGGCTGTAAGCAGGTACGCTGCAGCCTTGAGTGCCCACTTTTTGGAGGAGTGTTGGCAGGGGGAAAGCATTGGGGCGGGGGATGGCAGGTAGGCAGCGCTTTCCCTGCCCCATAAAGCAACCACTCCTCCGAACCACCCTCCGAAAGCCGGTTGCTGGAACCAGTTCGGCGTTCCTAGAATGGAGCGCCGAATGGTTCCATGTGCATCTCTAATATAAATATGATGAATGAATGAATAAATAAATGGCTGTTTCAGCTTGTCTGTGTAAAAGTTACACGGGAAGCTACAAATTGTGACTGCACTGCAGTTAAAAGCAAAAAAACAAGTATTGTTAAAGTCCAAGGTCAGGTTGTTGCTCAAAATTTTCATCATTGGCTGGAGCACATTTTAGTCTACAGTCTGACCTTGAAAATTCTGGCAAACAAGCTGACCAAATGAACCAAAATGAGAAATGAAGGAAAATGAAAAGAGATAATGCTATTTTCCTATAAAATTCTTGTTATATACATAAGCAGGTGGACAGTTTAAAGAGAAGATCAAAACACTATGTCATAAGTTACTTATTTTAGCTTCTCTATATTGGTTAGCTGTAAACAGTTATTTTATACAATATTCTGTTTGAGCCCATGAGTGCCTTAAACACATAACAAAGGTAAATTTAAGGACTATTAAAATATTCTCTCTCTATATATATGTGGAAGAAAGATTGAAATATTATCAGAAATATTTCAGTTAAAAATAGAATGTGGACTAATTTGTTGAAACAATTGAAATCTACAGCTCTTGTACATGTTTCCCCATAGCCAATAGTTTCTGAAAGAAAATATGAACAATATTATAATGTCAAGACAGTTTATTAGGCTGCCAGGACATGTTCTCAGCAAAGACTCCAGGCCTAATTTCTTCCTAGAATATGCAATCATTTCTTTGAGCGGAAAGTATGCCATTTCGTATATACATCAAGGGAGGAAGCTGCATGAATGTTATAGGCAAAGTATATTACGACGACTATTGCACAGATTTACTCAGTCACTTTTCATAAGCCGTTGAAAAAGATAAAACAAAGCTGAAAACTTTCCCAGAATGCATTTTGAAGCTAAGAATTGGTTGTGGTTCTTGTCCCAAAGAAATGTTCATAAACATCAGGCTCCTGTGCACCACATGAACTTATAATGGGATTGATTAGGTCATATTCCATTACTCTTCAAAGGGGCAGAACATGACCACTGACTGCAGCAGCTGTCCAGCTCACTTCCAAGATGACCTGTGTAGTTGTTCTAGGATGAACCATGACTGCCAAGCAACAAGGCTCCTGGACTTAGGTTACCCCTGAGGATGCCTCATGGTATTTTATGACTATCTTTTAAACATTCTTGGGACTGCCTTTCTACCAGAGCTCCCAAGGCAGTGTATTATCAAACAATCATCATGATGTGAGGACACAAATCTTCAGCTAACATTTAGACCACTGCCAGTTCTTGAACAACTTTGCTGCAGCAGCAGCCTGTAAAAAGAGTTCAGACACCTTCAGTTTGATAGCATGTATTTCAACCAGTTTGGGGACCTGCAAATAGGGAAGGAGTGGACCTTCAGTTAACACTAGCAGTAACAGAGCCACAGAGAGAGAGAGAGCTGTTGCCGTGTGTGTGTGTGTGTGTGTGTGTAAATACAAAGTCAACTTATGTGTATCCAGGCTGTTTTTCAGTACACAAATTCTCTCAAAGCGGCTTACAGCACCTGACATAACAGCCAATGCAATAGATAGCCGACACTAACAAAACAATCCCTTCAAAGTTAATATACACCGACTACTAAAATAATTATAATGGAGCAGAATACATAATAAAACGAATCTCTAACAATTCGCTGCACTGCACATCCTAATTCCTCTCGTCCCACTCTGACCCCACGAATCGGCCTCCCTCTCCTCGCCTCCCCGAGCTCCTCCCACTAGCGGCTCTCGCTGTGCGCGCCTGTTGCCCCGTCTCCTAGCAACCGCCCGCCTGCCGACTCTCGGGCCGAAACTGCAGAGGGGGGACCATGTCGGCAGTCCCCCCACCCCGAGCCCAGACCCCGTCTCTGCCTCCCCCGCCGCTCGCCATTTTCTATGGGCCCCTGGAGCCGGGGAACCCCGTGATAGAAAACTTCGAGAGAGACCTGCACGACTGCCTCAGCTTCTTGCGGCGGAAACGGGAAGCGGCGGGGGGAGCGGGCGCCAGGCAGCAGGAGCTGCACCGGCGAGGGTAACGCGGCTGGGGTGGGGGGTGAGGCTTGCGCGCGCACGCTGCTGCGGAGGGGAGGGCGCACCGCCCGCACCACCCCCCGAGGGGAAGAGCACCCCCCCACCCCAATACTTGTAGGAGCTCCGGTTCTCCTCCATTCCCCGTCCTGCGCCCACCAGCTGGGAAGAGCTGCTACCGCTTCCAGGGTGACAATGCCACCCCGCTCTCCGCCCACCACTCCCGTTATCCTTCAGGGTTCAATATCCCTACGCTGCGATTATTATACTCCTAGTTCATTTCTAAGGAAGAAAGTAGTGGTGGTCTTCTCTCCCCGCTCCTGCGGTACTCCCTGTCCCTGCTTTAAACATACTGTGCGCACCACCAGGCAAAATCCAATAGGTGGAACCTTAATAGAGAAAACACTGTTAACTCAGCAAAAAGGCACCTTTTCAAGTGGTGTGACTCTTACGTTTAGCAGGGGGAGAGCAATTGTCCTTACCCAGCCCCAGCAGTGCATTTTTCCAGTGGCTGTTGCTGGGGTCAACCTTCTGCTTCTTTTTAGGCTTGGACAGGGAATCCTCTTGTTTCTTATTTCTTTTTCTGTGTAAACCACTTTGAGGACCTTTTGTTGAAAAGGGGCATATAAACATCTATAGTCGTAGTAGTTCTACCACGTCATCTCCGTGCAAGGGAAATGCTGTGCAGGTTGAATTTCTGCCTGTTAGAGCACTGTTAAAAGGCATTGCAGCCCTGCCAGAGGGGGGAAAAATATGGAAGTGTTTATAGGTATGTTTCAGCTTGTTTGCTTCATCTGATTTATAAATTCATTGGACTCATGTTTAGGCTTTTGGCAACATCATTCAGAAGGGTAGACTCAGACTGAAGACATATTTCTTTGAATGCAAGATCTGACTACTTTCAGAATTCATATTAAATTGAGCCCATGAAGCTGTTTTCTTGTCCTTGCACGCACAAACTGATGTGTTCACAGATCTCACATCAGATGATATATATTTTCATGTCTGCAGTTGAATGACAGATAGAATGTTGCTTGAGTAAACATGAGAGTTTTTTTTTTTTTTTTTGTACACAGACAACATATCACATCACATGTGATGTGCATCAATAACTGATTGTTGTGATAAAGAGACATATCATGCACGGTGGAAACAATGTTGATTTGATCATATGCAGGCCAGTGCATATGATCAATTTGCCATGTACCCATTCAGTCAGTGATGGGATTTCCGCTCTCTGGTGAGATGTTACTGCAGCTGGCTTAGTCACACAAAGAACATCTCACCTGAGTGAGCTGGTCCTCCTGAAGAGAGCTGGTCTTGTGGTAGCAAGCATGACTTGTCCTCCTATCTAAACAGGGCCCACCCTGGTTGCATTTGAATGGGAGACCACATGTGAGTACTGTAGGATATTTCCCTCAAGAGATGGAGCCGTTCTGGGATGAGCAGAAGGTTTCAAGTTCACTCTTTGACTTCTCCAAGATAGGGCTGAGAGAGATTCCTGCCTGCAACCTCGAGAAGCTGCTGCCCGTCTGTGTAGACAATACTGAGCTAGATAGACCAATGGTCTGACTCGGTATACGACAGCTTCCTATGTTTCTATGAGTGGTTTGCTCATGTGAGCAGTTTATCATGGAAGAAGTGGGCTCCCAGATTATCATATATCACTCCATGACTGAAATGGCAAAATGTGTTCCCCCCCCTAATTGTGGAAGGGGAGACCTGGTATTTTACTAGTAGACTGCTCACATGAGCAGTTATTTGCACTTGTAACTCAGCTGCAGTAATTTTATTTATTTATATATTTGCATTTTATATCCCGCTCTTCCTCCAAGGAGCCCAGAGCTGTGTAATACATACTTAAGTTTCTCCTCACAACAACCCTGTGAAGTAGGTTAGGCTGAGGGAGAAGTGACTGGCCCAGAGTCACCCAGCAAGTATCATGGCTGAATGGGGATTTGAACTTGGTTGTCCCCGGTCCTAGTCCAGCATGCTGTCTTGTGGTGCATCAGCTCTCAGAATGTTTGTTTTCTCATGAAACAGTCAGAATGAGAAAATATCTAGCAGCTTCACTGATTCTCATTGTGACTGCTTTCTGTCACTGCTGGATACATATTTGGGGGTGGGGTCATAGCTTTGGTAGAGTATGCTTTGTATACAGAAAGCCCCAGCTTCAATCCCTGGCATCTTCAGACAGATCCCTGTCTGAGACCCTGGAGAGCTGCTACTGGCCATTGTAAACAAAACTGAGCTCAGTGAACCAATGTTCTGACTTGGTATAATGCACGCGGCTTCATGTATTCACACATCTTTTTGGCCTGTCAGCTTTGCTTCCAGATGACAGAATAAGCTCTCGAAGACTGTAGAGCATACTACACTATTCTCTCTAAGGCACTGAGAGCTCAACTCATCTTTGGGCAATAGTTACAATAATGAAGGCACTAACTTGTGTGCTAGGTGCACCATTTGCACATATCTGCTTCAGCCTAGTGACACTTATTTAAAGCTTCAGGATCCACAACTGGATCCATTTTTCAACTGTGCATCACTCTCCTCTCCTCTAGCATTGTATTAGGGACTAGGTGCAGCCATTTTCTAGGGATTAGGTGAAGCAGTTATTTTCTGACAGCTATTGGAAAATAAATGTGAAAGGGATGCTTTGCTCCAGCAGAGTTCTTGGGATTTTCAGTTGTACTAGCAAGTGGAAAAATGTCCACCTACTATATGAACAACTGGGAGCAGCAAAGAGCATGGACAGCCCTCCCCCATGCCCCATTCTGGTAAATCATGATCAGACCTCAACAAATTTGCCTTAGATCTAGGAGCTAGCCCAAAAGTTTAGGAGCCCTTTTGATCGTGTCTGTCTGACTCAGGCAGGCGATGGACTGACACAATTAGGAGGAGGCATGAGCAAACAAAGCAGAGATGGGTTGCACCTGTCTTCATCATGATGCCACCATGCGTAAATTCCCAGGTGCCATGGCAAGCTGGTGACTGGCAATTGGTATGCCTTGTGATAAATGTGAATAGAGTAATAGGGCCTGGTTGTTCGGAGGTTCTGTCTTCTTTTGAGCACTTGTATGCGCATAATCTGGTTCAGAAACCTACTGTGCTGCTGCGTTTTACTCGGTTTATTTATTACATTTGTACAATTCTGATGTTTCTTAGATAACTTGTCATTTTGTCACCTTCTATCTTGTCCTCAGCATCTTAATAGCTGTATGATTTCAACATTCTATTCTGACTTAATGATTATGTTTTCTACTTTTCTAGTCTGGTTTCATCTATGTGTGTTACTGTTTTATGTTGGCATGTATCAGTTTTGATTTCAGCATTCAGCAGTTCCTTTGTTTATAGCTGCCTGATCTGGTTTATTGCTTCTGACAGTTTTCTCTTCTGATTTTGTTACTCATTGTTCCAGTCCAATGAGATTTCCACTTTGTAATCCATTGAATTTATTTAAATATCACAGAGGATTTGGAGAACAAACAACTTCCAGTATTTCATGGTCCTCAGAAGTAGTAAAACCAATATATCTAATACATACTGTAAATGTAAGGGTACCATATTTTACGGACTATAAGACACAACGGACTATAAGACGCACCTTAATTTTTATCCAGTTTTTCAGAGTTTTAACATATTAAACTGTTATCAATAGTTTACAAAGCCAGACTAAAAAAAATAACATTTGCCATTATTTATAAAACCAAACAGACCTTTAAAATCCCAGAAAACTTTCATCTGAACTTCCCTTCTCCTCCTCTTCTCCCACTTCTTCTTCTTCGTCGTCATCGTCGTCCTCCTCCTCTTCATATAGAAAATGATCTTCACTGCCATCGAGACTATTACTTATACCGCACTTCTTGAAAGATTTAACAATAATGGCATCACTCACTCTTGACCACGACTGTTTAATCCACTCACATACTTGTTTGATTGAAGGCCGTTTTAAAGCGCCCTTTGGAGTACGGTAAATTGATGTTGACTTTCATCCATCATCCATTTATTCCATTCTTCTCTCATATACACTTTAAAGGGTTTATTTTTTGAAACATCAAGAGGTTGCAGTTGTGATGTAAGTCCTCCAGGAATAACAGCCAGCTCTGTATTTCCTTCCCTTAATTTCTCTTTCACGGAATCTTTCAAATGGCTACTAAACTGATCTAGTACAAGCAGTGAACTCTTCTTCAATAAAGCGCCTTTTCTTCTTTCCCACACTTTGGTAATCCATAATTTCATACCAGCCTCATCCATCCAACCCTTTTGATGTATGTGAACAACTACGCCCAGCGGTATCTCATATGGTTTCGGCATTGTTTTGCGCTTGAAAATTGTCATTGGAATAAGTTTAGTGCCCTCTGCACAACATGAAAGGACAACAGTGTAGTGCATTTTTTCATGCCCAATCATTTTAATCGTTACAGTTTTATCACCTTTCATGGCAACAGTTCTGTTACTCGGTACATCAAATGTCAAAGGAGTTTCATCCATATTTGCGATTTGTCCTAGTTCCACACTGGTTTTCTTTCGATGAAGAATGATAAAGTGATGGAAAGACAACATTTTCTTCATACTCTTGTGGCATTTTCTGCGATATTTTGGTTTTGCTTCGCATGCTAAGCCCATGGCGCTTCATAAACCTATAACACCAACCTACTCCACCTTGAAAATCTGTTAGGTTACACTTTTGCGCAAGCTTACGTGCCTGTATTTGAATCATCTTCGTTGTAATTCCAGTGCCATTTTCACAGTGTCCTTGAATCCATTTCAGAACGTCATCTTCTAGTTTAGGCCATTTTGCAGTTAGTCCTCTATTTGCACATTTTGTCTTCTTCATTTTTTCTAGTTCATCATTAGCAGCCCGCCAATCGCGAATGGTTTTTTCTGTCGGTGGAGGGCCGAAGTGTCGCTCTGCTGCCCTGTTCTCATGTTCTTCAGCATATTTAATCACATTGAGTTTAAATCCCGCATTGTATGAATGCCTTTTTGTATTCTCCATAATCGGTAACACGAGGGTAACGCAATCACTGTACCAAAAAGTCTAGCAGTCTACAGCAACAGGCGAGATGTAATGCATATCACGCAGGATCATGTGACGGCTTGGTGAACCCCGCACGCCAAATTCAGTTACAAGTATAAGACGCACCTGAATTTTGGCAGATATTTTTCGAGGAAAAAAGTGCGTCTTATAGTCCGTAAAATACAGTAATACTTTACTGCAGTCCCTTTTTGGTGGGTGTCCGGTGCCTCAGTTTCAACTGCCAAATATGAAGGAAATCCAGGTGCTAAATTAGACTGTAGATATACTGAAGAGTTAGTCAGTTCTTATATACTTGTGAATAATTATTGAAAAATAGGATAGTGAACAGACATTGTCTTATTAATCAATAATTCATATCACATGCTAATAACAGTGCATAGTCAATTTAGATTACTAAAACATTACAGTCCCTCTTCTTTCTCAATCTCTCCTCCAACTTCTTTGGAATATTTGCCTTCTTCCCTTGGAAAGTGGGTTATTTTCAAATCCTGGCTTAAATAATGGTTCTACTGAAATGGGTCACAGGTATCCAATATATTATTTATTATTTGATTTGATTTGATTTGATTTGATTTATATACCGCCCTTCCGAATGGCTCAGGGCGGTTTACAATTAAAAGAAGCCTCTAAAACAATAAAAAGCTAAAACAAATTAAAAACAATATAGCAACAATTAACAATTTAAAAACATTTTAAAACAGCAATTAAACAGTTTACAGTAATTAAAAGCCCCAAAATTGGGTTAGAATTTAAAAACCCTGGAAAGCCAGTCCAAAATACATTTTAAGGGCTCTCCTGAAGGCTAATAGAGAATTCAAATTATGGATTTCCGCAGGGAGCGCATTCCACAGCCCCGGAGCAGCTATAGAGAAGGCCCGCCTCTGAGTCGCCACCAGATGAGCTGGTGGTAACTGGAGACGAACCTCCTCAGATAAATTATTTTGATAATTATGTTAACTCTGTTTTATATTTCTTATAATAAAAGTTGTAAGCATTTATGATCTAAAGTCCTGCAATTTGATTATCATTAGTGTGAGGATGTCCATCCCAAAAGACCTCTGGGTCACAAGATGTCTGGGTTCTCCTCCTCCAGCTGGCTCCTCTTCTGGGAGCACAACCATCCATTTTCAGTGTCTCATCTTAGGTCTCAGTCTTTGGCTTTTGAAATACCCACCCTGCACGCTCATGTTCTCACAAAGGCTAACCCTGCTCCAGTTATCATGAGAGCTTCTACAGGATTTTCTGCATTGTGGCCTTGATGTATTGCCCTGCCAACTCACCTGGCCGGGTATGCACTGTCACATCTTCTGACTTTGTCAGCAGTGCATCAGGTATAGGTTGAGTGGGCCAACTGGCTCTCCTGTCTCTGATTGGGCTGTTGGTATTTAGGCGGGTCCTACCTGTTTGGGGTGGTGATACAACCAGGCTGGGACCTCTGACAATCTATTTTATTCATAGTTTGAGGAATTTCAGAAAATCCTGAAAAGAATGTCAAACATAATATGCTTTCACACACACACACACCCACTCACACATTTTAACTCACTATGGCAGGATTGTTGTCATATTTCAGTCTGTAACTTTTTGTGATTATTTTTGTTTAGAGCAACGAATTTATTTAATATTTGGAACAATTACAAAACTCGATTTCCAGATTGGTATTACAATGAAAAACTTGTGAAAATTGGTGATCAACTTACAGAAATGAAAGTAAGTGATACACAAATTTAGATCTTTCTCTCTCTCCCTCCCTCCCTCCCTCCCTCCCTCCCTCTCTGCCTCTTCCCACCTCTGTGTGTGTATGCATAAGGTATGCATGAGGTGAAGCAACTCTAAATTAACACAATACGTCTGTTAGACTTTAAGGTGCCACAAGATATTGTTGTTGTTGCAACAGACTGACATCCTCTGGGGTTTTTAAATTTTTAATATAACTGAAAACAATCTTAATACAAATAAAAACAATGCTAAGCAGACAGTTGATGATGGATTATTTCCCAACTTTTTTACATAGCATTGCTCTGTAATTGGAAGATGATTATCTTTCCACTTGTGCAAGGAGAGTTGTGCTTATGCAAGGGATCTTTCAACAACTGGAAAAGGTCTTTGTGTAAGTGCAACTCTGACAATGGAACAGAACTTCACAGAACATTAGGATGCAACCCAATGGTCATATGTAATCATCTAATTTTTATTTTTAAGCTCTTGCTGTATTTTTGTTGTAGTTGTTTTCTGTAATTATGCTAGTGTTACGGTATTATATCCTCTTAGCATGGACAACATACGATATCCTATACAGAACATTATATGTTCTTACTGCAGCAAACACTCCACTATTATAATCTGACAAGATCTGATCAAACAGTACAAGTATGGCATGTGTGTCTTGAAAAGGTTATGGAATGAAGACAAATATGCTGAAACTTAATCCAGATCAGATGGAAGCCTGCTGATCTGAGTAGTAGATGGGGTTGTCCACCTCAAGATGGGGTTGCCCACCTCAAGAGGAGAAGTCTGAGAGTTTGCAGCCTGAGAGTACTAGCATTCAGTGGCACCGAGGCATCCAGAATTTATGGACCTGACATTAACTTTGGATACCCAGGTGCTGTTGGTTGCTAGTAGTGCCTTTTACCAGGTTTGGCTGGTCTGCCAGCTGCGGCCCTATTTCGAGAAGGCAGACCTGACTTTAGTCACACGTGTATTGACAAATCCAGCTGAGCAAGGCTTGATGTTTTATTTATGGTAATTTTAATCTGTTCTATATGATTTCTAGGTTTTTGTTGTTTGGTTGGATTTTAAATTGCCCTGAGATTTTATATAAGGCGGTATATAAATGCAACTGACTGACTAAACAAATAAACAAATGTGCTGTATGTGGAGCTGTCCCTGAAGACATTTGGGACACTTCAGCTGGTGTAGAATGTGGTCAGGCATTGGTGGTAGGAGTATGTTGTACAACAGTACAACATGTGTCTTGTGTCAGCCACACTGGTTGCCCGTTTGTTTCTTTTGAGCTCTACTCAAAATGCTGGTTTTGATATCTAAAGCCCTTACATAATTAGGGTTGGGTTACTTCAAGGACCACCTCTGCCCGTATATCTTTCCCTGGGTTTACGATAAGCCTTGTAATTCCTGCTCTTTGACCTTTCATTGACATGGATTCTGTTGATGAGAACCAGGGACAGTGCTTTCTTTCTGATGGCACTGTAGCACTTTCTGATGGCACTGTAGCTTTACAGTTCTCCCTTGGAAGGGCTGTCAGATCTGTATACTTGCTGCTTTTGAACAGGTGGCTAGAGCCTTTTATGACACAAGGGTTTTAGCTGAAGGCTTTTAATTGGATTTTTAGTGGCTGCTATTTTTACTGTCTGATGTTTGCGTTCGAATTGCTTGTTGTTAGCTGCCTTGCAAAATTTTAGCCTGAGAGGTTAAAAATGCTTAACTTGGCCTGCATTATGCTATGCTATGTCGGTGATTTGTGCATTAGAAGGCAGTGGGGTGAAGGAAACAATAAACTACGTAGTGAGAGATATCCAGAGGTGTCTGTTGCTAGCAGTAATGTTCTTGTGTGAAGAGGATAGTGTGCAAGATTGTTACAAGGAGAAAGTAACCTCTGTTCCAGAATACTTACACTATCAGAAGACATTGTATAACACATTGCATTATCTCTTTTACAACTTCTACCTCTAGTGGTTCTTCTGCTAGTGCAGGACTGCACAACTTTGGTTCACCTACAGATATTGGACCACAGTTCCCATTATTCCTGACTATTCGTCACTGTGGTTGGGGATGATGAGAGTTGCAGTCCAAAAAGAGCTGGAGGGACAACGTTGTGCAGCCCTGTATGAGGGTTGTGCAACATTGCAGAGCACTTCCAGTGCTCAAACTCTCATCACTGTGGCTGCTACCCAACATATTCTGTGTTGCGACTGTTGTTCTAGATCAGACTCTTTCCCCCCACTAAATGTATTATAGTGTGCAGTTTGCAGTTTTACATAATTTTTTTTAAGCAAATGTATGTGCAACCAATGTTTTTGTTTATTCCCAGGAATATAAACTGGCACTTGTACAGTGCTATGGACGTTATCTTCAGCAAATCAGTACTGTCAACATAGACCAACTTGAATTAGATGTGTGTCAATTTCAGTCTCATTTTTTCCCTAATGGATTTAGAGATAAAACAGCTTCATGTACAGTAAGTATAAGCAAAAATTTTTTAAAACAAATAATGTTACTTAATATTTTATAGTCTTGCATTTACAAGTCTTATTTATATTTATTATTCTGTTATGATTATATTATAGTTTATTATGTTTAATAAGCATGCTTCCCATTGTTCAAATGCAGAAATTATTGGTATTTCTTGCTTCTCTTTGGCAACATGATGTTAATGACATGTCTGAACAGGGCTTTTTTCAGTGCATTAACACATGGCTTTAATGCTGATTCAACACAGCAGGTTTTTAGTAAAATAAATAAATTCAGATTTTGGCTTCATACATAATTTGAACTAGAATTTTTGTCATAAAGATTTTAATTGCTAGAAGCTAAATATTCTTCATAACATCTTATAAACATTATCATTCCATAAAGTGATTGATTATCTTCAGTTGATAATCAGCAGCTGAGATCTGATGAGATTAGCTTCCTCATACTTATATATGATGGAAAAAGATGTAAGCATTTGTATTAGCTTTAATTTTCCAAGCAAAATTTAGTTCATGGTAATTCACTAACGTAAGGTGTGAGGCGACCTCTCATCTGCAGAGGGTCTTGATGATATGGAGTATCTAGGTCAGGCCTCCATAATATAAGGCCCAGGGGCCAGATCTGGCCCACAGGGATTTTTTGCTGGTCCCAGGGATGGCCCAAGTTATTGTGGTGCCTGAGGCAAGGTGAAAAATGCTGCCTTGTCGCATGGCCCTGGTGGGGAATAGTCCCATTAAAAAATTAAGCTTTGCAAACTTTAAAAGTGCATGGCAGGGGGCAGGGAGGAGGAAAGATTGTTGTGGGTAACTAATAATTGTTTTCATTAATATTTTTAATATTGATACATAAACTTTATACACACACACACACACACACACACACACACTAAACGTACCCATCGTGGCGGCTCTTGTGAGAGTTCGCGATCAAGCTGCTGATTAGTGATGGGGATGGTGGGTGGTGGGTGTGGAGAGAAGTGGTGGCCCGGCAAACGGCTGACCGCCAGCAGGGAGAAGCGGCGGCCTTGTGAACGGCCAGCTGCGGGGGGTGGGGGGAAAGAAGTAGTGGCCTGGCAAATGGCCAGTAGGAAGAAGTGGCAGCCCGGTGAACGGCCGCCCACCAGAGGGGGTGGAGGAAGCAATGGCCTGGCGAATCACCAGCTGCCAGAAGCGGGGGAGGGGGGAGTGGCGGCCCGGTGAACAGCCAGCTGCCAGTGGGGAGAACTGGCGGCCTGGTGAACAGTTGGCTGCGTGGGGGGGAGCAGAGAGAAGTGATGGCCCAGAGAGTCACCGGTCACTGAGAATGGGGGGAGAGAAATGGCAGCCTGGCAAATGGACGCTTGTGGGGGAGAATTGGGGGGTGGGTGTTGAGAAGCGGCACTGCTTCTCCCCTCCTCCCGCCAGGGGAAGACAAAATGGGTCTGGGGGGGGACACAAACTGGGGCTGAAGGGGGGAGCATGAAAAGAAGATGGAGGGGAGGCAGGGAGAACTAGGGGCGCAGGTGACTCTGCACCAGGTCAGTTAGTACATAATATAATTAATACTCTGAAAATTTATCTTGACCCCTGCCAAGATTGGAGGGTTCCATCTTGGGAGGGTTCCATCCAGTCATGGTTGGTTCCATCAGAGTATTTGAGTTTTGCACCCCTGATCTGGAACCACTTCAATCCAGTTTCCACCCTGAGTTTAGGACAGAAACTGCCTTGTTCATCCTGGTGGATTACCTATCCTGGGTACTACAGTGGGAGTGTGCCCCTTTCGTTCTGCTGCACCTCTCAGTGATCTTCAACATCACTGACCATTGTATCCTTCTGGACTGCCTCTTAGAGATGAGGACTGGTGCTTGGTCCTTCTTTGAGGGGGGATCCAGAGCTGTTGCTGGACATCTACCGTTCAGCCCCTTGGCTAGTGGAGTTTTGTAGGATTCAGTATTGTCCCCTATGCATTTTAACATCTATAGTAAACAATTGGGGGGAGATTGTCTGGAGATTTGGGTTGCAGTGCCATCAAAATGCAGGTAACACCATATTTTGCCGGTGGTGAATGCTCTGAATTGAGGCTTGGAGGCTCGATATTGGTTATTCATTTAATCCAGACAAGCTGCAGGTGCTGTTTGTTCAGTAGGAAAGCCAAACAGGGAAAGGAGATTCAACCTGTTCTAGATGGAGTTGCAGTCTCTCTGAAGGAACTAGTAGATAGTTTGGGCTTTCTCCTGGATCTGGCCTTACTCCTGAATGTCCAGATGATGGCATGACCAGGAACGTCTTTGCACAGCTTTGGCTAATATTTCAAATGCCTCCTTCCCTTGAGAACTGGCTGTTGTTTCCAGGGGCGTAGCAAGGTTGGACGGGGCCCAGAGACAAGATTTTAAAATGGGCCCCTCACTGATATATACACACAAACACACTTCACAATGTATCGTGCACTCACACTCACATCCCCATTATGAATATGGTGAATATCTAGTTCACATTGAATCTAGTTTTTTTACTCCCTGCTCCTGCCGATCTTCAAGAGACTCACATAATTCATAGGGGGTGCAACACGGGCGGGTGGGGAGTCATGTGATGTGCCTCTGGGGGGCCCCTCGAGGCAGTGGGGCCCCAAGACGACTGCCTCCCCTTGCCTAATGGTAGTTACGCCCCTGATTGTTGCTCATGTAATCTTGCATCTAGATTACTGCAGCACACTCTGTGTAGGGCTGAAAAGGGAAGCTTCAGGTACTGCAAAATGCCGTGGCTGGAGTTCTTTTAGGAATTGCTTGCTGGGAACATACAACTACTCCCATTCTGAAAGAGCTGCTCTGGTTGCCTGTTTGTTCTTGATCCAATACAGGGATCCGATACATGTTATTGATGTAACTTGATCCAATACAAGTTATTACCTTTTAAAATCCTAAATAACTTGGGCCCACAATATCTGAAGGACCGTCAGCTCCCAAGATAATCTGCTGCTGGTTGGGCTGCCTCTGAGATGCCTCTAAATATCGGTTGCAGGGGAGTAGCAGTAGGAGAGAGGGCATGCCCTCAGCTCTTGCCTGTGGGCTTCCCAGAGGCATCTGGTGGGATGCTGTGTGAAACAGGATGCTGGACTAGATGGTCATTGGGCCTGATCCAGCAGGGCTTTTCTTATGTTCTTATGATTATTAACACATTTCCATGACACTACTAAAGGTGAAGGTAAGAGTGGCATATAAGGGTAGGCTAAGGTAAGGTGAAGTTAAAAGTGGCATATGAAGGTAAGAGTGGCAATCATAACAGTATAATAGATGTGAGTTGTTTGTCCAGAGTTTAATCCAAAGCTTATTGACATGAATACTATTTTGCAGGAAGTAAATTCTAGAAATAGTTTATCTTGTATAAGAGAAGCATATTTATATACAAAATGATCAAAAATAAAATGGTTTCTTAAGACCACTCTATATGTGACAATTTGCAGCAATTTCTTCGGTTCTTGGCAAAATAGATATTTGTGTGTTCTTTATATACAAAACAGTATCCATACTTTGTGTAAATTATTATCTTATTGATATTAATTTAATCCAGACAAGCTGGAGGTGCTGTTTGTTCAGTAGGAAAGCCAAACAGTTCCCCTGCTAACTGGGCAAAAAGGCACCTTTTAATGTGGTGATTATTTAGCAGGGGGAGAGTAACTGGCCCTATCCACCCCCAGCACAGTACTTCCAGTGATTGTTGCTGGTGTGTATCTTATGTTTCTTTTTAGATTGTGAGCCCTTTGGGGACAGGGTTCCATCTTATTTGTTTGTTATTTCTCTGTGTAAACCGCCTTGAGCCATTTTTGGAAGGGCAGTATAGAAATCAAATTAATAATAATAATAATAATAATAATAATAATAATAATGATGATGATGACTGTGTAAATAATAATAATAATAAAAGCAACTTTACTGGGAACAGGCTATATTTTGCAACGATATCTGTAATAACCAACAGTATTGATGATAAAATTCAGCCATCTTAGGTGCTTGGGAAGGACTCGATGTCTGGATAAAACAAACCAGTCAATAACACCTGTCTGACTGTGTAAACAAGAAATCATCATCATCTCTGCGCAAAGCAGCCTTTAGAGTTTTCTGAAACTAGCTTGTTAATCTGGACTGATCTATCTATCTATCTATCTATCTATCTATCTATCTATCTATCTTATTATTTATGTTATTCCAGTTTAGCAGTGTATTTAAAATTGGAATCTCACAAGTCATCGTAGGAAAAACATTTGCAGTGGTGCTAAATACTGCATGAAGATACACATGTAATTCCCTTTAAGATACAATGAAGATACGTACTGTACCTTCATCTATAACAGTGATTCTCAACGTGTGGGTCCCCAGATGTAACTGGACTTCAACTCCCATAATTCCCAACCAAAGGCCACTGAGGCTGGGAATCATGGGAGCTGAAGTCCAATAACATCTGGGGACCCACACGTTGAGAAACCCTGATCTATAATATGCAGTGGTGATGAGGAATGCATTAGATCAGTGGTTCTGAATCTGGGGGCCTCCAGATGTTGCTGAACTACAACTCCCATCATCCTTATCCACAATAAATTGTAGCGGGGACTGATGGGAGTTGTAGTTCATCAACATCTGGAGGCCCCCCAGGTTGGGAACCACTGCATTAGATGATGTGCATTTGTGTGTGCATCCTGCTCCCCTGAGTTTGTATGTTAATGACATTCATTGTCAACCTGTGTGTGTGTGCGCATCACTATGCAGAAAATACAGATATTTAGAATAGGTCTCCTTGTACACAGCTATGAGAATCCAATACAGCCTTGTTTTTAGAAAACAGACATTCTATGTGCTCAGACTTCAAGCTGTGTGAGCTAAGCAAACAGATTGGATTGGAACAATATTTACATTTTAAAAACTATATTGATAAGGTTAATATGCCTATATGTTGCAGAAACTTTGTAACCACCTTTTAAAAGCAGGTTATTTATTCTTGTTGCCTGGTCCTGTAGGAATTTTCCAGTTTCATTTAATAAATATGAAAAAGATTTTGCCAGTGGTTCAGTCCAGTGGTCAGCCTCTAAGCTTTCTGAGGATATTATCTGTTCTTACTGCCTTAAGAGCAGATATTAAGGATTTCACTTTGAAGCTTGGAAACTGGAGGCCAGCTGTTTGCTGCAAAACAAAAAGAGAAATTTGAACCCAAGCTTATCTTTTTCTGCCATAAAAAGTAGGTCTAAAGTGCTTCAACATGTTGTCCTTTGATTTCAGGTATGAGATATCTTGTATCCTTGTGGTAACCAAATACCAAAGCTCAGCAAATTGCAACATTGTTTGTGTCTGTAGCAAATTTAAGGCCAATACAGATAGCTTCTATGTTTTTGTTTGGTGAAAATAATATAGTGTCTCATGTTTTCAATATTGAAAAATTTATTTTCTAACCTTTATACATCACTCTCTTGTGTTTCAAAGTTTTTATTTATTTACCTCTACTACTATTTAAATAATTTACTATTATTTTAAAAATGCTTCCAAAGTTTTGACCATTTTTTGAAGTATTCTGGTATATTTGGGGCAGGTTACAATGTGAAGAATAACATCCATGTAAGAAATTATCATCCACTAAATTGGGTCCTGAACTGTGAACTCACCCTCCCTATTCAGCAAAATTCTTCAGTTCTCCTCTGGACCATAACCATGCCCAAGACTATATAAGGTTCCATGCCTTTCAGAGGCGATAGCTGTTCCCAAACTCACCTGCACCTTCCCACTCTACTAGATGTCCCTTTGGAGGAATCTGTAATGTTGCATTTTCATGGATGAAAATAGGGACATGCCTTTGAATGTGTAGGGGGCATGCCCAAGCAATCTACAAGGCATAGTGTACACTTCTGATTACAAACATGTCACAAATGAAAAGCAGCTAATAAAGTGCATGCAGAAAAGCAGATTACCAAAGCAGATGAGCCAAACCTATACACTCCAACATTTTGCAGATGGAAAGAGGAATACCCTTATTTATTTATATCCATGTGAACTGCTTTGGGAACTTTTTGTTGAAAATCAGTATATAAATATTTGTCGCCATCACCATCAATTATCATATCAAAAAGTGTGGCCCAAGCCCCCACTTACAATTACCATGTTATTTTTTTTTTACATAAGAATTTTTAATTTAGTATTTTATTTACATTTCTTTTAAAAATACAATTTGATTTTTCCCCAAAATCTGATTTTTAATTCTCTTTTTAAAAACAACCTTTTAAGAATCCATCCTGATGGGTATTGCGGTGGATGGCGGGGTGGCACCTATGGTGTTGTTGTGCCTAGTGCTTGCTGCTCACTGTGCCCCTCCCTGTACTCATGCTTGAGGTGACTGCTTTACCTTGCCTCATGGAAGGGCTGCTCCTTAGTTTGTACCTTGGTAGCTGAAGAATCAGGGAGGTGAGCCTAAAGTACATATTGGTATGAAACATTCCCTCATTTTAATTTATTTTCATTTTAGTTCCATGTTTTGCAAGCAAGGAATAATTGCCTTTACAAAATGGTATGCGATGCTGATGTAGATCTCCTGAATCAGGAATCTTTGAACACATGTTTCAGAATCTTGTCCACGTTGCAACTGATCATGCAGATGATTCTGCCACATGAGAATTTGTGTTGGCTTGTCTATAATGGTATGTCACCTATTTCCCCCCCCCCAATGTCTTTTTAAATATAGTTTCATGTCATGAGAAAAATAGTTTTTAGGGATTGCTTAAGAATAAAAATGGACTTTAATATTGAGGAGTTTCTTAATCTAAAATTTAAGAATAATTTCAGCTTTGGCATTTGTCTTTTTATTTGTTTTTAATTTTTGTTGTAAAATGAACATTCTTCTATGCACAACTGAACTGTGGTAATTTTAGCATAGACAAGGAAGTACTGAAAAAGTATATAGAAATTAAAAAAAACATCAGGTATGGTATAGAACTAGTTTTAATATAAAGGCAATTCTTACAATTTAGGAAATAAAGTCATAGAACTATTTAACTGAATCATAAAAGGTTGCTGTGGTTTTATGAGACTGTTCAGATAGGTTTTATAAAGAGGTTAGAAACCATTTAACATGAAGGGTTTCATTCTACAAAGGTGTTGCCATCATAATTAATCTGTCTACTATATTCATCTTGAAGATTAAGGAAGGATTCTAGGTAGTATAACTTCTACAGGAAAAAAAAAGTTAATATTGAAAAAGTTGGAGGTTAAGCCAGCGTCAGTATAAATAAAACCTCAATGAAACTTTGGACTGGGAGTAGGCATTGTTTCCAGCCTATTATTAACCTTCAGCAGAAAAAGAAAGGAGAAAAAAAATCCCCTCTTTGCTAAAAGTTTAACACATTGCTAAGAGTGTTGCTCTTTCCATTGACATATGTCTTTAAAAATAATCTATTTATCCTTACAGGTACAATTCACATGTATACGATATGCAGACATTTGATGACTGTGGGTCAGTCTGCTAAGGTAGGGCAAAATAAATTAGAAGCATTTACCCCTCTCTTCAAACTGAATGTCAAAATAAATTTGAATGATTTTGTCATGAGAGCTGAGTTGTAACAGCTGCTGTAATTCTTTGTGTATATCCTTTGTTCGGGAAGAGAGAGTTGGCATTTATGCTGGCCAGTATGGACACAAACATTAGTTCAGAAGTTGTTCAGCCAACAGGTACACCTTCAGCATCCAACCACCGGAACATGCCATTAACTATGGCAAGCTGTCGGTGACTGAGGTCCCCATATAGCATCTGTCCATAGAAGTGGAGAACCCCTTAATATTCTTACCTTAACTTCACTACTATAATTGACATTTTATGAACTTTGACTTTTTAAAAGGTTAACTTATAAGGTACAAGCAATTTGTGCTTAATTGCCAGAAATGAGTGTTCTCTGGGCTAATACCTTCTAATTTTTGCCAAGAACAATTCTGTGACTTGTGCAAATTATGCATGTTTGCATAATTTCTCTTGTTTTGCATAATGTTTCAAAACATTATTTTTATGATATTCATAGTTTGGTTTTGCTAGCTGTGGAGGGAGACAAAGAGCTATGCACGACAACAAAGCTCCACCCCCAGTGACTAGAAATCTTTGGGTCAAACCACATGTTAATTTCAGCATGCAATTGCCCTTTACAAATAGCAGCCGTGGGTGGGTGGAGGAATCCAGATCAGAGCCATCTATGGCAAGTAAACTCCTCTCCTTCCAAACACAGTCCTGATCCAGATCAGGACCCTCATGGCTGCTTTTAGCACCAATCACAGAGCAGGACCTAATTTGTTCTTTATGTAGCCATTTTTGGACTTCTGAGATTTCAGCAGGCACTCTCCATTCACTTTCAAGCATAACGTCACAATCATAAGGGTACAAAACTTGACCTTTAAAAAAAGAAAGCAAAGTTTCTTAGCACACTTACAACTTCTTATAGCACAGTTATAACTCAGGTGATTGCTTTTGGGACAAGTAGAAGGGATAGAGGAAGCCAGTTCAATTGACTATATGGTTCAGTCTTAGAAACAGAAATACAATGGTGGAATCCCAAGAACTGTCCAGCTACTCCACATGCAACCCTCTACCCCTGCTGCATGGCAAACCAGTTTTGAATTGGGAAGTGGAACTTAGAGAAGTAACTTAGGATAAGGGTTATAGCTAGCAATTCCAACATGAACACAAATTGGCAGGAGAGCTTTTCTGGGGCATCCAGTTGGTGTTAAAGAACGTCATGCAATTTCTTAGTGCCATCTGCTGACCATATGCAGATAATCTGTGAAAAACTGGTCCCTTTTTAAATACGACTTTAAAAGTAATACTAATAAGGAAAGGGTTTTTCATAGAGTGTCAGTAAATGGCTGGCAGATAGCCATTTACTGTGCGACATCCTTTAGCATAATCGGAGTGCCCCAGAAAACCACTTATTGTAGTTTGTGTTCATGTTAGAATAAATTGCCATCCAGATAGACCCATGCTATGAGGGCTTTCTGTCCAAGAAAAACAAGTCAAAAATCCAAATGCATAAACCCTAAAGTAGGCCTCTGGATCCTAGACAGTACATTCACTTTAGGTTGATTGGCCTGATTGAAACTGAGTTGTCAAGATGTTATTTATTTGTTTGTTTGTTTGTTTGTTATATTTATATCTCACTGAGTCTTGTATTGTATGCATAGATAGTTGTATACTATTATAGTATTACTAATTAGTATTTTGTATTAAATATATTCAGAAGATAGAAATTAAGATATAAATTCTTTTTTATGCTCAAACTGATATACTTTGATTATTCTAACTTCAAAATACCAATCTGTGTGTGTGAGAGAGTGTATGTGTGATTATATACACACGTATTTTATCTTATCAAACACATGTTTGTGATATAAAAGTAATTTACTGCTTGCTGATATGGATAATCTATCTGTTCTGTTTAAGTTGAACTATAGTGCCACCCAGTGACGATTTTTTAAAATGAGATAATCATGTGACTATAAAGACTTGGTTAGCTGTGATATGTATTCTAGTAGTCAGTAAGAAAAGTGAATTAAAAGAAATCCTTGCAAGTAGGTCCAGAAAAGTCACTGCCCATGTAGATTTTCAGTAGTTCACAACACTTGTTACAAGCCCACCTGTCATTTGTTAGTACTGTATATAATAAAGGCCTGGAATAGAAAAGAAACCCACTGCACTATCAGGGGCATAGCTAGGGAAGAGGGGGCCTGTGATCGCCCCTCACCCTGGCGGCCCCTTGGAGTGAGGAAAATAATGAAGAAAATAGGGAAGGATAGAGCTGGGGGCCCCTCAGGAGCTGAGAGGCCTGGGTTCTTTGAACCTACCCACTCAATTATAGCTAAACTCCTGCCCCATATAGAAATTCTTCTTGGTCTCCTGGGAGTTCTCCACACAGCATGCTTTACTGTGAGTTTTCTGCAAGGCTTTACTGTGAACTCAAAAGTTATCCCAAAAATCCTACGCAAAAGGTGGATTTTTTTACCCCACATATAAATCAGGCTTCACTCTAACGCTCAGTGAAAACACCAAATAGTGTGTGAAGTGCTCCCCAATAGCTCACAGGGATTTTGGGGTAAATCTGCCTGATATGTGAATGTACACCCTCCATTCCAGAGGAGATGTGAGCTAAAGGGCTTGAAACTGGCTGGTGGGGATTCTTACTTGCTAGAGGAGATGAAGCTATTTAGTCTGTGCTAAGCCACTTTTTGGGGTTGGCTTCTGAATCAGTGCATGGATATAAAGTTTAATTTGTTGAAAACAACTATTTTGATATAATAAACTTTCTGTATTTGTTCTTGAGCATAATCAGCAAAAAAAAAAATTGCTTTGAAGAAGTACTGCATTTCCCCATACAATCCAACATGTCCCTATTTTCCCATTCACCCGAACCGGAAAATAAGGACATGTTTGCAAGTATGCTCCCCTATAGTGCCATTGTTTCCTTTTGTTGTTGTTGTTGTTAAAATTATATAACCTGCTACAAATAATAGTAAGCTTATTGGTTATAAAACATATGTGACTTAGTTTATAATTGGATTTTCTTTATCAGGTACATGAATATTTATTGTGGGCCTGTGTGTGCATGGAATCATCAGTTCCACTTTTAGCCATACACTATTTGACATGGAGAACCACTCTTTATGCTGCTGTTTGCCAGTGTTATTATGACTGCCAGGCTGGCATGTATGGAGAGGTAGTAATTTATAATTATCACTTGCACTCTAATTTTCATTAAAACTGTCCAGGATTTATGTGAAAGCAAACTGCTCCTGAGAGACTATTAAAGAGTGTGTAAGGGAAGCTTTCTTCCCTTTTTATTGCTTTTGCAGGATGGAAGTACAGTTTCAGTCAATACTGTCTTTGAATATAAGAGGCTGGAACATTGAACCTGAATCTCAGCCTAGAACATAGAGTGGCTGCCTCAGGCTCCCCTCCCATCAAACCTGTGGAGCCAAAGACAGTACTGGAGTTGGCTGTGATGAAGGATTGACCCATTGGTCCTCCTCCACATATTTAAGCCTCTTTGTCTGTGCACCCAGACTTCTAGCATCTTGCTACTGTAGTAACTGATGCGGATGTCTTCGACCCTACATTCCAGGTATCTGCTCTCTGCCCGATCTCTAGACTGTTTTTGTTTGAGTCCACTCTGTTCATTCTCCCTACCTGTTCTACAGCAACATTCTGTCCAGTTGTGCTCCCTCTGTCTATTTATCTTCTTAATCATCTGGGTCCTGGATGACCATCTTAATCATCTGGGTCCTGAGTTTTGAAGACTTATGCGTAGAGAATTATAAACTGGATCCCAAATATCCCCACTGTTGGCTGTAGCTATCCACTAGAATCTTCTAAGCATTGCTCCCTCTCCTACCTTGGATCAGGCCCTTGGATGGGCTTTAGAGTTCTGAATGCTTGTTGATCTGGATCCAGATCCATAAGTATGGGGTTCTGCGCCTGCGCAGGAACCACACAGTAGCAATGCTGCAGCTTGTCAAGGTGTCCAAGCCCCGCCCCTAAGCCTACAGCATGCTATTTAAAGGTCGGCTGGGCGCCATGTTCCTCAGTTCTTTTCTGACTGCCGTTGGGTTTGGACCTTGGTCTGTTGCTCCTCATCGAAATAGTTCTTCAACTTTATTTCTGTTTGTGAGTTCATTCTTAAAAAATAAAAGGACTGTTATTTTGGTATTTGACATGTTTCTGGCTGATGGGCAACAGTTGATGTTTTCTGACTTATTTCTGGCTGACAGACAACGATTGGTGTTTTTGACCCTTGGAACAGACTTGACTTACATGTATTGCCCATTGATATGGCTGAGGAAAAACGGAGCTTTAAGAGGTGTAAGGGCTGCAAGGCGAAACTCCCTCTAAAGCTCTCCATGAGTTGTGTCTCATTTGTTTAGAAGAGCGTAATGTGTCTACTTGCAAAATTTGTCTGTCTTTTTCAAAGCAGACTTGGGCACTTAGGCTATGTACTGCCATTTACAATGATGTCTTAAGCCCATCTAATCAGGGCAAATCCCTCCCGTTGACCTCGTCTTCAAAACGCCACCGAAAACACCTTCAACATCGAAGCCTCTCAAACCATCAACAACAATTTGGACACTGAAAACTTCCAAACTTTTGACATTGACCACGACCTTTTGGGGCCCAAAGTCACCTTCTGGTTCAAGTGAGAGCTCAGGGCTGAAGCCCCAGAAGACCATATCAAAACGATCAGCCAATGGCTCTTGTTCTTTGATACCGAAACAATCGACTTGACACGAGATCGAACACCATCTCTGTCAGATCTGCAACAACTATCTTCGAAGCCTATGTTGAAGCCGAAGGCTGCCATAGACATTGACCCATCAGATCCCTCAACATCGGGGAAGTCACCAATGCCGACAGATCCTCTTGATGCTGACTTCCCTCCAACACTGATGTGGTCGACATCAAGAGCTCTTCTTTGTCTCCAGGACCGATGCCGGTTGCCTCATCAGCTCTGTCGATGGAGCACCAACGTGATTCGCCTTTAACACCAATGATTCCGGCTTCATGCTGTCTGCTTTCGACATCAGCATTACATACTCCAGTATTGTCGGCATCGAGGCAAGTCTCACCACATTGCCAAATACTGATGCCAACATTCACTGTCGACGAAGAGGAGGAAGAAGTGGACAAGAATGCTGGCTTGCATCCTACAATAGCACGCACATTGCTATTGATATTGGACTCCTCTTTGAGTACCCCATCTACATCGACATTTAAGGGGTTTCTCCCAACCAGTACTGAAGGATCTCGATTATGTTCAGCTGGCTCAGCCACAGGCAACTACCGTGTCAACTGCTCAACTGGAAAGTCCATCAACCTGGCGTTCTTGTGGGTTTCCCCATACATCTGCAGAAAGCATCACCCTTGCTATGACGTCCATGGGATCCTGTTCCTCGGGTGCACCGTATGATTAGCAGAAAGAAAAGCCATGGAAATCTTTTGCACCAGGATCGTACAATCAGATTCCTTCCTCACTGACAATTGCCACCCTGGCTAGTGGAGATGCCCCAAATAAATCTGTTATGTATGCATCTGAAACAACACAGACCTTACCGCCGACTGGAATGTCTCAGACAATGCAGACAACCCCTTCGCCAGTCAGGACTGTAGGTACTCAAACACGGGCACAGTCTCTACCAGTAAGGTCTACCACAGAAACCCAAACAGATATTCCATCTTCCGCAACTGGGTCCTCATCAGACTATCATGGATCCTCTAGTTTTGAATCCAATCCTGCGGATGCAGATAGCTTAGTGGATCCTCCCACTGATGTGCCACCCTCTACCTATGTTTCTCCAAATGAGGAGATGAAAGCTTACCATAGGCATGTAAGAGCCATGGCAGAGGCACTAGGCTTAGATTTGAAGTCTGAGCTTTCTACAGTAGACGACCCTGTATACAATTTCATGATTAGGTCACAGGCTACTCAACCTGTGGCTCTTCCTGTTCTACCTGCAGTATCCTATATATTATCCTTATACCTGTAATACCCAGGGGAGTGAAGTGTGCTTGGGAAGTACTGCATACATCCACTCCTACCTCTAAGAGACTGGAAAGTTTGTATCAAATACGAGAAAAGGATAACACTTATCTTTTAAAACATCTGGCACCAAACTCCCTGGTAATCGACCATGCCACCACGTCGAAAACTGGGAGATGGCACACAACCTCATCTGAAAAGGAAGGAAGGAAGTTAGACCTATTATGGAGGAAAATATACTCCACTTCATGCTTGTCCATTAAAATTGCAAATTACTCGGCCTACACAGCCAAGTACAATAATGGTTTATGGGAATCTCTTCAGGGATATTTAGATAATTTGTTACCTAAAGAATTAAAAAAAAATCCAGCAAACATTAGAAAAATCAGCTGGACTTACCAGACAACAGTTAAGCACAGCAAAACATCTCACTGAGTCGGAGTCTCGCTTCTTGGCTGCAGCTGTCACACTGCAAAGACATGCATGGCTATGATCTACAAACCTTCAAGGTGACATGAAGGATGAAATTGAAGGCTTGGCCTTTGATGGGAAAGGCCTTTTCAGTGAAATAAACGACTCTACCATGGAGCAACTTAAAAAATCAAAATGTACTGCAAAGGCTTTTACCTCTACACCATCAACATCCACTTATGGGTCAAAGAATCGGCCTTACACCAACAAACAAAGGCCTGGTTACAGACAAGATCAATGGGATTTATAGGAAACAATGTAATCCGTACCACAAGCGTCCTTACCAGGGGAAGGGCAAGAACACTCAATGTATCAAACAGGCGGAAACTCAGAAGCACCTTTAGGTACAAGACTTCCCACCGACACTAAACTCCTCCCCAATCCCATCATCAGGGGCATTACCATCTTTTAAAAAACACACATTTATATTCCGCTCTTCCTCCAGGGAGCCCAGAGCACAACAACCCTGTGAAGTAGGTTAAGCTGAGAGAGAAATGACTGGCTCAGTCACCCAGCAAGTATAATGGTTGAATGGGGATTTAAACTCAGGTCTCACCATCAACAACCTCACGATTCCACCTCTTACACCAGCACATGAGTCCATCAAGCTGGCATGCCATGCCCCTGCATAGCACTGCGTAACATTGGACTGCTGGGTCCTGAAAATCATATCCTCGGGATACGCCATAGAATTCAAGATGACCCCATACTTTACAGGAATGAAGTTTGCTTCACCATCCCTGTCATTGCAGGAAGAAGTAAAGGAGTTATTCGAGAAGGGTGCAATTACCCCTGTGCAGTGGGCACACAGACGGGAAGGTTTTTACTGCTGTTATTTTTCAGATCCCAAAGCGGGATGGCAGAATCTGCCCTGTCATGGATCTACGCCATTTGAACAAGCTGATATGAATCAGGAAATGTTGAATGATAACGTTGCAGGAGATCCTACCACTTCTCTGTCGAGAGAATTGGCTTGTAACACTGGATTTGAAAGACGCTAACTTTCATATCGGCATAAGATAACAACACAGGAAGTACCTGCATTTTACCGTAGGCAAACAAGTGTACCAGTACAGTGTCTTATCCTCTGGACCTTCAACTGCCTCAAGGGTGTTTACCAAATGTATGGCTGTTGTGATCTTCTATCTGAGGATGTGGGGTAATGCAATCTACCCATACTTAGATGATTGGCTCCTGACTTCCAGGGACTGAGGAGAGTTACTTTCTCAGATGCAATATGTTTTAACTCTCCTCCAAGACTTGGGGATCCAAGTCAATTGGAAAAAGTCCCTTTAGAACCAGTACGTGTCATCAACTACATAGGAGCAGTACTGAACATGGAAACCAGGAGAGCATACTTACCCAAAGAAAGATTTGAGTGCATCAGGGACCTGATCCAGGTATTCCGGCGGCATCTGACACAACCGGCTCAGCTAACCCAGTAACTTCTGGGCCTTAAGACATCCTGTAACACGATTATACGCCATGCACAACTCAAAATGAGGAAACGGCAACTATGGTTTCTTTCTTTTTTCCATCCAAATGGAGACAGCACAAGCTTCTAGAAATACCATCACAAATACTACACTCACTGTCATGGTGGCAGAATTACCAGAATCTGCTAGAGGGAGTTCCTTTCCAGGCTGCATCTCCATCAGTCTGGCTGACAACAGATTCATCTCTACTGGGATGGGGTGCCCACTGTGAGAACCATCAAATATAAGGCAAGTGGACCCCACAGCAGGCCCAGTTGAACATCAACTTCCTGGAGATGCTGGCCGTCTTCCAGGCAATTAAGGCCTTCCTTCCACTACTACAAGGCAAAGTCATCCAAGTACAATTGGACAACACCACTGCCCAGGCTTACATCAATCGCCAAGGAGGAACAATGTCATGGACCCTGTGTGCTCTCAGCGTACAACTGGTGCATCAGGCACCAAGTGTTTCCAATAGCCAGCCACATAAAGGGCTTGGACAATGTCCTAGCGGACGATCTAAGCTGCATGTTTGCATGGCAACAGCAACATGAACGGAAACTCAAGAGGGAATATATTGCTCCTCTTTTTGACCTGTGGATGAACTCAACCATAGACCTGTTCGCAACTTCGGAGAACACGAAGTGCAATCGCTTTTGCTTGAGGGCGGGACACGGCCCTCAGTCTCTAGGGGATGCTTTTCAGGTGGACTGGACTCAAGAGATACCCTACATGTTTCCACCACGTCCCTTGATAAGTTGAGTGGTGGCACGTCTCCTGGCTTCTCTTACATCATGCATCCTAGTGACTCCATGGTGGCCAAGGCAACCATGGTTTCCTCAGGTACTCAAACTGTCAGGAAACCATTACCATTGTCTGCCTCAAGAGCTAGATATCCTGTCCAGGATGATGGACACGTCTTCCACCCAGACGTACTCGCACTCCGTCTGACGGCATGGTGAATTGTCTTCTGAACAACATCTTGCTTAACCAAAGAAAGCCATCAACTAGACGTAACTACTTTGGGAAATGGCTATGTTTTAAGACCTGTGCCAGGGCGCATGCTTTTCTACCTAAACGAGCTACTATAAAAGACATACTTTATTATGTTACGCAGGGTTTGGCTAATGTGTCCCTAAAGGTCCACTTGGCTGTGCTCTCTTCCAGACACCTGGGATGTGATGGCAAAACACACCCTGATGTGAAGGCCTTCTAGAAAGGAATTATCAACGTGTATCCACCTATTCGTACTCCAGTGGAACCATGGAGCATTTCCTTGGTACTCTCCACATTGACTCAGAGCTCATTTGAACCTATGGCTACTTCTACCATCAAACTTGTGACTTTAAAAACAGTTTTCCTACTCGCTATTACCAGTGCAAAGCATGTAAGTGAACTTACAGCCTTAAGGATTGATCCCCTTACACCAGGATCTATCCTGATAAGGTGCTGATGCATATGGACCTGGACTTTTTGCCCAAGATAGTGTCCAAGTTCCACTCCAATCAAGACATTGTGCTCCCAACATTCTCCAGGGAACCATCTACACCTTTGGAATATGCGATGCACTCTCTAGATGTATGCAGGGCACTGCTGTTCTACCTGACATGTACGTAAAGCCTTTAGATCCACCAAGCACCTCTTACAAGGCACCTCTTACCTCACCTGCCAAAGGCGCCTGCATATCCAGACAATGAATGTCCAGCTGGCTGGTCGAGCTCATCTTGCTGACCTACAAGTTGCGGAACATAAAACCGCCAGAAGCGGTCGTGCCTACGCTTCATCGGCTGCACACCTATTTGGGGTAACTTTCACGGACATCTGTAAAGCAGCAACATGGTCCATGGAGTTACCTTTTGTTAAGCATTATGCCATAGATGTGTGCTCTGCTGCTGAGGCGAGCTTTGGGAGAAGTGTTTTGAAGTGGGTGTTACAATGCACCCTCCTCCACTGCACCCTCCTCCAAGGGGAGCTAGCTAAACACCCATACTTATGGATCTTGATGGATCTTGATCCAGATAAACAGGTTGCACACCTGCAACATGATCTGGTAGAGATCCATCAACATCCATAAGACCCTCCTGGACCACCCCTCTGCAGTAGTGCTCTGCTAAGTGCGTACCAATGTGTAGGCCATTCTGTCGATGCTAATGAACTCACCTACTTATCCGGATGATCGTCCTTTATGGTGGTCATCCAAGAACTGAAGAATATGGTGCCCAGCCTGCCTTTAAATAGCATGCTGTATCGTGGGGGTAGGGCTTGGATGCCTCGATGAGCTGTGACATTGCTACCGCGTGGTTCCTGCACAGATGCAGAACGCCATACTTATGAATGTCGATGGATCTCTACCAGATCATAAGTTACAGGTGAGCAACCTGTTTTCATTTGGACTCCTACTCAAGTTTGGGGAGGCAGTATTACCATACCTACTCCTATACCTATGATCAAGAAGGTAATCTAAAAAATACTAGTTTTATATGTTTTTGTTTTTATGTGTTAGATATTTGCACGCCGTGGTTTGATTAAAATTGATGAACTAAAGCAAATGGAGAATATAAGTTCTTCACCACTAAGCTTGGAAACAAAGAAGAAATTCAAAGAAGCCACTGTGAAGGTATGCATATTTTATAAAGACAATAGCATTTGGATAGGTAGATAATGTAAAATAATGATTTATACATTTCTTCTTGGTCAGATGGCAGCAATGATCTTCAAAAGATCAGCATTTGAACCCAGAAGAAGACCAAAAGGGATTTTCCGACCAAGACCGAAAGCTAATTTAAGAGAAATACAAAATGTAAGTTTTAGACATCTGTGGGCAGTTTTCTGCTTGTGTTTAACAGTAAAATAATGTAGTTCTACACCCACCCACCCAGAATCCGTCTTTGTGATCAGAGATGAGCAAAATACTCAGAAAAAGTATTTTAGATACAAAATACCTGAGAAAATGTATTTTAGATACAAAATACTTGGTAAACAACCAATAAAAATACAAAAAACAAAACAGTATTTTAAAATACAAAATACAATGCCTGAAAAAAGGAAATGCCCTGTTTCTTTTTGCTATGTTTCTCCATTCCCACCAACCTTACCCCATTTTCAAAGGAACATTTTAGGCAGTCCTTATAACTCAAATCTCTCAGATACCATGTGATTCAGACACATTTCCAGTTAGTTTATGCTTGGGGACATGTTTACGTCTCAGTTGCCGGGGGTGGGTGGGTGCGGGGCACATGGGAGGAGAGGTCTTGTGGTAGCAAGCATTAATTCTCTCTTTTGCTAAGCAGGGTCCACCCTGGTTTGTATTTGAATGGGAGACTTCATGTGTGAGCACTATAAGATATTCTCTATATGGCAGGCCTGCTCAACAGGCCCCCCAACTGTTTTTGGACCACAATTATCATAATCCCCAGCCACAGTAGCCAATAACCAGGGGTTATGGGAGTTGTAGGCCAACATCTGCAGGAGGGCCGAAGTTGAGCAGGCCTGCCTTAGGGGATGGGACTGCTCTGAGAAGAGCACCTGCATGCTTGCATGCAGAAGGTTCCAGGTGCCCTCCCCTCCCTAGCAGCAACAGAGCTGAGAGAATCTTCTGTCTGCAATTTTGGAGAAGCTGTTGCCAGTCTCTGTAGAAAATAATGAGCTAGATGGACCAAGGGTTTGACTCAGTATAGGGCTGCTTTCTGTGTTCCTATGGCTGTGTTCCCAGGACAGACACAGGTGTTTTCATCTATATGTATTCATTATTTATATTTCTAGAAATCACTCTTCATCAATAATTGATCACATAGGTTTTTAAAATGGAATATACTTTTCACTCTGTAAATTGAAGTTGACAATCTAAAATAAAAACCAATTAACTTTTTTCATAAATTAAATGAATCCTCCGGTAGAGCTGCCACCAGTCTTACTATAAGACAAAACTCACATCAAAACCTTCCCTGTTCTCTGTAGAACCAGAGTTAACTCAAAATATAGCCTTCCAAGGGGGTGAGGGTGGAATTTGCATCCCAATGTGGGTGTGCACTGATCACTGGAAGACATTAGCCTGGTCATTTCAAAATTGTCAAGCCACTTATCACTTGCTTTTCTCCTTGTTATACTGCTTCTAATCAGAGAATTCTAAAGTGAAAGGGTGTGCCTTCTAAGAATTTGCTTGCTGAGTGGCTTCAAAGACAACACAGGACTGACTGGGTTGTTCAGTTGACTGATGAACCTGAGCATATGAGCTTGCTGATGCTAATGGGCTGCTTGCTTGCAAAAAGAAAAAAGAAAAGAAAAAGAAAAAGGCAGCTCCTGAAGCAAAAAACCCCCAAAGCAATTAGCTGTATTTTGGTTTTGATAATGTACCTGTATTTTAAAAATACAAAATACCTGAACAAATGTATTTTAGATACAAAATACTGTTCTGAAAAATATTTTAGATACAAAGTACAGAAGTATTGAAAATACGTATTTTAAAATATGTGTATTTTAGATACTGCCCATCTCTGTTTGTGATGATCCCTGCCTTGTCCCAAAAAACTACTTTTGAAAAGTGCATGTAAAGATTTACTTGTACTGCTTTATAACTTTTCTTGAGGAACACTAGTTTAGTTTAATCCCTTTTTATAAATTGCTTGCACTTTTTGGGCATTGGCTAGGGATGTGCATGAAACGGATTTTGCCATTTGTTTCAAGCTTGAAATAAATTGCAAAATCCTCAAAACAATTCATCAAAACAGCAGCCAAGCCAGCTGTTTTGACGAATCAACCTCAAATTGATTTCAATCATTTGCGTGTTTCGGCCATAAGGAACAATGGGGAACTTCAAACACCCCATTGTTCCCCATGGTTAGTTCCTAGAGACACCAAAGTGGGTTGGGTGGTAGGGCATGATGGGTGTTACCCACCACCCAGCCCACAAAATAAATGGGCAAGTGGACAATTTTTTTAACCTTTCACAACACCCCCCCCCATAGGATCCTGTGGGGGTTTGGGGGAAAGGTTAAACATTTTTTGAAAGCCGCCTGCTTGCCTATTTCTTTTGTGTGTTGGATGGTAGGTAGCATCCATCATGCCATACTACCCAACTTACTTTGGTGTCCCTAGGACCTAACATGGGAACAATGGGGTGTTCTGAGTTCCCCATTGTTCTCTATGGCCAAAAGACACTGCATGCACAGAGTGTACATTGCAATGCATTTTGCGTCCCTACATTGCAAAACACTGTAGATTAGAAGCACACAGTAAAAAGGAATCTGTCCCTCCCAACACAGAACACACATTTTTTTTTCAAACAGTCCAAAAATGGCAAAAAATATTACTGAACCAGAATCCATTGTTAGCCACAGTGCCTGCACTGCAGTAACATCATTGGCACACATCGATCTCTCACACAAAAATATGACTCCATCCTTACTTTCTAGCAGTGTAACAGCTGCCCCAGAAGCACCTTTAGCAGCAAGTATAGTCATAAGCTCAACTACAGCAATGTCTTCAGCCACATTTTGACTGAGTGAATACACCTTGAATGCAAATCACAGAGCAGACCAGAACAGTGGTCTGCTCAAGTTATCAGACCACTAAGCACAAGTTAGTCTGGACATGGCTCAGCTCACAGCAATCACCAAGAAAACATTACACACACACACCCCTGAGCTGCCACTGTCCGTTTCTTGCCACAACACTAGCTCAAAAACAAAGCAAAGCTCACAAACAAAGCAAACCACAACTCAAGGAAGGCTGGCACACAAGTTCTACCGTTGTCAGTCTGAGATGCAAGAAAACCAGATAGTTATAGCAGCAATAGCACAGCACATTATATTCAGTGCTGAGAAAACCACAAAATCAAACTTTCCTTCCATCCTGCCTGCTACAGAGAGACAGGACAGAGCAGTCATGTCCTGATGGACCAATGGACAACAAACAACGCTTCTAGATTCTTACCATGAGAAGAACTCTTCTTTCTTCTCCTTTTATCCAGTGTGCATCTCTGCCTGCCTGCCTGCCTGTGTCTGGATAACACCATGGCCTCAGATTGGTGCTGGGCACCAATGACAGCCTGATACATGGGTTAGGGCACCAGTCCATTTCATTGCTGGCCATGGTGATGGCATGCATGCATGTCTGTGTGTGTCAGCAGCAGTAATGGCCAGACTGTCACACATCTAGTTTTGGGGTTGACCAGGGTGAGGTGAGCTGCCAACGGTGTTGCAGTGAGTAGGAGTGACCATGAGTCACTCACCCTCCATGGTCAGCTCTGGATAGCCCAGCAGGGGGAGGATGGGCTTCAGGAAGGTCAGGTGCTCTACCAAGTCAGCATTCACGCATGCATGATGCAGTGTCACCATGTCACCAGCCATGGAGAACACCTTCTCGCTCTGGATGCTAGTTGGCGGGCATGAGAGGAGCCAAGTTCGGCCAGATTTGGTGACACGTTGCCCAAAGCTGGATTGGCTACATCTCCTGGCCTACCACTGGCTCCTGCAGGTACTGTAGAACACACTGCTCAGCACTGCTGCAGGGCTCGGTGAGCTTCTACTGTACCCCTGGCAAGGTGCCAAGGAAGCCCTCTGTGAACCACTGGGTGTAACGCTGAAGCAGAACTACTGGTTCACTTGGCACTGCAAAGGATGCCATGCTGCTGGACTAAAGTGGTGGTAGTGATGCTGCTACTAGGGGTGGACTGCACCCTATCAGTAGGTGCTCCAGCACCCTCCTCCTGATTATCCACCAGTCTCCTCTCAGCTTGTAACCAGGAGGTCCCTCCACCGGGGCAGCTCATCAGGGGTGACAGCTGTACCCTTCATCCTTGGGTCACATAGGCAGGACAAAACATGTGGTGCTGATGCACCCAAGGGTGTCCTGAGCCAATCCACCACTCTAGTCATCAGGCCACTTGCCAACGCAATTGCTTTCTCAGTGGTCAGTATGGTCTGGAACTCACCCATCATCTTCACGAGGAGAAGAGTGACGGGCAAAACCTGGTTCAGCATTGCTGTCTGGGCTCACAAGCTGTTTTTGGCAACAAAGAATGGATCCAATGCCGAGGCCACCTCAGGAATGAGACCTGGTTTGGATAGGTTGCACACTTCCAAGCCACACCTCCTTGCCAGGGCATGGCTGGCAGGCTATTACTCCTGCTGGAGCAAGAGAAAAATAAGCGTTCCACCAGAGCTTGAAACAGGGTTGTTTTCAGCTTGAAACAGGCTCTTTACTTTAAGGACATTTTATTTCGAGTTTGAATTATTTGAAATGGTCCATTTTGAGCTTGAGTTGATTTGAATTGAATCTGCACATCTCTAGCACTGGCTTCTACTATACTATGGACAGTGTAATTTTAAAGTGCCTTATGAACTCTAGTATGCTACTCACAGTTTTATAGGGACCTATTTACTTTATTGTGATTTATTTGAAATATAAGCTGTTCTTGACATTTTATTTCTGTTTTTATGTAGACGCCTTGGCCGCGCACAGTTTCAGAAAGGCTTCTGATGGAGATATTTGATTGCAATTCATCTCAATTTTTTGCCATCCTGGAAGCTCTGTTTGATAAAAATAGGCGAACACTGATCCCTGCTCCTCCTGTTCCCGATGAAGTGGAAATTCGTGATGTGGTTTCAGAGCTCTTTTTTGCAGGCATGGATATTCTTGATGGTAATTGGATAAAAAGAATTCTCTGATACAAAGGAAATAAGCATATGAGCATTTAATTGCTCTATAGAGCAGGAGTGGGCAAACGTGGCCCTTCACCTGTTGAACTACAGCAGCTTGGCTAGGAATGATGGGAGTTGTAGTTCAACAATGGCTGGCAGGCCAAGTTTCCCACCCCTGCTATAAAGAATAGTTCATTAATAACAACATTATAATGAAAATAAACTTAAATCTTTTGTTCTTATTTGTTCTTTAAGTTAAACTTTGGTATATATTCCAGTATTATTGCTAAGAGGAAAATTATAGTAAAATACACAGTAAAATATATTTACATGACAGTAAAACACATTTTTCAAAATCCAGTCTGAAGCCTGCTCTGCTTTCTTCGTGGAATCTAAAGGCTGTGAGTGGAAGAGAAATAGCTGCTGTTGTAGTTCCACACACAGATGCACAAGTGCTAGCACAAGAATTTGAGTCATGTGTGAGGCAGTGGATCAATCACAGTGCCTACATATATACATGTAGGCATTATTACATGTGAAATTACTGGCTTTGTTTTCTTTGTGAAAGGTTCTACCACAGTCTGCTTGCCTGAAGCCAAAAACTCACTTATTGAATAGTAGGTAGTGGTAGGGATGTGCTAACCGGCTCACCCCTGAGCTGGTTAGGCTGATAGAGGGAGGGGAAAGTTCCCTCTTTAATCTTTAAGAACACGCTGCTTGGTGGAATAGGGGTGACAGCGGCCACTGCGGGGAGGGCAGCGAGGGCTGTGGTGGCCTTGGGGAAGTTCGCCCTTTAGTCTTTAAAGGCCGTGGGATGGGGGCAGCAAGAACTCCTTCCAGCTCCCCTCCTGCCTCCCGAATGGAGCGCGGGCTGGTCTGCAGCCTGTAATGGGCCTTTCTGTGCGTGTGCAGCTGTACTGCTGCAGACCGGCCCATGCTCCATTTGGGGAGCAGGAGGGGAGCTGGAAGGAGTTCTTGCTGCCTCTATCTGACAGCCTTTAAACATTAAAGGGGGAATTCCCGCCTCATACCACAGCCCTCACCACCCTCTCTGCAGCAGCTGCCACCCCCCATCCCACCACATAGTGGCATATTTTTAAAGATTAAAGGGGGAACTTCCCATGCCCCCCTCCACTGCAGCCCTCGCCACCCCGCAGCGGCTGCCGCCATCCTGCCACACAGTGGCATGTTCTTAAATATTAAAGAGGGAACTTTCCCCTCACCTTCTCGCCGCCCCCTCTCCCACACCATAGCCCTTTACTTGTAAAGGGAAATACTTGCTGGATTCCCCTTTACGAGTATGACCGTCAAACCATCAAGCAGGCTTGACAGCCAGAATGGGCTGGGCCCGGCCTGGGCTTGTTCGAGCCTGAACCGAGCCACCAAGGGGCAGTTTGAATCTAGTTTGGATTCGAACCAAACCGGGCTGCCTGGTTCCGTGCACATCCTTAAATGGTGGATTTTTATTTAAATGGAATGTTATTTTTTCCGCTTAGGCATTGTCATTGAAGGCAAGTTGTACTCAGGTGGGAAACCTCTGTTGTTAAGTTTTCCTGTAATACATTTGTCACAGAACACATACACTTCTGACATCTTATGACTGACAATATAGAATGCATGTTTTCTGACATGGCTAATGTTTAAATACTTAACTGTAATAATAAAATAAAAATACTGGTTTCAATAGAGGGAACTCTTGCCTGACTGTCAGGCTATGGCTTGGGAAATAATAAGCAATGTGAGTCAACATATATTGTGTTGTTATGGAGAAACATTATATGTTTCTTTTAATCAACATATAATGTAAATATATTTCCAAATATTACAGTTTAAAAAATCTTGTGAAATGTTCTAATATTTCATTTTATCTAAATTGTCTATGTTGGAGGTGGGGGCAGCAATGTACAAGGAAACATGCCCACAGAGTCTTCTGTTATAATAACTGCATCAACAACACTTATGCAGCATATATTAGCAGGTAAATTCATTGTTTCTATTCTTATAGAATAAAAGATATGCCTCAATAAAGTGCTTAGACAAAGTGCATGTTATGCTTCAGGGAGCATGTTGTGCAAAAGATTGTTTTGCTTCAAAGAAACATTATCTGCCAATTTTAAGGTGACCGTTGTATTTTCTAGAAAGGCCTCCTTCAGGTCTTTCTTTTACTTTTTAAATTTTATTTACACATTTCTATCCCACTCATCCCTGAAGGAGACAAGAGTGGTGTACATGGGTTATGTTTATCCTCACAGCAACCCTGTGAGGTAGGTTAAGCGGAGAGATATGTGACTGGACCAGAGTCACCCAGTGAGTTTCATGGCTGAATGGGGATTTGAACTCTGGTCTCCCTGGTCCCAGTCCAACACTCTAACCACTATCCCTCAGTAGCTTTCATTACATTTCCTTGAGATGGATAGACAGTTTGACTACTCTGCTGAGCACTTCCTTCATCACAGATTGCACAGTGCTTGCAATTTACAGGTCACCACAATCACAAATAGCAGTTTGAAGCTTGTGTATGTGAGAAATTATTCTAATGACATGCTCACCATCAGAGGCGCCCTTTACTTCCAGACCAAAGTCCAGGGCCTCCACACCACTGTTCTCTCTAAAAGGGATTATCAGATATTGTTCACTGCAACTTCCACCATCCCCAACTGTGGTTGCCTTTGGCTGGGGATTCTGGGAGTTGTAGTCAACAACATCTGGGAATCCCTGTTAGAGGGAACACCGGGGTCCTCCAAATCCTTTTTAGTTTGTCCTGGGTGGTGCTGGCCCACCACTGTGCTGGGTAGCTGTGACCTCTGCTTTAGAGACAGAGAGGGGAGTGGGGAAAGAAATATGTGGGATGGGTATATGCTAAGTTGTGTGTTGAAAGATTTCTGCTAATGCATATGTGTATAAATATATGTGTTTTATGTTCTTGTGAGTTCAGTTGCTGTTTGTGCCCTCAAGAACCCATGTGTTAAAAATACTGTCAGTGTCATGGTATGTGTGTGTGGCGGGGGAGGCTCCAAAGGCCTTTAGTATCTCTGCTCACCATGTAGCTGGTCATGAGCAGGATGATCATGTAAACCATCTTCAAGAGCAAGTTCAGTCCAGTTTTTCCCTGTTCAGTTGTTGAGTTATGTGATTCTGTGCTGAACTTGGCATATGATGAGGCAGTCATATCATTGCTTCCTTAGACATCCAGCTTGCAGTGTAAACCTCCTTTTGCAGCTAGGACAGTAAATGTAGGTAGAGTTACACACTGAATGGGGTAAAAGGCATATAATTCACCTGGCCCAGGAAACTTGATTCTTTTAAAGTAGCTAGGTAATCTGGATCGTGATCCGTTGCATTAATAATGAATGGGTTCTGTGCCTGCACAGGGACCTTGCGGATAGACTGACTAGCTCTTCGCAATGCCCCAGCCTGCCCTGCACGTGGTCAGTGCTTCCATTATTTTCGGCAGTTGGGGAGTCCTCCTATTCAGTTAACATCTCATTACTTATCTTGAGCCGTGGTACTCTTTTTTTCTTCATTCGTGCAACTGCTGCTAGGCTGGGCCACATTTTCTTTGTGGGAAAAGACAGATGTAAAATAGGAGTTAAGCAGCTCTGCCTTTTCTCTGTCATCTGTTACCATTTCACCATCTTCAGGCAATAGACCTACCACTTTCTTTGCCTTTCTCTTGTTCCAGACATATCTCAAAAACAATTTATGTTGCTTTTTGGCATTCCTTGCAAGCCTCAACTGAATTTGAGCCTTAGCTTTCGTAACACTGTCCCAACAGGTTTGGGCCACTCTTTTGTACTTTTCTTTGGTTATATGCCCCATTTTCCTGTACATGTCATTTATGCTTCTCAGCTGTTCAGAGACCACTCTCTGCATCCATGATGGTTTCTTTAGATATTTCCTTCTCATTAGAATTGTTTATGATTATGCCTCCAGTATTTTGCTTTTGAGGATTTCCCATCCATCCAGGACTCTTTTCTCCTTTTGGATTCTAGCCATGGAGTCTTACTTTATTTTTCTCTGAGCTCATTAAAATCAGTTTTTCTAAAATCCTGGATACATATTTGACTTCCTTTTAGTTTTCTCTTCCGTTGATATTATGAATTCTAAGATATAGTAGTTATTTCACCTAGGGCCCCTGCAACTTGTACTTCATTAACCAATTACTCCCTGCTGGTCAGGATTCAGTCCAGGATAGCCAATTTTGTTATTCCTTCTTCTACCATCCAAAAAAAGACATCGTCAGCAAGGCAAGTTGTGAAGGAATGAGGCCTGAATGAGACTCTTCTTTTTGTATATAAGATTTTATGTTATAATTGCGTTGTAATTGCCTTTCTCTGTGTAAAGAAAGTTGTGCAGGGATCAAATGTTCATGGCACCTGTTCTTCAGTTTGGTTTTTGTGGGAGATGAAACTGTACTGGTTTGATTTTATTGGGTATGTTTTGAAAAATGGAGGGAACAAGTTGTGTTGATTAGATGGTTTGGAAAAACAGGAGGGAAGTTAGAGTATATAAGGAGACTGCCTTCAGCATATTTTTAGTGCTAGTAAATTATTTTTATTATTATTATTTTTACATTTTATATCCCGCTCTTCCTCCAAGGAGCCCAGAGTGGTGTACTGCACACTTAGGTTTCTCCTCACAACAACCCTGTGAAGTAGGTTAGGTTAAGAGAGAAGTGACTGGCCCAGAGTCACCCAGCAAGTATCGTGGCTGAATGGGGATTTGAACTTGGGTCTCCCCAGTCCTTGTCCAGCACTCTAACCACTACACCACGCTGGCTCAATTAGTTCAAGGAGAACTGGAGAATGCAGTACAAGAGAGAGTGAAGATCAAGTGGACATCAGAGTTGAAAAAAATAGCAGTGCTGAAGTACGAAAGAAGGAAAGAGTTGCTGAGAACGTGGGCTGAAAAATCACTAGGAGAGAGCCAATCTTAGGGATGTGCATGAGCTGTTTGTCCACTCCCTTGCGGGGCGGGGTGGGGTGCTTTTAATAAACAGGTAAGGAGCTCCTTACCTGCTCTCCCCCTCCCCACCGCTTCCCCCCCCCCGCCAGCACTTGTTTTAGAAACAGCCACACAAGGCTGCAGCATTCCTTCCTGCAGCCCCGATCAGCATCAGCATGCAAATGACCAGTTCATGTGCACCCCAGTAATTTGCGACTGGGGTTGCAGGAAGGAATGGCTGTTTCTAAAACAAGCGCCAGCAGGGAGGAGTGGCAAGGAGTGGGGGACCAGGTAAGGCGCTCCTTATCTGTTAAAGGCCCCGCCCCCGACTGGCTGTCAAGCCGGCTCAAATGCCGACATTTGAACAGGTTTGGTGCTCCAGAAGGGGAATGCCAAACTTGTTCGTGCACATCTCTAGTCAATCTCTCTGAGCTGAATCACTCACTAGCAGGGAGGAGCAGTCTGGGATTGAAACCCCAGATCTGTGAAGTGAGAGCAGGACCTAAGACTGAACAAGGGACAAGCTGAGTTTGCTAGAGAAGCTGAGTTGATTGCAGAAGGCTCTGGGTAGGGACTCTGAGGTTAGGGCCCAGTGTTAGACAGGTCAGTTTGGATTCATTTTGATCACATTTTATTTATTTCTTATGCTCATTTGGTTTGCTGTTTGGTACTAAATTTTTCAAAGGATCTATTGGTTTAAATTGAACTGTTTTCAAAGTAAAACTTCTTGTTTATATATTTTTTTGAAAAATCTGTAGCTTCTGTCTCTTTTCTCCACCCCACACCTAAAGCCCTTACCATACAATTAAATTTTTAATAAACAGAGGTTGGAAGGGTTTTTTTAGTAGACTCAGCCAGAGTAAGCCTAAAAGTGTACTTGGTGGCAGTGGTTAGAACTTAAAAATCATGGGGCTGGTTTAATCTGGGCCATGACACGTTGTGCCAGCATGGTGGGATCTGTGACACAGGTTAAGAATTTATTGGCCCTCCGAGGTTCCCGCTCTTAGCAGCGTTAGACTTCCAGCAGATGTCAGGATAGCTGAAGATCCCTCATTACTACTATGATCTAATTCTTTTGGAGTTTGGCAATCTGGTTTAGGATAGGCTAAGTGCTCTGTGATAAACTCCCACAATATATCACTTCTGTTTCTCACTCTTTTTATTTGTACCCAGATGCTTTTGTCTGGTCTTCCATGTCTAATCCATGGATTTCTGTGCAGGTATATACATTCTTTGTATAATGCAACTCCCCCTCCCTTTCTGTTGAGTCTCTTCCATTTGACAAGTTATACCATTCCAATTCTTTGTTTCCCATGCTCTGTGTGTTAGGGTATAGACATTATAGACCATGAATGTAACTTCTGAATGGCTTCCCCTTTATAGTTTCTTGAGAATTTCTGATCATGCTCTTCACCATTCTGTTTCTAATTTTGGCATACATTTTCCTGCCCCTAGTACTTGACATCATACTTGGGTCTGAACTTCTGTCTCCTTCCTCCTTAAGATTCATTTTAAACTAGATTTTCTTCCAATCAAACTAGAAGTCTGCTGCAACAGCTTTTCATTAAAAATAAATAAATAAATACATGCATAAGGACAGTTACGTGTGTCTTCTGTATAATGTGCATTTTGTACTTAAAGTAAAATACTTCTTTATGGAAATTGTTGCATCTCTTTCTATTCTGTGTAGCAGTTTGAATTAGATGTGTTATATCATGGAATCTGAATTGAAATAGATGTTGGACTGTTGCAAATGTTGCGGGAAAATCCTCTGGAACCTTGCCCTCCTGTTTAATTCAGCCCCTTGCGAACATTCTTCCATCAAATTGACAGAGAACGGGGCGTCTAACTGAACTAAAGAGGATTAGACAAGGTTCCCACGATAGAACTCGTTGCCTGACAGAGAAATTCACTTTTTACAAGTCAACACAACGAGGGTGGTGCTCAAATTAGCTTTTATTCATGATCATGAAGGCAGACTACAAGTCAGAAATCTGACAAGCACTGCACACTCAGGGTACACAGTTGCCAGTTTATATAGGTTAAAATCAAGTCAGTACATCCATCGACATATGTCATTTGTGGTTAAACATATGTTTTCCTGTGGTGCCAATTAGAGCCTTGGACATGAATTACTGTTTGGCCTGACCATATCAGTCTCTTCTGGTGCCAGCTATGTTTCTTTCTGTTGAGTGAGGAATTTGTCTCATGACCTTGGTTACATACATTGTCTCGTGTCAGGCTCTGGTATTAGTACCTCTTGGCTGATGGGCCTTACATCCTTGACTCGAACAATTTCATTCTGGCCTACTGGCTTTAGATTCTCTTTAGGAGCCTGAACCAAACTTTTATACACTTATTTGTGGGCCTGGATTAAACATTTCTTTATCACAAGGAATTTAGATTTAATCATATTGCAAACACATATCAAGCAGCTTTAAAATTAAAGTATCTGAGGGTTCTCCTTGGTGCGTGTGAATCTTGCAGAATTCTGACACATTTTTTATTGTTGTAGGAAGGAATCTTATTTCTGGGGAAGCAGCACTGAGGTTTCTTAAGATGGCTTTCAGCTATGAAGAATGGGATACATTTGATCATGTAACTGGATTGTTTTTCACTTTTCTTCAGGTAATTCAATTTCTCTCAATGTATTTTGTGTGTGTGTGTGTGTGTGTGTGTGTGTGTGTGTGAAAATCATTTTTTATATCCCGCTCTTCCTCCAAGGAGCCCAGAGCAGTGTACTACTAAGTTTCTCCTCACATCAACCCTGTGAAGTAGGTTGAGCTGAGAGAGAAGTGACTGGCCCAAAGTGACCCAGCAAGTATCATGGCTAAATGGGGATTTGAACTCAGGTCTCCCCGGTCTTAGTCCAGCACTCTAACCACTGCACCACGCTGGCTCTTTATGTGTGTGTGTGTGTGTGTGTGTGTGTGTGTGTGTGTGTGTGTGAAATCACCTGTGTAAGAGTCTGAACTCTAATATCTCTTTCTCTCTCTCTCTCTCTTTAAAGAGTCAAAAGAATCCAGTATGGAAGAAAGCAGAAGCCGAACTCAAAATACTTCTGGTAATGCAGCCTCTAGTATCCTCAAGAAAACCAAGGCATTCTTTGTATGTTCAAGGAAATAATATCAGGGAAGCACCTAGCGCTCGTTTTCCTGGAAAAAAATCCATTGCATTTCAAGGTATGTTAGTTATCAACTGCAATAATTTATTTAAATTAATGATTTCATCAAAAAGTTTTAGAACAGGATAAGAAAAGTGTTTATATAAGCTGCCTTATACATTTTTCCATAAAGAAACATTCTTCTCCCATACTGTAGGAGGGTGTCCCTTTAAGGTGGGCTGTGAGGTCCACTGGCTGCCAACAGACAGGTTGAAAAATAAATTGGGGGGGAAAAGTATTACTCTAAGTCAAGTTTTTGCTTCTATACTTGCATTTTGTCAGGCAGTAAAAGATTGTATGGTAAATAACTGTACAATCTTCTGTTTGAACATTGTATAATTTGTACATTGTATAATTTGTTCATATTTTCTTGTGCCTCTTTAGAGATAAATGATTATAAAATGGGGAATGTACTTCATTTTCATCACTGATTTCTTAGACTGAATTCTCAGTGGATGTAGCTTTATTTTAAGTTGAACAATTTTAATGGAATTGACAGTTTGAAACCAAATAATGCTCTTATCCCCCCCCCCCAATAAATTACAACTCGAGGAGGATCAGCAAAAACAAGAAAAATGACTGATGAACTTTTTCTGTTGGCAATTACCCTTTATTCCTGCGTTTGTACATCTGATGAGGTATAGTAACATTTTGGACATTTGTGTATGGAATTGGTGTATTCAGTAAATTCAGTTCAAAATATGTGGAAGTGTCCTGTTTCAAATATAGTAAGCAGTTGCTATATCAATTTTACAAAGCTATATTGATGGCTTTAGCTTCTTAACCATTAAGGATAAACACAGCACCTTGAAAGTAAGCAGATGAAGTTCTGTTATGTGATGGGAGCTTGTAGAGGAGGGAGTGGCAGCTAATGATACATATGAATAAATTTAAAAAGACAATTCAAAGTAAATTCACAATACTATAAGCCTCTTTTTATGTAGCAAATTGAATCTTGCATTCTTCCAGTGGCATTGGTGTCTACCTTATTATTCTTTTTAGATTGTGAGCTCTTTGGGCACAGGGAGCCATCATTTCTTTATTTAATTTTTCTGTGTAACCCACTTTGGAAACTGCTGTTGACACCTACTCCCCCTCTTCCCTTCCCTTTTTGGGGAATGAAGTGCCCCATGGCTTGTTACTTGAGACAGCAGAAGGTTATGTAGCTCTCTTTCTTAGCAGGAAGAGGATGAAGCAATAGCAATGGTAGTGAGGAGACAGGTAAGTGAATGGGGAAAGCAAATTTATTTATTTATTTATTTATTTATAAAATTTATACCCCAAACTTATGTCTCTGGGCGGCTAACAACAATTAAAACACATAAAAAGTTAAAACAGTCAAACATATAACACATATAAAAGTTAAAACAATACAATAATTTAAAAACCACAAAATTAACAAACAGTATTTATTAATTAAAAACCTGAGAAGGCTTGGGTAAAAAAAGCATTTTCAAATGTTTTTTAAAAATAGCCAGAGATGGGGAGGATTGTAACTCAACAGGGAGCGCATTCCACAATCTTGGGGCAGCAGTCGAGAAGGCCCGTCTCTGTGTAGCCACCAAATGAGTTGGCTGTAACCGGAGCTGGACCTCCTCAGATGACCTCAATGGGCGGTGGGGTTCGTAGCGAAGAAGACGCTCTCTTAAATACCCAGGACCTATGCCGTTTAGGGCTTTATAAGTTATAACTAGCACTTCGTATTTTACCCGGAAACCTATCGGCAATCAGTGTAGTAACACCTTCAGCAAAGGAGTAACGTGGTCTCTCTGAGATGACCCAGAGACCAACCTGGCTACCGCATTCTGAACCAACTGAAGTTTCCGGATTGCGTACAAAGGCAGCCGCACATAGAGCGCATTACAGAAGTCAAGTCTGGAGGTTACCAACAAATGTACCACTGTTTTGAGGTCATTGATCTCGAGAAACGGATGCAGCTAGCGTATCAGCCGAAGCTGATAGAAAGCACCCCTGGCCACCGCCTCAACCTAGGAAACCAAGGAGAGGTGTGGATCCAGGAGTACTCCCAGACTGCGAACCTGTTCCTTTTGGGGATGTGTGACCCCATCCAGAACAGGTAGATCAAAATCGGAGCCTTGAGGGACACCATACTTAAGCTCAGATTTTGAAGAGCAACAATCTCCAATCGACACCATCTGGAACCTGTCCGAGAGAGGAGCGGAACCACTGTAAAACAGTGCCTCCCACCCCCAACCCCCTCAGATGCTCCAGAAGGATACTATGGTTGATAGTATCAAAAGCCGCTGAGAGATCCAAAAGGACCAACAGAGTCACACTTCCTCTGTCAATTGCCAGTTTGAAATGGGTCTAGATAATCAGTTTCCTCCAAGACCGCCTGGAGCTGAGAGGCCACCACCCTCTCAATTACCTTGCCCAGCCATGGGAGGTTGGAGACAGGCCTATAATTTCTCAACCCTGAGGGATCTAGTGCAGGCTTCTTTAGAAGAGTTCTAACATTTGCCTCCTTAAGACAAGGAGGCATCCTGCCCTCCCTCAGAGAAGCATTTATGATTTCTACCAGGCTGCCTATAACAGCCTCCCTGCTAGATAGAATAAGCCATGTTGGACAAGGGTCAAGAGAACAAGTGGTAGACCTCACCGCTCCAAGCAGCTTGTCCATATCCTCAGGAGTCACAAACTGAAACCGATCCAGTTGAACCACATAAGAGGAGTTGTTGGGAACCTCCAATTTAGACATCAAATTAATTGTGGAGTCTCCATCTAGTTGGCCCAAATACGAGAGATTTTATCTGTGAAAAACTCTTTAAACACATCACAGTGGGTGACTGATGCTTCCAAATTCTGGTTCAATGGGGAGGGGGCAGATACTAGCCCCTTCACAACCCTGAACAACTCTGCCGGATGTGAACTCGCAGAAGCAATATGGGGCAGAAAAGAATTGCTTCTTTGCTGCACATATTGCCTGAGCATAGATCTTTAAGTGTGCTCTATGTTGTAATCTGTCGGATTCGAGTCGAGTCTTTCTCTACTTGCGCTCCAATCGCCTACCTTGCTGCTTCAGCCCCCATAGATCTTCCATATACCAAGGGGCCAATTTTGAAGCAGGTCGGAGGGGACACTTAGGAGCAATCGTGTCTACTGCACTGGTGAGCAAGTTGTTCCAATTCTCAACCAGGGCATCAACTGGATCACCGGCAAAACCAACATTAAATCCTTCCAAGGCTTCTTGGAATCCTACTGGATCCAATAACCTCTTCAGGCGGACCATTCTAATAGGCCCCTCGCCCCACACTTGAGCTGGTGAGATGGATGTGGTCCATCCTCCTCCCACTTTAGGCAGTTGGCTGTGGGGTGCTTCATTCACCAACTGGAGGATGAGGAGAAGGAAGTGACAGCAGTGACTCACTGGCTAGCTTACGGTTTTGACACGAGCTGTGCAGGCTAATTAGCTTTTGATACTCAAGCATCAAAGCTGAATTCTCAGTATGACAAAACTGGCTTAAATTGGTGACAACTTTCTTTTATTTTTAAGCTTGAAATTCACTGAATATTTTTCAGATACCACAACAGCATAACATCACTATACAGACAAAATAGTTTATATATTTTCCAAAGCGCAAGGTGATTCACAGTCATGTGTTGAATCCTTTACTGCCTTGCACAGTGATTGAATGAAATTTAGAGTTTAAAATAAACTCTTTAATATCTTAAATCATGGGACACACTCCAGCAGAAATTAAAAACATTTTGTTGTTCCTAACATTTTTAAAATGTTATCATTTTATAATAACTTTTCTCCTAAGTTAAACACATTTAACAGCAAGAGACAATAGTATGAAAACTTAAATGGGACCTCATATTTGTAGCAAAGTGTAACAGAGCAGAAACTAAGCCTTGTTAAGTTTATTGAACAAAGTTTCTAAGGTTTACTACTTAACTATTACCAAATCACCCAGGCTTTTAACTGATATTGTTTTAATTGTTTTAATGTTGTTTTTAGAATATTGTTTTTAAATTCTTTTAAAATTGTTCTCTTTTAAATTTCTTGTTTTTGTTTTTAACTAACGTTTTACCTTTGTTTTTTCTTGTTGTAAACTGCCCAGAGATGCAAGTTTGGGGCGGTATAAAAATATGTTAGTTAAATAAATAAATAAATTTAAAAAATTAGTCCTACTCTGAGCTGAAAGATCATCCTAACAGAAAAATAAGTCTCAAGCATTCAGTAAAAAAATACAAATTGAACAATCAGTCTACAGAACTGATGATTCGCACGAACATTCTAAACTCCACACCAAGCCTATACACAGTTATACATAAAATACCTCAGTGGCAAGAACAAAGACAATGTATTTACATATAAATCCCAACAATATTATGTGTTAATGATGAAAATGTGGTAAGCTGCCTGAACCCACTAAGTTTAATATAATCTTTTTATTAGTGCTTTGAAAAGCAGGAAAAACATATACAGGAGAACCTTGTTGCTTGCGGGGGTTCCGTTCCTCGTCTACTACTGCGAGTAATGGAACTGTGAGTAATGAGGTATTAGGTCTATGGGGAAAGAGGGGTTAGATGCCAAGGTGGAAGGAAAAATGTTTACAGCTGCCAAACGACCCAAAAATGGGCCAGAACTTACTCAGGCATGCTCTACTGGTCCTCCATGTGCTCAGGAATGTACCCCCCAACAAACCGTGAAAAATCATGGGGGCAAGTCCGATCCCACCCCCGAAATGAGCCACAAAATGGCTCCTCCTGTTTTTTCCTGGCTTCCTAGAGACAAAATGATGGATGGCAATGAATCTTAGTGTCTTGGACCTGAATCTTGGACCTGCCCTCAGAAACAGCGTAGTAGCAGCCATTACTGTGACTGTGCTAGTTTTTCTAGAGAAGGGTGTTGTTAATTTCAGGTGGTCCTGGAGCATCTTAAAAGTCATTTGATTTTCCTGGAATGCAAATTCTTGACATAGAAATACTTAGTGATCTGGATTGTGATCCATTGGTATACATTAATACTGGGTTCTGCACCTGCATGGGACCATTTGGGTGGATTTCAATAGCTCCTTGTGGTGCCCAGAACCGCCTGTGCATGTGCTGCATGTACTGTACGCTATTGTCGATGGTTTGGTGCCATTTTATTTCAGTTCCTTTCTGACCACCACAGCGTTTGTATCTCAGTGGTGTAACTCCTCAGAATTATTTTCCTGTGAAAACAAAAGCAATTCTCAGTTACATTTTATTATGTACTTGACTTTGGATTGTTTCTGGCTTATTCTAAAATCATGACGAATGTTGGCATTACATAATTTTTGATATTTTCGTCTTTGACATTGGACTGTTTGACGATTCCTTTTGGACTACAATATCTAACTTTATGTTTCCATAGACTGCAAAAAAAAAAAACCTTTAAAAGGTACGAGAGCTGCATGGGTAAGCTCCCTTCTACTGATGGTCACGGTCTTTGCCTGTTCTGCTTGGGTGATAAACGTAACACAAGCACGTGCAAGATCTGCCTTTAATTCTCCATTAGACCTGAAAAAATCAGGCTCTGCATTTACAGGCTGCTTTGTATGAGGAAGCCTTAAAACCAGCCGCTCTGATGCAGTGGCGTAGCTAGGGGAGAGGGAGCCCGTGTTCATCCCTCTCTTGAGCTGCCCCCCAGAGTGAGGGAAACAATGAAGAAAATAGGGAGGGATGGAGCTAGAGGGTCCTCATGAGCTGGTGGCCCATGTTCTTTGAACCCTTTCGTTCAATTATAGCTATGCCCCTGCTCTGATGCCTTCCTCCCCTAAAACATCACTATCAATTTCAAGATTGGTGTGGAGGGCTGCTATTCAAATGCAGTCTAAACCCTCAACATTGGGAGCTTCTACCTTGAAAGCAGACCTGGTGTTTTAAGTCCCTGTGCCACTGTCAAAGGAACCCCTTCGGCATAAACACAAGAAAAAGTGAGCCAGCTCTTTAAAAACATAGGGACAAAAGCTCCAAATCATCAACTGTGATGTAGTCAGTACCAGCAGAACTGCCTACTATGTCAAGTCTATCCCCTTTGGGCAGTCCAACAACTCCACCAATATCGACAGCGGTAACTGCATCTATCCCAGTCCCGGCATTGTACACGATACCGACAACACCGATTGCTAGACCACATGCATTGTCACTGTCTCCAGCTGCAACTCTAACTCAACAGCAGTCCCCAATAATGCTGAGAGATCGCAGACCATCAATACCCAGGGATCCTGCTAACTGGGCAAGGAGGCACCTTTTAAATGTGGTGATTTTCTTTATTTAGCAGGGGGAGAGTAGCTGGCTCTATCTACCCCCAGCACAGTACCTCCCAGTGACTGTTTATGCTTATTTCCACATCGGAATCCAGGACAATCACATAAAGTATTTACGGCTTTGCTGTCAGGAGCACAGTTTACCAATACAATGTGCTCCCCTTAGGGTTAGCAACAGCACCAAGTGTGCTTACCAAGAGCATGGCTGTGATAGTGGTGCATCTGTGCACACTGGGAGTGACACTATTTCCATTTCTGGACAACTGGCTTCTGATGGGAAAAAGCGCAAATGAGTTACATTCTCAGATCTGGTTTGTACTCCAACTTCTCAAGGATTTAGGGATCCAGGTAAACTGGAAGACGTCTCACTTAACCCCAGCCAAGAGAGTAGACTACATCGGTGCAGTGCTTGATGCGGATGCTCAGAAAGCATTTCTACCTTTAATACTTTGCCAGTGGATCTCAGAGCTGATCCACTCGATTTGGGCAAATCTAGTTCAGAAGGCACACACCATTCAGAGGTTATTTGGTCTTATGGCATCCTGCACTTCAACTGTTCAATTTGTGCACCTTTGAATGTGGAAACTGTGGCTATGGTATCTGTCTGCTTTCTGCCCAAATGTGGACAATCTGTTCAGGTTGTTAACTGTTCCAGAATTTTTCATGACATATCTCAAGTGGTGGACCATGGAGGCCAACATGTGAGAGGGGATTCCTTTCAAGACTCCAACACCAAGGGTCACCACTGATTCCTCTCTCCAAGACTGGGGAGTTCACTCAGGCTCTCTCTAAGCTCAGGGTCTATGGTCTGAACAACAGTGTCTTTTGCACATCAATTTTCTCGAGTTGCTGTCTTGAGTCTACCATGCACTCAAGTCTTTCCAACAGAATCTGCAGGGTCAGGTGATCCAAGTACAACTAGACAACACGACCACAATTACCTATATCAATCAGCAGGGCGGAACTGTGTCTCACTCCCTGTGTTCCCTACACCTCCAAATTTGGAACTGGTGCATAACACATAACATATACTTAATAGCAATCCACATAAAGGGAGTAGATAAAATGTCAGTTGACCAGCTCAGCAGAATGCAGGTGCATCTGTGACAACACGAATAGGAACTAAATTCTCGGTACCTTTCCGCCATCTTCAATGCATTTCAATACAGTTAGACTCACAGCTTCCTATACCTTTTCCTCCTTATCCACTCCTGAACAGAGTAGTTGCCAAGATTCTGCAAGACTCTGTCAAGTGCTTTCTGGTAGCCCCATGGTGGCTACACCAACCATGGTTTCCTCAGCTACTCAAACTATGAAGGGAGCATACAGGAGGCTACCACAACATCCAGATCTATTGTTTCAAGAAAAGGGTCTGCTGCTACACCCAGACTTGCACACCTTACGTCTGACAGCATGGCAGATAGGCTACTAAATGAAATTCTTCTGAATGATAGGAGAGCCTCCATTTAACATAGCTCTAACTGCAAATGGAAACGCTTCAGTGAGTATGCAGCAAAAAAGGATTTCAGCCTCACACAGCCTCCATCCATGAGGTGCTTCTATATCTCACTGATCTTAAAACTAAAGGTATAGCAAACATATCCATTCAAGTTTACCTTGCTGAAATTTCAGTGCATCGTTCAGGCTGGAATGATAAGACTGTTTTTCCCCTCTCTCATCTTGATTCCAAAAGATTCATGAAGGGCATGCATAATTTATACTCTCCTATATGTGCAGCTGTTGAACAATGGAGTATGTCCTTAGTTCTGGCAGCATTGACTGAGACACCATTTGAACTGATGCGACTGCTTCAGTTAAACTAGTGACTCTAAAGACTGCCTTTCTAGTGGCTTTACCCACAGGTAGACGAGTAAGTGAACTCAAGGTTTTACACACTGATGTCCCATTTACATTTTACCCAGAAATGTTAGTGCTCAGACTGGACCTGCCCTTTACACCAAAGGTTGTGACCGATTTCCTCTTGAACCAGGACATAATACTACCTACCCTTTTCAGAAATCTGGACTGAGCGTTAGAGAGATCTTTACATTATTTATATGTGCGAAGATCTTTTCTCTTCCCCCCCTGAAAATGACACATACATTTAGAAAGTCTAAATGCATGTTTGTGGCATACAAAGGAAAGATAAAAGGCCTCCCTATCTCTAGACAGATGCTTTCACACTGTGTAGAACTTGTAGAACTTATCTATTTGACTCAGAGGAGAGTTGGTATTGTGGTAGCAAGCATAACTTGTTCCCTTAGCTAAGCAGGGTCTGCCCTGGTTGTCTTTGAAAGGGAGACTAGAAGTGTGAGCACTGTAAGATATTCCCCTCAGGGGATGGAGCTGCTCTGGGAAGAGCATCTAGGCTCCAAGTTCCCTCCCTGGCTTCTCCAAGATAGGGCTGAGAGAGATTCCTGCCTGCAACCTTGGAGAAGCCGCTGCCTGTGAGGACAATACTGAGCTAGATAGACCAATGGTCTGACTCAGTATATGGCAGCTTCCTATGTTCCTATGACTTAGGAATGTCAAAAGGTGGAACCACCTAAAACTATTAAAGCAAGGGCATATGCAACTTCTGCTGCACATCTCTCTGGTATAAAGTTAAAAGCGTAGCGGCCACTTGGTTGTCTGAACAGACATTTGTAAAACACTATGCTCTGGATCCTCGCTCTGCAGAGGAGGCAGATTTTGGGAGGAGTGTTCTTAAGAGGGTGCTTCCATAGCATGCTTCCCCCCCCCACCTGACTGACAGCACATTAGTCACCCAGTATTATGAATGTCAGTGGATCACAATCCAGATAAACAGGGTTCTTACCTGGAAGTTGTTGCCAGAACCTAAGGGGTATACTCGTGGGTCAAATGGGCCGCAACCCAAAATTTGGCTTAAAATAAGCCAGATCTGGCAACAGATTTGTGGCAGTGGAACTGATTATCTGGAAGTGATCTGTTGTCATTCGTAAGACCCTCCCATCCACCCTGCTGCAATAAGCAAGGTTCTTAGTGGGTTACTGTCTAACATCTTAAAAAACCAACAGCATTTGCCTTGCTCAACACTGCTCACCTTGATTAATGGTCTTCAAAGAACTAAAGTAAAATGGTGCCAAAGCTCAGAAAATGACAGATGTGCAGCACATGCACGGGGTGGTTCTGGGCACCAGAAGGAGCTATTGACTTCCACCCGAATGGTCCTGTACAGGCACAGAACCCAGTATTATGAATGGCAATTGATTGCTTCCAGATCATCAGTTATAGGTAAGCAACCTGTTTTTCCTGTAAAATAACAAACACATAAACATTTTTATCATTGTAGCTGAAGGAGACCCATAATCACAGATTGTCAATTAGAAGCAGGAGAAATGTAAAATTGATGTTGAAGGGATGCATTCAACTTGTGGCTATTTTTTTCCTTTTGTTAACTGGCAAATGGGAAGAAGCATTTGGGAGCAGAGTTCCCCTCTAGGGAGAAGCAGTGCTGGCATGAGAAATAATCATGTTCTGGGATCTTCCTATTTCGAATATTACCAGAGCAGTGTGAAATACAGCTATGCCTAAGAGGCAACCACACCACTAAGGCAATGCAAGAGTCAGATTAAGAGCACTAATATGCTAAAATATATGCTGATAACTATTGCCAAAACCAATCAACCACAACCTGTTTATGAAATTATTGAAAACACTTTTTCCCTTAGGTTTTGCCAGATAGAGAAATGGTAATAGATGCAACAATGTTTTTGTGGCAAAGGTGTAAAGTCGGAATTCAGAGAATCCAAATGAGCGGAACCAACTTCTTAAAGCACAGTCTTAAATACCAAACATTCAAGGTAATTCACCATAAACTTATTGTGAGTGAGGTAATATTGCCTATGGTATGCTTGCCTAACTACAAACTCTGTGGTCATTGGATGCAATGTCAATTTTACATTAACACTGCCTGCTCATTATCAATAGTTACTAGTTGCTAAGATCCATACATTTTTAGATTGTGACTATTACTTTGAGCTGTCACAGTTATAGTATCAAGAAGACACTCTGCGCACACACAATAACTATGTGACAACGTTCCTCATCAAAGACTCCTGAGAAAACTTAGCAGTCATGGGATAAGGGGACAAGTACATATGTGGATTGCTAACTGGTAGAAGGACAGGAAACAGAGGATAGGGATAAATGGAGAGTTTTCACAATGGAGGGAAGTAAGATGTGGGACCCCTCAGGGATCTGTACTGAGACCGGTGCTTTTTAATTTATTCATAAATTATCTAGAAGTAGGGGTAAACAGTGAGGTGGCCAAATTTGCAGATGATACCAAACTCTTTTGGGTAGTAAAATCCATAACAGATTGTGAGGAGCTCCAAAAGGATCTCTCCAAACTTGGTGAGTGGGCAACAAAATGGCAAATGCGGTTCAATGTTGGCAAGTGTAAAGTGATGCACATTGGGACGAAAACCCCAACTAAGTATATGTTGATGGGATCTGAGCTGTCGGTGACTGACCAGGAGAGAGATCTTGGGGTCGTGGTGGACAGCTCACTGAAAGTATAGACTCAATTTGTGGCAGCTGTGAAAAAGGCCAATTCCATGCTAGGGAATTGGAATTAAGAAGGGGATTGAAAACAAAACTGCTAATATTATAATGCCCTTATACAAAACTATGGTGCAGCCACACCTGGAGTACTGTGTACAATTCTGGTCACAACATCTAAAAAAGGACATTGTAGAATTGGAAAAGGTGTAGAAGAGGGCAACCAAGATGATCAGAGACCTAGAGCACCTTTCTTATGAGGCAAGGCTATAACACCTGGGGCTATTTAGTTTAGAAAAAAGATGACTGCGGGGAGATATGATAGAGGTCTATGAAATCATGCATGGTGTGGAGAAAGTGGATAGAGAGAAATTCTTCTCCCTCTACCATAACACTAGAACCAGGGGTCATCCCATGAAATGGATTGCCAGGAAATCTAGGACAACAAATGGAAGTATTTTTTCACACAATGCATAATCACCTTGTGGAATTCTCTGCCACAAGATGTGGTAACAGTCAACAACCTGAATGGCTTTAAGAGGGTTTTGTATAACTTCATGGAAGAGAGGTCTATCAATGGCTGCTAGTCGGAGGGCTATAGACCACCTCCAGCCTCAGAGGCATGATGCCTCTGAGTACCAGTTGCAAGGGAGTAACAGCAGGAGAGAGGGCATGCTTCCAACTCCTGCCTGTAGGCTTCCAGTGGCATTTGGTGGGCCACTGTGTGAAACAGGATGCTGGATTCTACCCTTCAGCTTTCCTTTGTGCTACCACTAAAGTATCAGAAGTTTTTGCCAGTCTGCAGATGGAGACAGAGAGCTCCCTCAGAGTCCCTGTTTGGTTCACATCAGGGGCAGAGCTACCATTGTGTGGACAGGTCCAAAGAACTCGGCCACCACTCCCTATGGAGCTGCCCCTTCCAACCTAGCTGCACCCCTTGCGTCTGACGTCCGATGCAGGGGGCATGGCCATATGTGGAAACAGGGCCGCGTGACCCCATTTGCAAGGCACTTCAGCCAGTGCTGGGTTTCCATCCTGGTTGGGAGCATCTTTCCCTGCCTTAAATGTCAGAGAGATTTGTTCCCAGCCAGGCTGGAAACCTAGTGCTGGCTGAATCATCTCACAAATGGGGTCACTTAGTTCGCTGTAAGGTGTCCCAACACCCACAACAATTACAGATTATCTCCCTCTCTGGGAATGTGTTCACCCCAATGGAACCCCCTGAGTCAAGTGACTCTCTGGCACCTGTTCCCATCTTTGAAGAAGACTGTCTTGTCACTGAATCTGATGCCGGTTTATTTCCTTTTTCCAACAAGGAAGTCTCTGCCATAAAGTCTTGCCTTTTTAACACATATTGCTCTGCCAGTTCAGCTGCTTGGAATATATTCCTTGGATTTCAGTCTTTAACCCATAACTTAATCTCCCTGGGAACCTGAAAATAAAGTTGGTCTAGGCACACCAAATTAACAAACTTTCCCCAGGTATCTGCTCCCGTGCTCCCTCAACCCACTTTTTTAGTAAATCCACCAACATTGCCCCAAATACCCCATAATATCTTTTCCTGGGGTTTCAAGGCTCTCTTCTTAAAAAGCTCAGGTCCCAGTCTAAAGCTTCTGTATACAGCCTCCTTATATTCAACATATGTAACAGCAGCCTACTGAGGCATACTATCATACACTTCTACCAAGTCTCCCTTAACCAAGCTGGGAATAAATTTCATATCATCTTCTGGTGGACTTCTCTACTGCTCTTTCAAAGTTGGACAAGAACACCTGGGGGTCAGTGTAAGGAGTAAAATATTAAAGGGTAATATTTGCTGGCTTCTGAAACTTTTTTAATTGCAACACCTTCCTCTCGGGTCATCCACTCCTCTTTCAACTTGCACTGTGCTTTTCTGTCCCCTGACTCCATTCTCAGCTTCTCTTCATTCATATTCTGCTTTTCTTCTCCTGTCTTCATCTTCTTTTCTTCCAGCTAGCACTGTGCTCTCCTGTTCTGCAACTCCATCTTCAGTCTCTCTTCTCTATCTTCCCCTGTCTCACAGAGTTCTTTCAACTGGTTCTACTCTTTCTACACCTGTATATACTCTGGTCTTGGTTGACCCCATCCCACAGGTACACTGGGCTCTTCACTACCAGAGCCTATTGCAATTCTTTTCTCTGATGTCTAGGCCCTCACTTGGTAGTCCTAAAGCCTAACACAATCCAATAAGCTCAGTCTGGTTCATGTGCGCTATATCCTTGCTGCCATGACTCTGCAGAGGCCACTCAAACTAAAATATTTGGCTTTGTCTCCTTAGGCTTCAGTTGACCCAAGTTCCTCACTATATCAAATCCTTGCCTTATTTCTCTGTCAATTACATTGTATCCCACTGCTATAGCCTCTATGAATGACGTCTCACCTTGAGGTTTTGAGATGTTTTTAGTCACTGCCACTACTTGAGGGAAATTGTGGCTCTCAAGTCTCACCCTGAGCCCTCAAGCATCTCAGAGTGCTGCTGTGCCACCTTGACACCACAGTCTTTCTCTCCTCACATGAAAACAATGCCACTGAGGATAAACAACCACCACCAAAGATTTATTCTTGTTTGAACATAAAAAGAACCCGCCCTGGCAGAGCTACAATCCAGCACATCTTCCAACCTTTAACAGAACCATGCTAACTCTAACTGACAAACTGTCACAGTCTCCCTCTCACCCCATCTGCATACGGAATCCCCACTGCCCAATCCCCACAGAGCTTTTGCTACCTCTATTACCTTCAGTACAAAACTTCCAGTATAACTTTAACCCATATAAAAACAGAAAAATGAACAACACAAACTCCCATTTCATCACAGCTCAATCATTCCAATTCACACAGGGGCGTATCTAGGATGGAGCAGGCAGGGCACATGCCCTGGGCACCACTTGAAGGGGGGCACCATTTTTAAAAATTAATTTTTCTAAAAAATGGCCACCAAAAACAAAATGGCCGCTGTGCATGCTCAAATGGCCTCTGTGAGGGGAGGTCTGCAAAAGTTCCCCCTCCCCCTGCTGGCTTCTAGGGCCTCACAGAGGCCATTTGAGCATGCACAGCGGCCATTTTGTTTTCAGCAGCCATTTTAAAAAAAAATATTTTTAAAAATGGCCACCACACATGCTCAAATGGTCCCTGCGAGGCCCTAGAAGCCAGCAGGGGGAGGGTGAACCTTTGCAGACCTCCCCCTCGATGGCCTTTAGGAAGCCTCTGAAAGGGCTACAGGTAGTTTGTTTAAAAAAAAAAAAATAATAATAATATAAGTCACTGTACACATATTTAGATTGGCACTATGCACAGAGAATCAGGGTTTGTGAATACTGAGCTGAAGCTTATGAGCTAGGATTGTATTCATTTGCTCTTACTTTGCTGCTTGTGATAAGTGAGTTAAATGTGATGTCTTAATAATATGGCTATTAATGGTGAGTTTGTCTTCGAATCAGTGTGAAATCCTTAGTATTAAGGCCCATTGGGAGTTTCTTGCTCTCTCTCTCTCATTTTAACTGTCTTTCTGAAATACTAGAATATATTCCAAGCATTGACACAATTTACTCTGCATATCCTTTAATTATTTTCAGAGTATCTGGGAAAAGTCAAATTCTCCATTTATTTTTAAAACTTATGTAATGGTGATGCTACAATGCATAGTAGAGAATTAGACAGGAACTTCTGTTTAGTTTTCTAAGTACACTTCCACATAGTATCTGGGTATTTCATGAGCCCCAGAATACTGAAATTTGTAGTTTTCCAGCATTTTTTGGTCTGGCTACATCCACTGCTAAGTATATTTTGAAATATTAAAAGATTAACGAGCTTGACTTGTATTTTTGAGCTGATATTATGGTAAAGTTATCTGAAAGATGGGTGTCAGATGTTTGGAAAGGGGGCGCACTTTCAGTGTTTTCCCTAGGTGCTATTTTCCCTAGATATGCCTCTGAATTAACAGTATTTGCAAAAATTAAGAAAGGAGAAGCAGACAAGTGCAAAGAAGAGTTGGTTCATAGGAGCAAGAAAAGATTAAGCACAAGGGATTTGTGCTTTTTCTTTCCCTTCTTCCATTAAATGAGAATGGGAGCTAGGGGACTTGTGAAGCTTTGGGACCATGCTATGAGTAAAAGAAAGAAGCCCCATTTCAGAAATAATCTGTGTTGCTTCTTTTCCCTTTTCTATCTTACTTATATTGGCCACAATCCAGAGAGCTAGTTTTGCAGACACAGTAGGAATGCATTGTTTGTTTTTCTTGCCAGCATATGCTGCATGCAAGCTGCTGTGGGGATTTTTGGCCCTAGAACAAATCCAAATCACATGATCACACCTCAAATTTAGAAACTGGTTAACATTGTTCTTGGACATTTAACATCTAATTTCTACTCACCAAAAGCCAAAAACAAACCAACAAACCCCTGCTTTAGGAGAGGTGAAGTTAGAAGCCAATTTCTCTTTCATCCTAAACCTGCTGTGGGCCTGGGAGGGGGAATGGTGCTTCTTGTGGCCAGTGCCAACTCTTATGTTGCCTTACCAGGCCTCAAGCAGAGGCAATGACATCACGTGGAGACAGAGAGGCAGCTCTGCCACCTAAAGTCCCTCTAGTATTACTTTGATAATCTGCTTGGATGGAGAATTTAAGCCCTGTCTCAAATCTCCCAGTTGGCCTAGGCTAAGGTAGGGATAACTTAAGGAAAAATAAAAACTCTAGACTTCTTAGTTTGTGGGGTGGAGAGTAGAGTTGTGAAGGCCAGGGGGGCCTTCTTGGAAAACCAGTTCTCCCCCTTTTTATCTTGAAAAAACTTTTTTCCAGAAAAAAAGGGGGGGGGCTGTTTTCCTCCAGGATTTTCCCAGGCTTTCACATCTTTAGTCGGGAGCAGCCCAGGTTGTTGTGAGGTCTGAATGCTGACCAGAGCATACTGACAGACCTAATGGCTAGGGATGTGCATGCTGGCTTGTATTAAGCCAGCCTGGTTCAGGCGGTCCGAGTTTGAACCGGACCACGCCCAGTTCGAAGAACTGGCTCATGGGCCAGCTCGGGAGGGATACTTGTAAAGGGGAATCTGGCCAGGATTCCCTTTTACAAGTAAAGGAGGATTCCTTAGCCTAAGAAGGGGGTGGCAGCAAATGGGGAATATTAACTTTTAGTTTCCCACTGGCAGGGATGGAGGCAGCAGCAGCGACATTGGAGATGGTGGCGAGGGCTCCTCCAATTCCCTCACTGGCCTCCCAAATGACAGGCTGGTCCAGCTATGGCCTGGTTCAGGTCTCTGTGCACGTGCAGAGGCCCTTTTCATGATCTCTACATGTGTGCAAAGGCCATTTGTGCCACTGCACCATCTCTGCCATACCCGCCAGAGGAAAACTAAAGGTAAATATTCTCCTTTTGCTGCCTCCCCCCTTTAGGCTAGGGAATCCTCCTTTACTTGTAAAGGGATACATTCCCCTTTGTAAGAATACCACACACCCCCCGAGCTGGCTTGTCTGGCTCGATGGCTGGGCAAGACCGGGTCCGGCTGAACCCAAATGGCCGGCTCGCACACCCCTACTAATGGCTCCACAGCAATGTGGAATTTAGAATGTAACAAACCGCTTTCATTGATGATGTCACTCAGTAAATACATATTGTATTTATGTTATTTGTCTTATATCTCTGTGCACAATAATATATATGAATGTTATAACAAAGTATTTGTTGTTGCTTTCCCCCCTCTTTAGTGGATTAATATACTTTATATAGTTAATGAAGTAATTCACACTATAAATCTTGGAGACACTAATGCAGTGGTAATGGCTGAAGTTGTATTACGACTAACTGCAGTGATGGAGAATATTGTAGAATTCACAGTGAAATCTCGAAATATACCAGGTAAACTGTTTAAGAAAACATTGGTTGTGTTTAGGAAGACACCTGATGATGGCTTATTAAACTCTCCGTCTCTGATCTCTAAAGTTAAGTTTTAGAGAATAAGAGATTCCTTCATAAAGAAATGTGCAGTATTGTGTTCGACGGCATGGTATTACATCTGCTTTGGGTGGAGTGTAAGATTATGCAGTTAGTGCTTCATGTTTTAGTGGAAATTTTCTAGTTTTTCAAAACTTAGGCTTGGACGCTCCAGTTTTACCTCTGAAAAAGAGTTGTGTTCATGGAAAAGGTCTTCGCTTGAGTTGAACTCTCTTCTAATCACAGAAGCTGCTTTTATGAATGCAGCAGTAAGTTGGGATCCAAGCCATAATACTCTCTGATTTTTCAGTTAAATATCAAGGAAAATGAATAAGTGGAAGTGGTTCTCTGCATCTGTAATCTGTTCAGCATTCACCTGCATGAAAAGTAGGATGGAATCACAATTACTGACACACAACCTGCAAGTTTTGAGCTGATTGTCCTTAGCTGCTGATAAAGATTTTTGATTTTGATAAAGAACTAGAGGACATCATTGTCAATTTATGGACAATCATATTTATTTTTGTACAGTATTTACTTTTTGATTTGTTTTTTCTTCTGTAATACTAATAGAAAGAATTGACACTGCAGCCACTTCAGAATTCTTTATTGATGATATGCCTTCATTAATACAGGTATAGTTTTGTTTTCTGTTTATATTTCATATATCTATATCTATACCTGTCTATATACATGTATGTATGTATGTACGTATGTATGTATTTTGAATATAGGCAACACACATGGAAATGGTTATGACAATGAAAACTGCTACTTTATTTGTTTCTGTATGATAGAAAACAAAAGACATATAGAGGACAAAACACACTATTTCTGAGTTCCACAGCATCCCAGCATGAATTAATTTGCTATGCCCATGTTTAGCCAAAGGTTGTCCATGAAACAAGGAAAAGCTAGGAATAAAGAGTAGCAGGGTGTGAATTATTTGCTTAATGGATGGTCTGGAAATAGTGTCCTTGTGTATACAATTTCAGCAAATATTGAGCCAATTCACACAACACGAACTGCTTGGGTAGGAAAGAATTTACCCAAGCAGCCTGTGTTGTCTGGGAGACTGGGAGGCCTCTCGATGCAGCTCCTGCAGACCTGGGTAGCCCATATCCCCTGCCCAGGCAAAAAGTGAAGTAGGAAGGAAAGAGGAGTCCCTCCTACTTCACTTTCTGGACGTCTGCAGCACCAAAGCTCTGGAAATAGAGTCCCAAAGTGCAGCATGGCCAGGGAGAGGAGACATGCTGAAGTGGCGAGAGCCAGGGGTGGAGCCACCATTGAGCGAACAGGTTCAAAGAACCCAGGCCACCACCAATCAGGGGCCGTGAGCGTGGCCCGAGACACCCCACTGACGTCAGACGCAGGGGGTGTTATTTTGGTCCCAAACGGAGCCGCATGGCAACGTTTGGAGCCGAAATCAGCCCATGCTGCGTTGGCAGTGCGGCTGGAGTTACTCCTCCTGCCTTAAAGGCAGAGAGAGCTGCTCCTGGTCTCGCCGCTAACACAGCGGTGCCAATCAATCTCCCTCCCAGATGGGGTTGCGCGGCCCCATTTAGGAGAGAGATCGGCCTGCGCTGCATTGACAGCATGGTTGGAACAGCTCTCCCTGCCTTTAACGTAGGGAGAGTTGCTCTGGCCCATGCTGCCCAAAGCAGCACAGGCTGGTCTCCTTTCTAAACGGGGCCGCGTGGCCCCGTTTGGGAGGGAGACTTTGTCGCCAGCGTCTGACGTCAAATGCAGGGTGTGGCTAGCCAGACACCTGCGTCTGATGTCAGATATGGGGGGCGGGGCCAGGGGGCTGTGGCGGTTGCAGATGGGTTGCCGCCAGCCTCCCTACGTAGTTGATGAGGGCTGCCTCTCTGCTTCCCACACCGTGTATTGTGGGATGCGGGAGGACTTCTTCCTCCCAATCCCAGTTTGGGCATCTGCCACCACATCAGTCGTTTGAGCAAGTGAGCAATAGAGCCCCAAAGAGGCGTCGATCGTCTGGGGGAAGGTAGATGTGAACAACCTCATTGACTAGTTTTTAGTTTGTCAACAAATTTGTGATAAATTTGGAAACAACTGGCAACTGTAGAATGAATTATTTTAATGCTTTATAAAATTCTGCAAAAGAGTTGCTCTGCATCGGAGCTATGGATGTTAGATTGCAAATTACTATTCTCTGCCTGTAAAACTCAACAGCTTAGGAAGGGACATTGCCATTCCTTCCTTTCAACTTAGCTTTCATCTTGCGGGTGTTTCTCCTTATCCCTCTTTCAGACTGAACCAGCTGCTGCTGAAATGCTTGTATTGCTCAGAATGCAGCTCTGCCCCTAATCAGAGTTTGGGATGAAGTTCCAGGATTATTTAACAACTAAAACACATGAAGTTTGGCAGCCCAAACCCTTCCTCGTGGATCTCATTTGCCTTTCTGTGTTTGTGGTTCTTAAGATTGAGTCTTAGAACCAAAATTAATTACTTTTTACTTTATGGATTCTTTTCAGAAATGTCCCTTAGAACAGTTACATTTGGCTTATCAGTATTTGGACAGAGCAATTAGCGCAATAAACCGAGCTCACCGAATAACCCTTTTACCTGATGGAACATCAGTGCTTGATAACTGTTGCAAAAAGGTAAGGACTTTAAAATAATACTCAACAAATAAGAAAGTGTTACGGACAATAAAACTTTAATTTCCTCTTTACTTTAAGAATGTTTCTTGGCTTATTCTTTCCCAGAACATACCTAGCTCTCTTCTGGGTGCATCTCAAAGTAGTTTTGTGCTCAGTCTTCATTTTTCTTGATATTTTCCAATCTTTCAGCTATTCTTTCTTTCTTAAATCCTTTCCCACCATGGATTGATATGACATTGTTTTCTGTTTAGTATACAAGAACAGAGGAATATCTGTTCAGATTCTAAAGAGGCAGCTATGTTAGTCTCTTGCTGATCTTCTCTCCTTGCCCATCAAAGAGGGTGGGAAGACTCAGCCCTCTTCGCTACTGGGAAAAGCAGTCCTTCTGTAGATGTACTGTTGATGAGTTACAAGAAGTAACAGTAGACTAGGGATGTGCATGAAACACAATTTGGCATTCGAATCACAGCACATCCCTTTAAAACTACCCTGAGCCATTTGTAAACCGCCCTGAGCCATTTTTGGAAGGGTGGTATATAAATCAAATCAAATCAACAAAACAAAACAAAATGGAGGGCTTACACAGCCCCTTTAATATGGAGGAGAGCAAGTCTATACCTGCTCCTCTGCCGCTCACTGCTACTTCCTTAATTGTGGTGCTTCTCCCAGCTATTATTGCATGCCAAAGGGTCAGCAATTTGCTGACCATGCAAATGCCCACTGTGCATGTGTGGAGGCAGCTGGGGGAGAGTGCTGCCAGTGTGCGATGATAGCTGGCAGGGAGCAGACAATTAAGCATTCTATTTTAAAGGGATGTGTTGTGATTCAGATGCCAAATCGCGTTTCGTGTACATCTCTACAGTAGACATTTTGGACGGTGGATCAAGATTTGTATTCTTTAACAGGTGCGGAATAAAAGGTGTGCATTCTAAGGCTTGTAACCAATTTGAAGACCACTCCAAGCTGAGCAAAAGCAATGGAGCTATGTGACACCTTTAAATGTCAAACTATTTCTTTTTGAAAGGAAATATGAGTTGTGATTAAGGGGTTAATGGGCAATAGCTACAAAATAATACTCTGATTATTTTGCTGGGTTCTATAAAATATTGCATAAAAATATTAATATGTTATTTTGACAAGAACTGAAATTGCATTTGGGTAGAGAACACATAGTGATAGTGACGCTTACTCATTTGTTATGGTTTAAGGAAGGGAGAGAAGAAAGAAAATCTTCCCAGATAATTGGGATTTGTTCTTTTAAAATAGGAGACATGGCCAAATATTTGAAGAAACATTCTTCTCTATTAATGTTCATTAGTACAAGAAAGAACAAAGAAGTATTGACTGACATGAGGAAAATTACTCAGATTAGTCCAGTTGAATTAAAAAGGACATTAGGCAATATGTCAGCCATTATGTATATATTATTGTTTGATTTTGTTCTCTGTTGAATTTGATATATCACAATATGCCTTCAGGTATTGTGATATGATGTTTACTTTCTGATTATGTCTGTTTTAGTAGTAACCAAGAAAACAAATATTTAAAAAGAATTGTGAATAGTTACTGATAACGTTTAAAACCAAGTTTTGCTTTATTCCTTTGGCCAGCATTTGAACACCAATGAGAAATTTATAATAGGAAATAACTTCATTATGGATTTAAATCTTGAACTTATTCAGACTCAGCATCGAGTAGCTGTTAAACTACTTAAATTGTCACAAGGTAGGTATTAACACTGATTGAAGCTGTTTAGCATTATTTTGGTAAAGAAATTTCACCCAGGAGACCTTTCTAGCTTTATGATTATAGAAGTCATCAAGCATTATTATACATTATAATTTAATAAATGCTAACTGTTTGCTCATTTATCATGCTGGGTCTAGATGACTTTCATCCATGTAATACTTCCATTGTTTATATATTACATATTCCCAACTCTCAAAATGTAATGTTTATTACTGGGAAAATGAGATTCTTCCACCAAATTAGAACATTGATGAATAATATAGTTTCATGAGCACCACATGCTCCCATTGGATAGTGCATGTGAATCATAATAATGTAAGCCATGCTCTTTTGGGACCTCTAACAACAACAACAACAACAAGAACAAAAATAACAATCTTTAAACAAAATTGTCATTAGTGGCTGAGCATCCCCCAGTATACTATTACCGTGCTGGATTGCTCTTCAAGTGCAGTCTGGAGATTTGAGGCATTCCCTCTTGTTTCCTGATTCCAAAATGCCTGCCTGGCTCAACTGGTTATCACAGGTGAGCATTCTTGGACCCAAGAGTGGGGGAAGAAACTAGAAAATATACATAGCTCAAGGGTTCAGTGGAGGAATTGATGCCATCTGGTGGGACAGAATCAGCCTTGAATGAGGAAGAGACCACTCTTCCAACAAGCAAGCCAACAAGGTATTGGAGGATGGCCAACCACAACTAGCCAGCAGATCTACCTCCTTGAGTGGGAAGTGCCTGACTGAAAAGCCTATGAAGAGGTTGCCGCTGATGGGGCTCTTTCTCATGACCAAATATGAAGGGGCCTTCAAAAAGTCCATTCCATGGGGCTAACAGTGGGATTTCCCTTAAGGAGACTGGGGAGGACACCAGGGGCATGGGGAAAGCGACTGCATAATTTGCATGTAAATTCTTCAATAAAGAATCCTCTCTTTGCACCTGAGCAGTAGATGCAGCTGGACCAGTTTTTCTCCAAGTATGGACCTAGATCAGACAGTGCTAGTTCTGAAAAAAAAAAAACATTTTATGAGGAGAAAGGATACCATGTCCTCCTGAACGGCCCAACTGTTTCAAAGACTTTTGTTTCTTTCAGTGTTTTTTTTTTATTTTAAAAAATTGCTAGTGGTGGTTTAGCACTGTGTGAATGAGCTGAAGGGAGCTGTGGGCTTGCATGGTCACCCCTCCTCTTCCCTCTCTGCACATGAGAGAAGGGAAAATGAAAAAGTTCACTTTCATTTTAACAAGAAGCTACAGTTTATGTAGAAACTTTGGAAAACTGCAGGTTGTTAACTAATTAAAGGAGCATGGGAGTGCCTCATTAGTTAAGGCGAGTAGAGAGGGACAGATCTTAATGGTGATCTGGTGTTCACAACGTGGGTTTTGCACCTGCATAATAGTCCCATTGGAAGGATTTCAAGCTCTTCGTAGCACTCTGAAGCTCTGCTCTTTGCATGCAGAGCACGCTCAGTATCCTTGGCACCAGAGCGCTTAGCCTCTCTGTTCCTTTGTGACTTCCATCGTGAATGTTTTCTTCGATTTTCAATCTTTATGTTCAATTCCTAAAAGGCAAAATTTATGGTTTGCTTTATTAGTTATACTGACCTCGGTCTGTTTTCTCTGACTACTCTTTGTTTAATGTTTGGAATTTGCCTCTAATGGACTCAAGGAAGACTTTTAAGCAGTGTTCTTCTTGCTGAAGAACCTTCCCCTCTTCCAACAAACATGACCTTTGTTCTGTCTTGGGGAAGATCATAATATCCGCACCTGTAAAATTTGCCTCTCCTTTTCCAGAAAAACTTAAAAAAGCAGAGAGTTGTGCTTATAAGCGGCACTTTACAAACAGGCCCTTTGCCCGTTGACCTGCTCTCTGTTGTCGCTGACACCATTGATGTCCACACTGTCAAAGTTGGGGTTGACTCTGAGAGCTTCCTCCACTTTTTACTTTTAAAAAGCCGCATGAGGTCTCTAAAGATAGTCATATACATCACAAAAAGCGCAAACATTAGGAGGGGACTTTCCCTCTTACTCAAAACACTGGAATATTTCTCCATCTTCGGCCTCGACATCAACAGCTTAGACTTCAGTGCCACTGTTGTGAGTTACACCTGGTTTTGCACTCTGTATATTCTCAGAGGGAAAGAGGGAAAGTCACATCATACATAAACTGAATTGGTTCTTGGAGATGGTGACTATGTTGGATCTGGGTGCACAAACAGAGATAGAAGAAGACACACTCAGAAAGTTCAAGGGGCTTTATTATAGAAAGTTGCTCATCAGGATAAAATTCAAACAGGTCATCCAAACTAAACATGTTTCCGATTCAAGGTGTAGTGCAATGTGCCTAGCTATCACATGTGTGTGCAATCAATAATTACAGCTGTCATAACAAATCCTAATAAAACATTTAGAGAGAAACAGAGATTGAAGAAAGAAGGGAGGGCTTAGGAAAGGGATGGCAGTGATTAGTAGGGAGGAGGGAAGGGGGAGCAGGCTGAGCTGTTCATTGAATAGGCACCTCACCAGGTTCATGAAGAAGGCTTTAAAGGACTTGTTCATTGCTGGGGCTTGGGAATGATGCAGGCTTCCAGCAGTCAGGCAGGCTAGTGACAGATTCTCAGAGCAAGGCAGAGAGAGATCGAGAGAGAGATCGAGAGAGAGATCACCATGGCTGGATAGTCTTGACTTCACCCTCTCAGCAGAGGTCACAGACGGTCTCTGTCCATGGAAAGAATTCCTGCTCTAGCTTCGCGGCTTGAACACTGAACTCTGGGATCGCTCTTGAGCAAAGATCTGCTGGTTTGGCAAAGCTTGCTGATTTGCCATGTCCAGAGACCCCCTTTTATAGCAGCTGGCTCCTATAGACCTGCACTAGGAGTTCTTTCCAGATAGCAATCTCAGTCCTGGATCTCTTATAATAAAACTTCCCTCTCATGACAAAACTGTTTCTTTGTTAAACCAGATCAGAGCAGCATCCTCTGCATACTGTCTTTTTGTTGTCAGGAAGCAATTTGCTCCTTTGTTCTCCAAACATTTGCATTTCTTAAGTTGTTGGTCTGTCTTTGCCTAAAAGGCAGGCTCCTGGCTCCTCTTGCTCCAAGGAGTATTAAAAAGGTCAAAAGGGGTTCTTTAAGAAGGAAGAAACTAAGCTATATGTGTGAGACAGCAATTAAATTACTTCTTGTGTACATCTACTTAGTGTGTGATACTAAAAAATATATGTTTTAAGTAACAGCCAAGGGGTACATGTTTGAGGCTAGTTAATCAATGCATTTGGCTAAGGCAGAACAATATAGGTGACATCAACATGATAAGCATTCTGTCAGAGGAAGTAAAAGATTAGCTTCCAGCTTGTCTCCTAGGAGTTAATCGTTTCACTCAGAGTTGAGTGAGACCTTGCATCAGTGTTTCTCTCAATGGAATTGCTGGCAAAGACACACAGGCCTCAGCCTGACCCACTGGGCTATGAGTTCTGGTACAATATGAGTGGTCTGGGCCATTACACTGTCAACCTGGACACTGAGCCACCTGCTGCTTTTGGAGCAGCCTCATCGACCATTGCCTGCTATGACGCTGGATGTCTTTAAAATGCTGTCCCTATCAGTTGCTCAGGCTGTCTGCTCACATTCACCCTCTTCTTTGCCAGAGGTGATCAAGGTGGCTTCCACAGCTCCACCTTTGACACTGGCTTCGACATCAACACTGATCCCAATGTTGATCTCTGTGCCTATGCCAAAATGTGCTTCTGCCAGGATCCAAGCCTCAGTGTCACCGCCGCTTCCAACCTTGACTAAAGTCGTTCTGGCTAATGTACACGCCTGCTCCGGCCACGTACACATCCGCTCCTTTGACTACTTTCTTGACACCTGTCTTCAGATCACATTTCCTTCAACACTGTTGGTGTCAAAGGACTTTCCTCTCTTCCACGACATCAAATTCATTCTAGCTTCTCCAATGATGACCCCTTCTGGCTCCACTTTTAAGGGTTTTTCCCTCCATGGTCTCAACATTGATGATGTGGCTAGTTCTGACTCCTTGGAGATTCCTAAGACACTATCTGCATCTCCAGTATGTTCAGCTCCTCACTGCTGTCCATCCCTGCCCAGCCCTGGAAGGAAAGGCTTCATTTCTCTCCTTACCGCAGATGGCTGGACTATTGGAACTTCCCTAGGGCCCTGGACCCAGGTTATATCAGGAGGCTGTGGAGATTTAAATACCCTCTATATATGCCTTCCCTGTCTGCCGTATGATTATGAAGAATTCTGGCTTTGGAAGCTCAAGTGACTCAAATCTACCACCGGCTTTCAAGATCTGTTGACTCCTGTCTTTGCTGACCTATCAATCAAGTGCCCACTGGACACCCCCCCCTCCACTTATGGATCCAGTCTGTCCAGCTTTTCCTGCCATGCTAGCTACCTGCTCCACAAGCACTGTGGAGTGCTTCAAGAAAAGCACTTCTCCAATGATGAGTACACTTCTTCCGCCAACACTGCCACAAGCCATACTAGACTCCCTGCTCTGGTGGATTCTACCAGGAAACCTAATTATGGGCATCCTGTTCCATCCTCCTGTTCCCACCATAACTCTTACTATGGATGCCTCCCTGAAAGGGTGGAGTGCTCACTGTGCAGGGCTCCATATGCAAGGCCTCTGGAACCACCAACAATCGTTCCTCCATATAAAGTTGTTAGAGCTCTTGTCTGTTGTCTTGGCCTTGAAAACCTTTCTACTGAATCTGAGCCGCACGGCAGTCTAAGTCCTGCTGGACATCACAAATGCAATCACATACATCAAACACCAGGGTGGCACAGTTTCAAAATCCCTCTACAACTTATCCATTCATCTCTGGTATTTGTCCATAAACAATCGAAACTACCCACTGGCCCTTCACATAAAGGGTACCAACAACATGTAGGCGGACAGTCTCAGCAAATAAAAAAAAATCTCTTACCAGTACAAATGGGAGGTCAACCAGGTCATCCTGTCCAATCTTTTCTTTCACTGTGGGACTCCCCAAGTGAACCTCTTCGTGACCCAAAGCAATAAAAAGTGCTTCCTCTTCTGCTTGAGAGCAGCAGTGGGTGAAAGGTACCAGGGAATGTTTTTCAAATCACCTGGACCACACATGTGTTCTACCTCTTTGCCCTGTTCCCTCTTCTGTCATGTATTCTCATCAAAATCCTACCGCATGAGACAAAAATGCATATTACTCACACTGTGGTGGCTGAGGCAATCGTGGTCCTCCCTCCTCTTACGACTGTCTTGGTGCCTCCATCGTTGCCTCTACCAGCATCCAGATCTTATCTCCCAGAACAGTGGCCAGGTGCTCTATCACAGCCTCCAAGCTTTGAACATGACAGCCTAGAGGCTGAACTTTTAGACCAAATCTTGCTGCATTAGCAAAAAGCTTCTACCAGACATAACTATTCTGGTAAATGGAAGAGGTTCATCAACTATGCAAAATCGGAGGGTTTCAAACCAATTGCTGCCCCTGCCCACCAAGTCCTCCTGTACCTGACTTCTCTGAAACATGCCAACCTATATCCGCCCAAAGACTTTCTGAATGGCTGGGCCATTCAGAATCATATACAAGCTGGGCCATTCAGAATCATATGACAAGCATTGTGTTAAACCTCTGGACAACATCAAAGTCCATTCCACCAGGGCCATGGCCACCTCTGCTGTTCACTTATCCGACATTGCTTTTTTTGAAATACTTGTAGTGGTGTGCAAACCGGTCCAGTTTGAATCTTGGTCCAACTTGAACTGGGGCGGTTTGAGTAGTTTTGAGTTTGAATTGGCCTGCCCCCACCCAAAGGTGGGGGTGCTGGTACAAGTTCACACTTGACTGGCCCCGGTTTGGATCCACCGCCAATTAAAATAAGCAGCCCTGACTCTTCTCCCACTTCCTCTAGCTCTAGGAAGCCCCCCTGCCCCTTTACTCATAAAGGGTAATTCTCACTGGGTTCCCCTTTATGAGTAGTCCCCTGAACTGGTCCATGAACCAGTTCTAACTGGTCCTGCAGTCGAACCATACTGGGTCCGATTCAACTGCAACTTTACTGGGCCAGATCTGTTTGAATCCAGTTTGGATTTGAACTGAACCGGCCTGGCCATTTCTGTGCACATCCTTAGCCACTTGGTCTTCCAACTTACACTACACTCTGGACATCTGTGCTGTGTCTGAGACTGGTTTTGGGCAGGCTGTATTTAAAAAGTTCTTTAGTTTTACATCTTCAGATCTTCCTCCTTTAAGGAGAGCTCGCTATTCGCCCGTGTTGTGAATCATACCGGATCACCATTAAGATAAACAGGTTGCTCACCTGTAGTTTTTGATATCATTCACAACACTCATCCAGTCTCCTTGCTCTTTTACTTACCTTACTTACCTTACCTGCTGCACTTACCTTACTTTGTAAAGTCCCTTTCTGCAAAGTGGCTATTCAGGAACTGAGAGACTAAGCGCCACCATGAACATCCTCTTCAACGATCTAGGCCTCCAAATCAGTTATGAAAAATCCAAACTGGTACCCACCAGATGTATAGAATTCCTAGGTCTTCTGTTCAATTCCACTCAAGCCAGAGTGCAGAATCAAATCACTTCTTTCTCTAGCAACCCAGGTACTCCGTTGCTGTTGCCACAGAGCCTGGCTATATGGTTTCTATGATGCATGTTCTCCAACACACCCACCTTTGATCCAGGGTCCTTCAAAGTTGGTTCCTGCACAGCTTCCACCCCCACACAGATCCTCAATCTCAGTGGCTCACAGTACCTGCCATAGTCTGCCATTCGCTCCTTTGGTGGACAGATGCCTCCAACCCCCTGGTTCCATGCACTCCTGGGAGGGCTGGGGGGGGTACTTTAAGGGGCAGAGAAGGCGCTGCGTACATGTCCATCCCTGCCCCACCACTTTCTCCCCTCCGACGCTCTCCCAAAAAGCATGGGTGAGGGGCTGCAGTGTTCCTCCTTGCAGCCCCGTTCAGCGTCTCCATGAAAATAGCTGATGCCTGTATGCACGGCAGGGAGAAAGCGGTGGGGCAGGGATGGGCAGGTAGGCAGCTTCTTCCCTGTCATTTAAAGCTACCCCTAGCCCCCACCCTCTGAACCAATTCGAATGCTGGTCGACAGCATTCTGGTTCGGCAATCCAGAAAAGGAGCGCTGAACTGGTTCCTTGAACATCCCAGTGGTGCACACTCCAATTTTATACACTCCAAAGAGTCAAATGAAATGAAATGAAATGGAGAAGAGAGTCTTGGTATCACAGTGGAAGCACAGATATAGGACCAATACTGAGCCTTGTGTATTGTATTAATTATTTCTTGTTTACACAGTCAGACAGGTGTTATTGACTGGTTTGTTTTATCCAGACATTGTGTCCTTCCCAAGAACCTGGGATGGCTGAATTTTATCATCAATACTGTTGGTTATTATAGATATTGTCGCAAAATATAGGCTGTTCCCAGTAAAGCTGCTTTTTGTAATTGGCTGATGGTGATTTCTGTGGCCCCTATGGTGTTGAGGTGCTCTTCAAGTTGTTTTGGAATTGCACCTAGGGTGCCAATTACCTCTGGGATTATTTTGGTCTTTTTCTGCCACAGTCTTTCAATTTCAATTTGTAGATCTTTGTATTTTGTGATTTTTTTCTATTTCTTTTTCTTCTATTCTGCTATCCCCTGGTATTGCTATGTCGATTATTTTAACTTGTTTTTATTTCTTCTCGACTACAGTGATATCTGGTGTATTGTGTGGCAGATGTTTGTCTGTTTGTAGTCAGAAGTCCCATAATATTTTTGCATCTTCATTTTCTACCACTTTTTCAATTTTATGGTCCCACCAATGTTTGGCTACAGGTAGCTTGTATTTTTTGCAGATGTTACAGTGTATCATCCATGCTACCTTGCATCTCTAGCTCTGCCTGGGTCCAGTCTATTATTCCTGCAGTGTATCTGATAACAGGTATAGCCCAGGTGTTGATGGCTTGTATGGTGTTCCCGCCATTGAGTTTGGACTTGAGGATTTTTCTAACTCTTCTGATATATTCACTTCCAATTTTTCTTTTAACTTCAGTGTGTGCGATGTTATCAGCCTGGAGAATGCCCAAGTATTTGTAAGGTTCTTTCTCTTCCAGGTTCTTGATGTTGCTTCCATTGGGCAGTTCTATTCCTTCTGTTTTTCTTATTTTCCCTCTGTTCGTTATTAATGCAGCACACTTGTCTAGTCCAAACTCCATTGCTATATCACTACTGAATATACGGACAGTGTTTAGCAGTGATTCGATTTCTGACTGGGACTTTCCATACAACTTCAGATCGTCCATGTACAGCAGATGGTTGAATTTACTTGATATTTTAGATGTTTGGTATCCGAGGCCTGTTTTGTTTAGTATTTGTGAAAGTGGAGTCATGGCGATTACAAATAACAGAGGGGATAGTGAGTCCCTTTGGAAAATACCTCTTCTAATGCTAACCTGTCCAAGTGTCTTGCCATTGATTGTTAACTGTGTACTCCACATGCTCATGGCTTTTTAAAATAAATATCTGAATATTTTTACTGACACTAGTTGTTTCTAAACATTTTAGTATCCATGTGTGAGGCAATGAGTCGAAGGCTTTCTTGTAGTCAATTCATGCAACACTTAGATTGGTTTTTCTTCTCTTGCAATTTTGTAAAATCACTTTGTCAATCAGCAGCTGGTCTTTTGTGCCTCTGGTGTTCGGGCAATTTCCCTTCTGTTCAACTGGAAGCTGTTTGTTAGGTAATAAGTGTTGCATCACTTCATCTGCTATTATTCCAGTTAATGATTTGAACATGGTTGGCAGGCAGGTTATTGGTCTATAATTACTTGGAACTGCACCTTTTGCTGGGTCTTTCATGATGAGATGAGTTTTCCCAGTTGTTAGCCATTGTTCAATATCACCTCCTTGCAAATTGTGATTGAACTGTTTTGATAGTTGTTTATGAAGGCTTGTTAGGTGTTTAAGCCAAAAGTCATGCAGTTCATCGTCGCCTGGTGCAGTCCAATTTTTAATTTTCTTTGCTTTTTCACTTATTAATTCTGGTGTTATTATTAGATCTTGCATTTGGTGGTTACATTTTTTGACCTCTTTCATCCAGCCTGCTTTTTTGTTATAATCTATTGGATTATCCCATAATTTTCCCCAGAATTGCACTGTTTCTTCTTTATTTGGTGTTTCTATGTTTCTTGCAGTTTCTCCTTCTATGCTGTGGTAGAAACGTCTCTGATTCGACTGGAATTGGAGATTCTGCCTGTGTTGTCTAGTTCTGGCTTCGTATTATTATTATTATTATTAATTCGATTTCTATACCACTCTTCCAAAAATGGCTCAGGGCGGTTTACGCAGAGAAATAATAAATAAATAAGATGGCTCCCTGTCCCCAAAGGGCTCACATTCTAAAAATTAAGCAAACAGTATGCATAATATAAACTAATATTCACTTCCTTGTAGGCACTCAAACTGATGAGAAAAATACAAAATCTAAGTCTTCTGTGAAGGATGCGAGCCAGCCCAAATATTTAACAGGTAATGCACACTAATATAACTGGTGAAAATATAGTGTTAAAGTACCTTACTACAGTTGTATGAGGAATTACCACTTTGCTTTTAAAAAAATGTATTGCAGAGCCAGATATAATGAAGAAAATTAAAAAGAATAAATTGTCCAAAGCTCTCTACTTCATGCACAAGGCTACACTGATGTTTTGCGTAGGATTATCCAATACTTCTGCAAACCAGCTCCTTGAGGTAATATAAATTATATTGTCAATTAATGGAAGTAATAATATTATGGCATTTCTTTTTATGTTTGTCAGTAGCATAATTGATTTTGAAGCATTTTCCTTTAAAATGAATACTCTGAGGAACCTGTTGGTATTTTAATCTTCTCTATATATAATTCTCCTAAACATACCCATCGCTATCATGTGGCAGCTCTTGCGAGAGTTTGCGAGCAGCTGCCTGGCGGATGGGGATGGGGATACAATGGTGGTGGCAGCTGGTCAGCCAGAGGAGGTGGTGGTGGGCCGGCCTGGCTGGTGGGAGCAGGAGGTGGTGGCGGGTGGCCTAGCCTCCAGGAGGAGGAGGCGGGCAGACCCGGCCCAGCCAGCGGGAGCAAGAGGTGGCAGTGGGCTAGCCTGGCCGCCAGGAGGAGGTGGCCGCTACCAGGAGTGGGCGGGAGGAGGTGGCGGGCCGGCTTTTTAGTTGGCCTGCCATCAGTCAGTCAGTCAGTCATGTTTATTTACGGTCATAGACCAAAATTTACATACATAATAATACACGTAATAAAGTAATAATATATACATAATATAATCAGGAACATGGACTCATCCTAATCAGCAATTTCCCGTTAGCATAATCTGATTTACCATCTGTTGTCTAGCCTTCTTAGCTGCCTCACAGAACTTAGCAACTTTAAATGTTACTTCCTCCTTCTGATCTGAGAGCAGATAGTTGACGTAAAATGCATCTGTATGCCCTGCCATCCAGAAAGCACGGGGTGATGGGGAGAGGAAGTGGGCCAGCCAGCTGGCCCACCAGAAGTGTGTATGGGGAGAAGCGGGCGGATAGAAAGCATCTGGTCAGCCAGAAAGCCGGCCGTGTGTGTGTGTGTGTGTGGCGGGGGGAAGCAGTGGCGGTGGGTGGGCTGGCTGGAGGTACAGATGTTCCGTGCCTGGCCCAGCTAGTTACTAAGTATAGCAGGGCTGCCAAATTCTCCAAGGAATGCAGGAGGGCATTCATTACCCCTCCCACCAGCCTAGCAGGTGGGACCACCAAAATTCACTCCATGGGAGGGGTCCCACAATTCCCTACACTAGACTGGAAAAAGCAGGAACCTAACACAAGAACACAGAAAGGGGGGTGGAAAGGGGGGGCCATTTTTTAGAGTGCTATCAAATATTCAGAGCACTTCACAGGTCTTATTCTTATTGGAATCCTTATAATAATCCTGCAAGGTGTAATGGCAGATACCTCTCTATTACAGATGGAAGGCTGAGGGAGTGACTTGCCTAAGGCCATGTAGTGAGTTCATTGCAGAGTTGAGATTTGAACTCAGGAGTTCCTGATTGATAGTGCTTAACCATTATGCTACATCAGCTCTTCAATTAAACATTTTGATAACCATTTATTGAATCTTTTTTAAAAATTTCATATTTGTGTATGAACTGTTAACTGGGTGACTCATTCCTCCATTGTGACCCAACAAACTGAAGCCAACAAGCATCTTTTTGTTGATTACATCCAATTAAATCATGCAGTTTTCAGTTTCAAGATGAGAAACATATTAAACCGAATTGAATATTTAATTGTATAGAAAACGGATACAATTCCAAGGCGTATATAATATTTATGTATATAAGTAGTACATAATAGCATTAAGCAATAGTAATACATAATAGTACCTTTTATCTATTAAGAAAAAAGCAAAGAAAAGCAAAAAATGTATTAAAAGAGAAGGGCACAGCAATGTCTAGGAAGGGGGGCAATGATTATTTCTGGCCAGTCTAATGGAGTAACTTATAACTTATAAACTTTCATTTAAAAAAAAAGCTAGATAATGGAGTGCTAAACAGTGGTAGATCACCAGATGCAGCACAGTGTATGCCTCCTTCTCGTGCAAATGTCGAGTCGACAATAGGTCTTGTGAAAAATTGCCTTTCTGAACACACCCTAACAAGCTGTTCACTAGAGCATTCTTGATCTCACCCCTATGATTCTATGACTGATTATTTATACTTTCTTATTTGTATCTGAAGCATGTGTGTGCCAAATAATAATTTTCTTTGGCTTTAACTTTCAATCACAGGAAGCATTTACTCTAATTCAGAAGGCAGAAGCTGAACAAAATGCACTATGTGCCACTTTGCAACAACCTGCAAGTAGTGTGAAAAGCAAAGTTCCGCCTCCTCCTATTTTGCTTTCCAGGTCACATTGCTCCATGGCATTTAAGCCAGCTCCATTTGCGCCACCTGTGAAGGTAATGCCTAGAGATGTATCTATCAGATGTAGATATCACTAGGGATGTGCATGAACGGCTTGTGCAGCTGCAAGTGGGGTGGGGAGCAGTTCCCCTAAAAGGCAGGTAAGCAGCTCATTACCTGCTCCATCACCACCCTGCCACTCCCCGCCCTGCCAAACTCGTATGCAGGCACCCGAGCTGATCTGGCACTTCCTTAAGGAGGCGCCAAACTGGCTTATGCAGATCCCTATATCTCAACACCTAGAGATGTATATATCAGGTGGTATATAAATAAGATAGATAGATAATGCTTTTTGGCATGCCATCCTCTATAATAAAAGGCTTGGGTGTGCGCCCGTGTCATTTCTCGGCCCGTGTCTTTCTTGGCCGTTCTGGGCATGCGCAGAGCGCATGCCCAGAACGTCCGAGAAAGATACGGCTGCCCAGACACGGGCGGCCATGTTGAGCGACAGCAGGGGGAGCGGGAGGACAGAGGCAGCAGCGGGGGAACCGGGAGGGCTGAGGCTGCAGCGGGGGAACCAGGAGGGCTGAGGCGGCAGCGGGGGAACCGGGAGAGCAGAGACGGCAGTGGGGAACAACAACAAAAAAAAACCAGCGGGGAGAAAAGAAAAGAGTAAAAAGACGGGCCCGCGGGGGGACCGGGAGAGCAGAGACGGCAATGGCGGGAGTTAAAAACTGAAGCGGCAGGGAGATTAGAGCGGGGAGAAGAGACCGGCCCGACCAGCGGCGGAAACATAATGGCGACACACAAAAAAAGAAAAAAAGAAAGAGAGGCGGGGACCGGGAAGGGCAGAGGGGAGCCCTGGCTTTTCCTCCTCCTACTCTCGGCTGCCAAGACGCCGCCGGGAGGGAATCACCTCGGGTCTGCGAGGGGTGCTAAGCAGCCGCTTTTCCAAGGCTGTGGCAGCAGCGGCTTCTGCAGGTGCTGCTGGCCCTGCTGCCCACGCCCCGAGTGCTGCTGGGCGACAGGCAAGCGGCACACACCATCTCCTGCTGCTGCCCGGGAACGTGTGGTCGCTCACTGACACCGCCTCAGCGCGGCCAAGCACACACACCCCTGGCAGGGGCCCGCCTTCCCAGGCCGCCAGCAGGACTACGAGCTTTCGGCAGCAAAGGTCGGCTAGCCCTTTTCCCGGCGGGAGAGCCCAGCAAGAGGCAAGGCACTCTGGGAAGGAAGGAAGGACCCAGCAGCAGCCGCCACCAGGTGCAGCCGACAGCTCCGCCTCCTCCCTGATTTCACAGCACCTCGCCGCAGTCTTCCGACCCCGCGCAGTGAAGCAGGGGCTCTTGCCGCTGTTTCCTGCCGCTGCTCTCTCTCAGGAACCCATTCTTCGCTGTCAGTCAGAGGCACGCTGAACCGCAACCTGTTTACAATGACAAGGTTCCGCTTTGGCCCGTGGGAACGAAGTCTTCCTCAAGAGTGACCGAGAACATGTACAGAGTGCCCTTCCGCCTTCCCGTTGTGTAACCAAGTCCATGGCCCACCCATTTTCCTAGGTGTGAGATTACGAGGTCAGGATTCCTAGGGCAAGTGGCATAAAGATGAGATTGAATCCCAAGACTTATCTTTGTAGAGAGTAACTTCTACACTGAACAGGAGGATTAGGGCAATAGAAAGATGGAAAGAAGGAAAGAAGGAAGGAGAGAAAAGAGAGTGAGGGGAGAGAAAAGGACAAAAGAAAGAAGGAGGGAGGGAAAGAAGGAAAGAGGGAAGGAAGGAAGGAAGGAAGGAAGGAGAAAGAAAAAGGAGAAAGGAGGGAGGGAGAAGGACAAAAGAAAGACGGAAGGGAGGGAGGAGCAGCCAGCCCCAAAGAGCGAGCCCGTTAAAGGAAGAAAAGAGGAAAAGAGAAAGAAAACAGAAAGAAGGGAGTGAGAAGAGGTGGAAGAAAGGAAGGAAAGGAGGGAGAGGGAGAGGGAGAGAGAAGGAAGGGAGGAAAGAGGGAGAGAGAGAAAGGGGAAAAAAGGAAGGAAAGGAGGGCGAGAGGGAGGGAGAAGGAAGAAATGGAGAGAGAGAGAGAGAAGAAAGGAAGGAAAGAAAAAGAAAAAAGAAAGAAGGGAAGGAGAAGAGGGGGAAGAAAGGAAGGAAAGAGAGGGAGAGGGAGAGAAAAGGAAGGAATGAAAGAGAGAGAAAAAGAAAAAAGAAGAAGGAAAGGAAGGCAAGAGAGAGGGAGAAGGAAGAAAGGGGAAAAAAGAAGAAGGTACTAGCGCCCGTTATTTTAACGGGCTTAAAAATACTAGTACTGTATATTTAGACTAAACCACACTTGGTTAACTTTGACTTTTTTGGAGAGTGATTATGCATCCATTAAATGTACATTCTGTTTTCATCAAAGTATACTTTTGTTTATAGAGAATACACTTCAGTATTTTTTTTTTGTTCAGTTTTCATTATCAGACAAGATATTCATCCATTATTAGATCTTTTACATTTAAGGTTTGTCAGTAAATATTTTTGTGCTTACATTTTTTTAATTGACAAAAGAGAAATTAGTCATCTTTTGCATATGCAGCGCCAACATTTTCTTTCTGCATAGTACCTTTTCACAAATATAAGGTATCACCACTAGGTGGTATAACGTGTTCAGCTTTTTTCCTTTCTCTATGTTCTTTTAAAAGTTTTTTTAAAATTGCAGATACACTGTATACCAGAACATTCACCACTCTGATTTCTATTTTTAGAAAAATGGATTAGATTTTATTAGTTGATATTCTAAATTTTGTTGAAATATAGATGAATAAAATATTTAAATATTAAGTCCATACAGCTCAACATTTTAATTACTTTTTAGATTGACAAATGATTTGTTTTTCCTTAAAATGAATATATTTTGCTTGACAATTAGTATTGTATCTTGTATGACTTATTGATGTATTTCTGTGGGTTCCTATGGGAACACAAACAGCTTCATTATCTGCTCTGGAACAAATTATTGCATAGGTCAAATTGCTGTATTAATTCGATACTATCACAGAGATTATTCCATGGCCTAGGTATCCTCACAGCTAATAGAAATGGTAGCAAAGTTAGAATTAGATATAAACATTATTGGAGAGAGTGAGACATTTCTATATTGGAGACTAATAAGTCAATAAACATTTTTCTTTTTAAACAACCTGCAATGAGTTGGTGATGTTATGTATGTTATGGAGTTTATAATTTCCTATAGAGACAAAAACACATTCAGCCTTTAAGTTACATAATGTGACAATCAGGTTCCACACCATGCTGCTTGTGTGCTAGGCAAGTGTTAAACCATAATGTTGTCGCAACTGTATAAGTGAGAAATTAAATTAATTATAATGAGCAAACTGTTTAGCGGCTATTATGTATGCAGAAAAGATGTGACCTAACCTTTAGCAACCATGGCCATACTATCTGCAGATGGCTAATTTCAGTGGTCTAGTCAGTAATGCAATCATTGATGTAAAGAAAGTATGTGTACATGTCAATGCAAATATTTCCATTATCTTTAATTCTTAACTTAGATCAGTTTTTAGACTATTGGTTTTATGTTGTTTTTATTGGTATGGTATATTGTTTAAAAATGAAGCTGTACTCACACACAGCCTAACCCAGGCAAGGAAAGCTGTGTGAGAGAACCTTTGGGATTGGGCCTTATCCTGGTGGGGCAGCACTGCCTAGCCCAGCTTTTAGCCTGGATTTTAGCTAAAACTAAGGGAGTGAGCACTCCCTTAATCCAGGCTTCTTGCTCATGTGCAAGATTGGGCTGATTCCAGCCCGGCTGCACACAGAGATGGGTGCCTAGAGCATCCGTCTCCTGAAGGAATCCCCCAGTGCACTGTGCTTGGCACGTGGTACATTGTGGGATACCTGGAAGCCGGGACGCCTTGTCCTGACTCTCCGATAATGGATCATGTGGGAGCACAGACGGCTCTCCCACCAACATTTTGCTAGTCATCTGGGAAGAAGATGAGTGAAGCCAAGCCGTCTCCACTCCACCTGCCCACCCCACCCCACCCCTGTCCATCCCATCCCTACCCAGCCTGGTAGTGTGAATGACCTCAATTTTAAATTGTGAGCTGCTGTGCCTCTTTTTAACAAGGAAGGGTGGGGCATAAATTGTTACAACAAACAAGCAGCTTTTCATATATATTTAATAAATAAATACAGTTTTTTAAACTTGCACATTCTTACTTTGCTCTCGGTGTCCAAGTTTCCAAATGATATATTAAGATGAACCATTCCATGGATTCACCATATCACCAATAAATCTGATAATAATAAAAATAAAATATATTTAGAAACTGTAATTAAATTATAATGATTTGGAAAATATTTTTCCTATAAGTGGCAGTTGACCTGCCTAATTGTATGTGAACGTATTTATTTAGTAGTCCTAAATTTAATAGGACTTACTTGCTAATAAGTATTCTTAGGATTGTCACATGCTACATGCTCACATGAGCAGTGGTACGGTGAAGGGAAATGCTGGGAGTGGGAGGACTTCCCCTCCTACATCCCAGATTGCCCTGGGGCACAAGTGTGGTGGCTGCTCTCGTTAAAGCAGAGTTTGCTGTTGATTCATATATTTCACTTGTCTGTCTATTTATTTTTAAAGGTTTCATGGTATAGTATTTTTGGATGTGTGGCAGAAGGAAGCAATCCAAAAGTCAGGTTAAATCATTACAATCTTGAGAACACAGCAGAAATGGTAAGATTATCTGTAATAATGCCTCTTTGTTAATGTGTTCGTCTGACTGCTTTCTCCTTCTGAACCTTATTGCTGGCATGGGCAGAAGAGGTGCTAACTGAAAAGAAGGGAAAGAAGAATATAAGGGTATTCACATGTGCAGCCTAACCCAGGCTAGGGCAGCCCAGCATGTGAAGTGCTGGGAGTGCTGCCCCCGTCCCATACCTCACTTCTTAACCCAGCGTTTAGCTGAGGCCGGCAGACAAGCGAACCACAGGTTCTGGGCAATCACTGCCAGGTTAAATACCCGTCCTCCCACCCTGGCCTGCTGCCATTTCTGGCAGCGAGCTGGGGGGAAGGAGTGGCCTCACTGAGCATGGCGGCTGCTCTAATGAGAGCAGCCACTGCACTCATGCCCTGAGGCATCCTGGGATGTGGGAGGGGTAAGTCCTCCCACTACCAGCATTTCCCTTCACCGTACCACCGCTCATGTGAGCATGTGGCACGGCGGAGGGGAGGACGCTGGTCATTTATCTGCCAGAGAAATGTGTACAACCTCAGAGCCCCTGGTGGTGCAGTGGTAAAAACTGCCGCCCTGTAACCAGAAGGTTACAAGTTCGATCCTGACCAGGTGCTCAAGGTTGACTCAGCCTTCCATCCTTCCGAGGTCGGTAAAATGAGTACCCAGAATGTTGGGGGGCAATATGCTAAATCATTGTAAAACCGCTTAGAGAGCTTCCAGCTATAGAGCGGTTTATAAATGTAAGTGCTATTATGTGCTTGGGGGAACCTGGAGCTTTCACTTGGGAAGCAGTTCACCTAAATGCCGACCCCACTTGTAAAGTAAAGGTAAAGTGTGCTATCAAGTCGATTACGACTCCAGGTGACCACAGGGCCCTGTGGTTTTCTTTGGTAGACTACAGGAGGGGTTTACCATTGCCTCCTCTCACACAATATGAGATGTTGCCTTTCAGCATCTTCCTGTATCGCTTCTGCCCGATATAGTAGCAGCGGGGATTCAAACTGGCAACCTTCTGCTTGTTAGTCAAGCATTTCCCTGCTTAGGAAGTGCATAAAGAAATAGCCCCGTGTTTCCCTGCTTTAGTGAGGCGCTTGTGCATTTATGACATAATCAACCACTTCTCTTATTCCCCCCTTCATCTCAGAGCTACTTGCATCTTCCCTGCTAAGGTGACTCTGGGGAAGGGAAAAAAAACCTAGTACTGAAGATTAAAGTTAGCATACCTCTTTGACGTGGTCTCTGTCTTCTACATATATGGGCTATGCACCTGCACAGATACCTCATTGGAACCTAACAAGCTCGATTTCTCCTACTTTGGGTGGGAATCCCGCCCCCAGCCTCTGTATGCGGCTGCGCCACTCCTCATCCCCTCAGTCTTTCTTCGTCTGCACTTCAGCAAACATCGTGGAATCTTCAGCTTGGCAACGAGTAAGTGCTAGATATCCCTTGGTTTTTTTCTCCTGTTTTTTCTCTTTTCTGATTTCTCTTTATTTAATCTTCATGTAGTTGCATTTTTTTCTTTGGCGTTTTTATTTTAACAGGCTTTCCTTTGCTTGAAGCTCCGGTCCCGGCTGGGATGGAGTGTGGTGGCCTGCTGGTCTTCGGCGTGTATGCTGGGCACAAAGAACTTTAAAAAGTGTGTCCGCTGCGGATCGAAGCTTCCTTCCCCAATACGCACGCCAAGTGCCTCTTGTGCTTGGGGGAGTCCCACATTGTTGAGACCTGTCTGCACTCTCAGAAGTTTACAAAACAGGCTTGCAGAAATAGGGCTTCTTGCTTGTACACAGCCTTGTGGGATCTGGCTCTCCGTTCTTCGGAAGCCTTAGCATTGAAACAGTAGTTGAAAATGGCTGCATTGATACTGGCGGACTGTGCGGCAGCTGCTGCCGTGGAGACCGAAGGCCAGACCCCAGTATCGGTATTGACGCCTTCAAATGCTCGGCCTTCAGTAGATTTGAGTGAAAGGACACACTCAGAGGAGCTCCCTTCGTATCAGCCCCCTACGGTGCAGAAGGCCTCCCCGAACTCGTTTGGATCGGTGTCGAAGGCCAAGAAAAAGAAGACTAAGTCACATAAACACCTACCAGCAGGTCAACAACTGCCCCAGATTCCCAAGACGAAGAGATTGGAAGACGCCCAGAAATCAACAGCCCCGGCACCTAAGAAGGCTAAGATGGCCTTGGTTAGTTTGACACAGAAATCTTCGGTATCGACACTCCCTGATTCACCTGTGGCAGCAGAGGCTTTCGACTCAGTCGTGGTGGGGGAGCCGGAATATACCTCATTTGAGGAAGAAACCTACTCTCCATCCAAGCTTGCTGAGGGTGCTTCATGGCTGCCTAGACGTAGATCGCCCCCGCATCGATATCAAGAGGAGTGCTCCTCGACTTATAGGCAGGATCTTTCCTGGGATCATCGGGATTGATATCGTACGATGGAGTATCGTTCCCCCCTCTTAGAAGCTGAGTGTTCCTATAGCTCTTGGCGTCAAGACCCTGGTTCCTATGATACATACCAGGTGGACTGTAGATTGGACTATTCAGACTATGTTCAGTCCCATTGTGGGTTGCGCTACCTGGAGGAGCCTGGGTACAGACAGTCTATGGTGCTGAGGGCTTGGTGTGAGCCCCCCTCACATTCGGAAGGGCGACAATGTTCCTGCTCACCACATTGTTCCCCACGGGATCAAGAGGATTGTGGTGAGGTGCTTCCCTTGGTACCTGCTCTGCGCCAAGATATAGTGCCGGCTCGGGGGCTGCGATCGGATCCCCCGGCCTCGGTACCAGACAATCCTGCTGGCATGCCGGGCTCCCCCTCGGGTTCGATGCCCACAACCCAGGACCTGTCAGTCCTGCTGGACCCTGTGTCTGACAGCGAGGATAGCTCTAAGGACTCTGAGATTGTCTCCCTGGGGTTGTCCCCGCTCGATATCCAATTGGATTCTAAGCAGGTCTCCTTGTTGAAAGATCTCAAGCTGTACATGGCCTATGTGGCCCGTTTGGCTTCGGCCTTGGGAGTGAACCTGGGTAACCAGCAGAAGGGTGAGCTGGACCCCCTGTTCAGCTGGATTGACTCAGAGGCCAAGGTGCCAGCTGCCTTGCCCTTCAACCTGGCCTTGTTGAAGGTTGTGAAAGCCCACTGGAAGAAGCCTAATACGCTCTCTCAACCGAATAGGCGCCTTGAGAACTTCTACAGGGTACAATTCCAGGAGGACACGGCCTTCTTGAAAAGCCACCCCAGCCTGAACTCTATTGTTATGGAGGCTTCCTTGCAGAGCTGCAGGGGTCATAGCCAGTCGACCCCAAGCGATAAAGAAGGCAAGAAATTCCTTTGGGAGAAGGCTTTATTCCACTGCAGCCTTACACTTGCGTCTGGCAAATTATCAGGCCTATAATGCCCATTCAGCCATGATACTAGCTGGGTGACTCTGGGCCAGTCACTTCTCTCTCAGCCTAACCTACTTCACAGGGTTGTTGTGAGGAGAAACCTAAGTATGTAGTATAGTGCTCTGGACTCCTTGGAGGAAGAGTGGGATATAAATGTAAAAATAAATAATAATGCCCGATATAACCACTTTTTGTGGGAGAAAGTGGGTCCCTTCCTGGATCTCCTTCTGCAGGACAAGAGGGATTCTGCAAAATCCTTTTTTAGGGAAGCCATTCAAGTGTCCAAACAGGAATTTGATTCAGCCTGTCACTTAGTGGATCCCCTCTCAATTCAAGGCCCTGCCCTTCGGCCTCACCACTGCACTGAGGGTCTTTATGAAGGCTTGGCCCCAGTGGTGACGTTCTTGCAGGAGCAAGGTATACAGGTACTGCTATTTCTGGACGATTGGCTGGTCGTGGTGAGCACCCAGTGGGCAGTTCTGACTGCCCTAGAAACCATGGTCGATACCTTGGAGGCATTGGGGTTCCAGATAAACTTAAAAAAATCTCAGCTGGAACCCACCCAGTGAATTCAGTTCATTGGGCTGATATCTGACATGACCTTGGAGAAGGTCTTCTTTCCAGGGGACCGCATAGTGACTCTCTGGAGGCTAGCTGCCGCTCTCCTGGCCGGGGGCCCGCAGACCATGTGTTCCGTACAACTCCTATTAGACCACATGGCATCGACCACTTATGTTCTGCCTTAAGTGCGTCTTTGGATGTGCGTCATTCAACAATGGTAACCCCCTTCGGGATCCAGACCATCTAGAGCGCTCGCTCCCTCCTTGGGTGCAGGAAACTGCACAGTGGTGGATGGAATTCCGGCACCTGAGTGTTGGCAATCCTTTCCAGACACTTCCAGCCAGCCAAGTGGTCATGACGGAAGCATCAGAACTGGGCTGGGGAGCTCACTTGGACGGGTTTCAACTGAGTGGACATTGGAGCGGACTCGGCACATCAATTACCTGGAGCTGTTGGCCATTTTCAGTGCTCTCAAAGGCTTCTTGCCCTTGTTGGGGGGCCGTTCGGTGCTGATACAGACAGACAACATGATGATGAAGGCCTACATCAATCTCCAGGGCAGCACGTCCTCGAGGATCCTTCTGTTTCTGCCGCTGGACCTGTGGCATTGGTGCCTGGCTCACGGGGTATTGTCTCAGGCAGTCCATATCCAGGGTGTGCTAAATGTCCAGGCGAACACTCTGAGCAGGATGACTGTGCTCTCCCACGCGTGGGAGCTGCATCAGGGTGTTCTGAGGGACATATTTGTGGATTGGAGGGTTCCTACCTATTTCTCTCCAGGGACAATGCACAATGTGCCCTCTATTGCTCCAGGGGAGGAGAGGGCGAGGGTTCTCTGGGGGATGCCTTCATCCTGTCGTGGACGGGCGTCTCCTGTATGTGTTCCCTCCGTTTCCTCTCATTCCGAAGGTCTTACGCAAATTGAGGGTGGATTGGGCCAGGGCAATCCTGATAGCCCTATGGTGGCCCAGGAGGCCTTGGTTTCTGACCCTGAAGCGCTTGGCGGTGGACTACAAGCGCCTTCCTCTCAGGCTGTCCCAGGAACAGGGACGAGTGCTGCACCCGGATATTCGTTCCCTCCCCTTGACTGCATGGCGGGTCCTGCTGACATCCCATTGAGACTGAAGGAGGTGTTGATGGCTGCTCAGAAGCAATCCATGAGGAAGTCCTATGACCATAAATAGACTCACTTTATGTCCTTTGCTGCCCTGCATGGGTTTGATACCTTTAATCCTTCTGTACAGGATATTTGTAATTATCACTTGTCCCTTAAGGAGTCTTTTAAAACTTTCATGGTTAAAAGTTTTCTGAAGGGGTTGACACACATGTTCCCGGATGATCCGGTCATGTCGCCAGCCTGGGACTTGTCTGTGGTGTTGACTGGTCTTTTACGGCCACCCTTTGAGCCTTTGGCTTCTATTGACCCACGTATCTTGACCTGGAAGGTCGCCTTTTTGGGGGCAATTACCTCAGCCAGAAGGGTAAGTGAGTTGAGGGCCCTGAGGGCCGACCAACCATGCCTGCAGTTCCATAAAGACACGGTTGTACTCAGGACGGATGTCAGATTCCTACCAAAGGTGGTGTCCATGTTTCACCGCTCGTCCCCACTCACTTTGCCTGTGTTCTTTCCAAATCCTTCATCGGATGCGGAGAGACGGTTTCACCATTTAGACGTTAGAAGGGCCTTGTCCTTTTATGTTCAGAGATCTGCTGAGTGGAAGAAGTCTCCCTCCTTGTTTGTGTTGTACGATGGGCTGCGTAAAGGGCTCCAAGTCTCAGCCCAGTCCTTGTCCAGGTGGATAGTCTCCACTATTGAACTCTGCTATCAGTTGGCCAATAAGCAGTTGCCTGCTAATGTGAAGGCACATTCTGTTAGGTCCGTGGCGGCCTCTGTGGCCTTTGACCTTGCAGTCCCGTTGGACACTATATGTCAGGCAGCTACTTGGGCTTCGCCCTACTAATTTATTCAACATTATGCTATTGATGTTAGAGCATGAAATGATGCTGTATTTGGCAGGAGTGTCCTGTAATCTATTTTCAGTTTATTTATTTATTAAATTTATACCCTGCCCAAACTTACATCTCTTACAAGTTGAATTTACTTGTTCTGAAAAAAATCTTTCTGGTTATTTACATGTTGCCTCTGTTTCTTCCCTCCTCCTTGGGTGTTTGCTTGTTATGTGTCCATATGTGTAGAAGACAGAGACCACGTCGAAGAACTACAGGTGACTCACCTGTAATGATGGTTCTTCTAGTGGTCATCTATATGCCTTCCCATCCTCCCCACAGTGTTCGCTGAAACTGGACTCTGTGACTGAGGGGATAAGGAGTGGCGCAGCCACATATAGCGGCTGGGGGCGGGGTTCCTGCCCAAAGCAGGAGAAATTGAGCTTGTTAGGTTCCGACGAGGTCTCTGTGCAGACGCATAGCCCATATGTGTAGAAGTACAGATGACCACTAGAAGAACCAACGTTCATGGGCCTTTGCAAACATTAGCAACTAGTGGCAGGATTGTATATGCAAAATTTGATGTCTGTAGGTAATCGGGAAGCATGACTTGTTTTTGTTGCACAAACACATGCACAAACTCTTCAAAATATGTAATAGATTATATCAGTTTACTAATACAAGTTTATGACTGCAACTTTATAGAAGACAACAAATTAACTACAAAACACATTTACAGATTAAAGGATCTGTGACCTTGGAGATGACAGATTTAGATTCAGGTATTTCCATTAATGCTAATCTGGCAGGACTCACTAAGTCACTACTAGATGGTAATTACGAAAGTAATGGTAGATTTTGAAGCCTTTCCAGGTGTAAAGAAAATGCCTAAGACAATAGTATTTCTGATTTGTAAGATGTTTTCGTTTAACAAGGATTAATGTCAGAAAAATTATTTCATATAGATATTGTGATGTGATGGAACAAAGATACAGCTCTGCTTAAAGATAACAATTTGATCTTAGTGGTGATCAGGTATCTTTCACAGTGTGGGTTTTGCACCTGTGCAATAGCTCCTCGAAGTTTTCTGAAGCTCTGCCCTTCGCATGAGGAGCCTACTTTGCTGCCAGAGTGGTTTCTTGCTCAGTTCTTTCTTGACCGCCATTGCGAGTGCTTCCCTCGAGATTTGCGACTTGGTCGTGCTTGGTTCCTGAAAGACAAAAGTTTGATGGTTTGCTTAAGTGCTTTTTCTGTACTTCAGATCATTTTTCTGACTACTTTTTGCCTCACAGATTGGTTTAGTTTGCCTTCTCTTGGTCTAATGGACACTAAAATAACTTTTAAGTGGTATTCCTCCTGCTGCGGGACCCTTCCCTCTTCCAACAAACATGACTTCTGTCTGCTTTGCCTCAGGGAGGATCACAACATCCACACCTGCATAATTTGCTTATCTTTTTCTAAGCAAACTAGCAAACTATCAGTTTCTACATTCAGCTTTTCTGGAATTCATGCCTCTCTGATATCGCTTCCAATACTGATTCCATCTGAGCCTACATCACTGAAAGACCACCTTACGCCATCCTTCATCTTGATTGCCTGCCTTTGAGAGTCATTTTGCATCGACTCTGTTGGTTTAGAAGGATTTCCGTCTTCTATACAACATCATCCTTGGATCACCGATAATGGCACCCTCTGGATCAACTTTTAGGGGTTTCATCTTACATGGTCTTGACATTGATGAAGAGGCTGGATCCAACACTGTGCAGGTCCTAAAACAGCTTTTGCCTCAACGGTGAGAGCAACACCTGTACACTCCCCATCTTTTTTCCAAAGTCACCCTTGGAAGGAAAGTTAACACTTCTTGCTCCCAATTTAGGAGGAGGACAGATTATTGGAGCTCGCCAGGTGCTCTTAATCCTGGTTACATCAGGAGAACGGGAAGGTTCAAAGATCCACCCTACGTGCCTTCATCATCTGTTACTTATGACTGAGAAATTCAAGATGTGGCAGCTTAAAGAAATAAAATCCACCATCAATTCCCTAAGTCAGACATCTCCTACGATCAAAGATTCATTTTTCAAATGTCCTCTGGACCTTTTATTACCAGAACTGCACCGGAGCAATTGCCTAGGTGCTCTGGCTATGCTTTTGGCTGTGTGGGGAAATCAACTAAAACTAGTGGTGCAGCTCTGACACAGTA